>NC_051188.1:99363013-99668846 GCF_015220075.1 Falco rusticolus | reverse complement strand
GAAACAGCCATTAGCTCCTTCCTGACCTGATAGCAACAGCTTTTTCAACAGCAATGCTTTTCCATATTTGCCATAGTGCTCCCTTTGCTTCTCTGGAATTCAGTGTCACAGAACTTGCAATAAACAATAGAAACCTGTGGAAGTTTTGTTTTGTTTTGTTTTGGTTTGTTTTTTTTTGGTTTGTTTGTTTGGTTTGTTTGTGTGTTTTGGTTTTTTTTACTATAAGGGTGGTGAAACACTGGAACAGGTCACCTGAATGCATTATAGAGTCTTCATAATTGGAAATATTAAAAACTTGAGTGGACATGGCCTTGAGCAACCTGCTTTAGCTGACCTTGCTCTCAGCAGGTGGTGGGACAAGACTGTCTGCAGAGGTGCCTTCCAGCCTCAGACATGCACTGATTCTGTGATTCTATAGGTGAATCTGATTATACGTCACCTACCCTGCACACCAGCTCTAGCCAAAATAATGGGAATACTGATAGGCAATTCAAGAAAGTGTTAAAAGATGAGAATATAATCATGCCAGTGTTGCTTTCTGTCATCAATCAAGTGGCAGAAACATAGAAGAGATTTTAACTGAAAGGCAACACTATAAAAACCTTAGTTGGATAGCCCTAGCCATGAACCTGATATTAAAACATATTCTGTTGTACTAAATTAATTAAACTTCTATGACTTGGAAGTATTAATTGAAAAGGTACCAAAGAATATTTTCAATAAAGCAGAAGAAGAAAACTCTAGGAAGGTATAAGACAGGGTGATATCTGATTCTGAGAGTACACCCACATTTATAACAATGTGTGGTCTCTTCCACATGGAATGCACCGTTGAGGCTCACTAGCTGTTTTCCCCCTCCCACAGAGACCTCCATTCACTACTGGCAAATTTTATGTTTTATTGAGCAGCAAGGCTCAGCATTTGCTAAGCTGGCCTGTTGTTCTGACTTGTGCCAGCTTCTTATTTCGGTAACTTACCTTGGGGCACCACAGTTACGCCTCACTTTTCTCCTTATATTGCTAACCAATCCGACACCCATATTTTGCACTGTGCCATCTCACAGTACTTTTTTTACTTAGCTTATGAAAAGTAACATAGAGAACTAAACTGACCCCTTCAGCCACAGGAAACTTACCTGAATTCCTTTCTCACTCAAATAATACAAAACTCTTAAATAGCCTCTCATTTTGTAATACCCCACAAATACTTTCACACAACACCTCCTTTCCTACTCCTGCTTTTTCATGGTTTTAACCCTTGCTAGTTGGATGAAGAAAGAACCTCATAGTTAGGGTGCTACCTGTTGTCAGTCATTAAGAACAACCAGGAAGATGAAGGTGTCCGTCCTAAAGTATATGTAGTCTTCCCCTTGGGTAAGCTGAAGATTGATGTTAATTTGACTTCCCCTACAAGATCTTAATGCCAGGTTTCTTTTCATCTTGCTCATTATACCACCAACGCTGTCTGGTTTTAAGATAAATATTGAGATGGAATAAGGAAGAGAGGTGAGAACACGTTCTTTTTAAAATACCTTACACTTAGGCTAAGCAAAGCAGTAAGAGCATGTCCAACTTCAGTCTAGACAACGTTTCCTGAAGACACGAGACTAGACTCATAGAGATTAAAGTTCATTGTATCTAAAGTGTCTTGTTGAATTTTGTCATAATCTAAGACAATAATCATCTTACAGTTGACATTATGAGATAAATTTTATTTACATTACAGTTTCTTAATTTTAAGGTACAGAAACATTAAAATAAAATATACAAGTACAATAATACTGCTACTTGGAAATAAATTGAAATGGTTTTAACTTGCAAACAGGTTGAAATTCATTTTGGAAAAAACAGATCTAAGCTCTGTGTTATCATAGCCCTATGAGAACCAGCTGATATTAGGATTAGATTGTACTAAATACCATACACATACGGTCAAAATCAAGATTAGAAAATAAAGAGAAATGGGATCCCCAAAGAATGTATATTGACGCACACATAGTAGTATGTAGAAAATAAAACTACTAATATTCTTTGAAAGATTTAAAACTTGCCGTATCGATTCAGAAAAGGATGGAATATTATTACTGATAGCTCTGCAAAGATTTCACTTCATTGTGCAATTGTGGCCCAAAAGTAAATTTAGGGTTATATTACAGAAAGAATAAGCTGAGCACTTGTGATAGGACAGGGGGTAATGGTTTTAAAGTAAGAGAGGGTAGATTCAGACTAGATATAAGGAAGACATTTTTTGCAATGAGAGTGGTGAAACACTGGAAGAAGTTGCCCAGAGAGGTGGCAGATGCCCCATCCCTGGAAACATTTAAGTTCAGGCTGGATGGGGCTCTGAGCAACGTGATCTAGTTGAAGATGTCCCTGCTCATTGCAGGGGGGGGGGGGGGGGGACTAGGTAACCTTTAATGGTCCATTCAAACCCAAGCTATTCTATGATTCTAGGAATATTTTGTATAAATCAGGGATGCCTAGTTCAGAATATTTTATAGCCATATCACGATACCTTTGCCTCAGAAGCAAGTTGCTTAGAGAAAATGAAAAGGCCTAGAAAAACATACATACAAAAAGAGACTGAAAAATCTATGATGATTTACCTTAGGAGATAATTAATAGGAATAATAATAAAGTAAAAAAAAAAAGTGAAAAATCTACCAAGGAATTTATGTTTTATAAAACTAGGAAGAAGTGATTCAATTTAACTAAAAATATTCAGTTCAAAAAAAAGGCAAGTACACAATATTATACATATTGTTGTGTTGCAGCTGCAGAACACCTCTACACCAATATTTGGGAAGATTCAGAGACAGAATGTTCCTACTGAAACCAAAACTATCAATCCCTATTGTAACTAATCACAACATTGGAAAGGTTATTAAAGCTCCTGGTTCAGAGCTGAAGGCTCTCAGTTGCAGAGAGCTGCATGTGATCTAAGTCTTGGATTGCTCTATATTTGCATAGCTATCAATTTTAACAGTTTGTCTGAATCTTCTAATGATGGTCACTGTTACAAATAGGATACAGGTTTTTTGTCTTGTTCAGCATACCATTTCCTAGGTTTCTCCATGACTGTCTGAGTCTGTTTTGTTTGGTGACTGAAAAGAGAAAGGAGAAGGGAGCTGCATTATGGCTATAATTATCCATTTACAGATAGGGCACTGGCACCTACATGCTCTGAGAAGATGGAGCAATTAGCCCAGGCAGAGTGCCCCATTGGTGTGGCTAATAGTTTTTGGGACCTGAAACTCACCATCAGGTTTTGCCCATGAGTGTGGTGGTGGGTGTCCCCCAGGTAATGCACAGCTGCAAGGTCAGCATTGGATATTGTTGAAATATCCAAAAAGTAGACTGTAGAAGAGGAATCTTCATTAATTTCCTTACTAATTTCCTTCCCAGTCATTTTGATGCAGGAACAACCTGCCAAGGCCATCTTTCAACATGTACCCTACACAGTCACCTGCAGGCTGGAAGCCCCAAAGGAACAGCATTATTCACAACTCTGTGCAAAACAGTGATTAATAGGTTTATTGGATATATCAATAATACCATCTAAAAAACCCCTACATTCTTATATGTATAGTGAGTGAGTCTGACATATTTAAAGGAGTAACAAATAAATGAGTGCCACAAAGGAATTCAGTGTCAAAGGCTGCCCCTCTCCTATCTCACAGTGTTTTCATGGAGATGCTACCACTACTTAGCAATATAAGCCTCCAAGATATAATCCTCTCAGGGGCTGGGATTGCTTCTGTTGAGGTCCTTTCAAAATGCTATTTATGGCCCCAGCATCTCATTCTTTGTGCCATGGACATTCACTTCCATCTTAGCTCTGGTGTTTGTATGGGTAACAGTCATCCTGCATAGTTGAGATTTTCTGTGTGAAGGGAATTAACACACTTGCTAAAGCTATAAAGTGTTGCCGGGGTCTTGCAGTGAGCCCTTTTCAAATCAGAATCTTTCCTGAAACAGATACCATACAGTCTTGGAGCTAGTACATTTTAATTGCAGTTTCCTTTTTAGTGTATTTTGATATTTGTGCGTGAGAGACTAAAATAATTATGATTAATTTAGTTGTGTTTTTTTTATTTATAATAGCAACAGTCTCATTACTTAATATTTAAAAGACTTGTGCTATAATATTACTGACTTCCCTCAGGAATAGTAATTTGCTACACAATTATAAAGAAGTAATGTAAAGGCATGAGAGAGTTCTACTGACTCACTGATGCCATGGGCTTTATAAGATAATAGCTGTTGCCTTATCTAGACTGCCCCTATTGGTCTATGGAGCATATATACAGGTTGTATGCATAGAGGCACCAAACAGGACTAATGAGTAAGCCCAAGTCTGGCCTTGGTTAGTGTATGCAGTTCTGTGCAGTCAGTTTTATGGCTGAGATGTTTTTAGGGATACCATAGAGCTATTTCCAGATCAATTCTGCTATATATAGGAAGTTATTCCCAAGTGTTTGAATGTAGCATTTATTAAACAGTGCAGACATAGCAGTGCAGAGCTCTTTATTTTTTGATTTTCTGATGCAGGAAACATCTGCATTCCAGCTGCTGTGGCGGAGTTTCTGGTTGACCAAACTATGAACGAAGGATTGCAAGACCTCATGCATTCATTGAAAGACATTGACTTCAGTAGCACTGGGATTTCACCTGAGATTGTATAAGCTTGTCAATACTTACATCTGAAATAATTTAAAAAAAGAAACTTCTGTCATGTAGAAATCATTTGTAACACAGAAAAAAATATAAACATTTTAAGTTTTTGTTGTTTTTTTTTTTAAATGCAATATCAAATTCCCTTGATATCTATCTCCATGTAAGACCAGTAAGGATTCATACAGGATTCTTTTAAAATTACATATTAAAGACATCCAACTACTTACAAGATTTTTATTCCTCTTAAAAATCTGTATTTATTGCAGGAAAAAATATCTGGAAAAAAAACAAAAAGTAATATCTATGTCTGTTTTAAAATTCCACAGGAAAGGATTATAAAGTGTATCTGGTACATTTGCTTGTATCATAATGATTGATTAATCAAAGAAAAGAAATAGTAGAATATGTCCTGAACTTAACTTCCTTATCCATACCACCAAACTGTTTATTTATCTTCTGTCCTGGAATTATTTTGATCATAGATTTTCCCCAGTAAGTAGCCCATTAATACTAGGTATTTTAGATGGAATTAATGTTTCTCTCCTTACTACACAATAGTCTCTTCTTTCTCTAGCTGGAAGTGGTAGGCAAAAGGAGATATGCTTACATTTGCCATATAGATGACATTACTTGCAAAGATCAATACTGGCAAAAGTATGTTGTTGATTATTTTTTTTTTTAACCCAAATTGCAATATTCCCAACCTAGGCTTCAATGATGAGAAAACTACATTCTGTGTTGTTGGAAAATGCAGTAACTGAAGGTAGAATTAACCAGACATACACATAATGATATCAATAACTTTAGTGATAACTTAATGAAGTTCTAGCAAGCATGTAAAACCTGTAAATAATAGGAAGATGTAGTAAAAAAGATGCAGTTAGTTTCAATTGACTATGTGCAAACTGTAAGTAAGAATTACTTATTGAAAATGAAATATTTTAGGGTTTCATTCCTTTGCTGAACATAACATTTTCTTATACTCATCCAAAAACTCTTAACACTTTAGAAGTTTTATGGTATATACTTTTCTGTTTTCCTCCCAACGTGCTCCCCGGCCCTGCCCTGAATAGTACTAAGGTACAGTCTGCTGTTATGATATAAGCGTAATCTCAAAAAGGAAAACTGTCATACAATCTCTTAATAAAAGAATCCATTTAAGATCTGCCCAGACACATATCAGTCTATTTAAAACTTACAGGATTTTTGTACTGTATTATAAAATAAAAACCCACAAAAAAGTTGGTAGCAAGTGGAACTTACTTGTTTTCTTCAACTTCATGTGTGTCTTGAAGTGCCTCTATTTTCTTAGATCCCTCAACTGATTTTCTTAGATCCCTCAATTTTCACAAATTCTATTTCATTCATGTAGTCCCAGAAGTTCAATATGGAAAATCAATGGTTAATGGATACACTTCAGGCAATGGACTTATCGTTAGTGTCAAGATTTACTAGGATTTTTTTCTTTCTCTGCTTTTGAAATAAAATCTACGATTCTGTAAATAGCCTTTTTCTGCAGGATATGGTGTTTAATAAATGAAGCACAATGATATTCTTAAAGCAGCCACACAGAGAATTAGCAAAGGCTACCTATTATTTTAACAAATAGAGTAATCTTAGGTAAAACAAAAGATATTTTTAAACACTTTTGTCTTTATGCCTTTTGAATGAGACACTAAAGACCTGCCAAACTTGCTAGTATTTGGTATTATTTGTGTTTAGTAACATCTTTTCCACTGACTGCGGTGGAAGAAACCAACACTCTTGCAGGGCAAAGACATGACACCTGAAAACACAGAATACCAAACTGCACTTTCCCCGTTTGGTTACCTGGCATGATGATGGAACTAATGCATCGGGCATGAGGGTGTGAACATCAAGCACTCCTGTCCTAGATAAACTATATGTTTTATATATGCCAAATGCCTGACCGCCCCCAACCCCCCACCCTGCAAACAGACAAGCTCCTGATTTCCAGGAGCAGGACTGTTGTGAAACTGCAATGAAAAAAAAAAAAATGGAGAAGGAAGTCAGGGTTATGCGAATGAGTTCATGTGAAATGTTGGCAAGTACATGACATCACACATACCCACCTAATATTCCTAATAATCCACTCTTGCGAGACCCCACCTGAAGCACCGCATTCAGCTCTGAAGTCCTCAGTACCAGAAAGACGCGGAAGTGTTGGAACAAGTGCAGAGTGTGGCCACAAAAATGATCAGAGGGATGGAACACCTCATCTCTGAAGAAAGGCTGAGACACTTGGGGCTGTTCATCATGGGGAAAAGAAGGTTCCAGGGAGACCTTATAGCAGCCTTCCAGTACTAAAAAGGGGCTTATAAGAAAGATGGGGACGAACATTTTAGTAGGGCCTGCGGGGCTAGGACAAGGGGTAATGGTTTTAAACTAAGAGAGGATAGATTCAGACTAGATATAAAGAAGAAACTTTTTACAATGAGGGTGGCGAAACACTGGAACAGGTTGCCCAGCGAGGTGGGGCATCCCTGGAAACATTTAAGTTCAGGCTGGATGGGGCTCTGAGCAACCTGATCTAGTTGAAGGTGTCTGTGCTCATTGCAGCAGGGTTGGACTAGGTGACCTTTAATGGTACCTTCCAAGCCAAACTATCCTATGATTTTGTGATTCTATGATTGTAGGAATCTTGCAGATCCTTCCACCCTACCCCAAGAAGAGAAAACCAAGAACAAAACCTGTTATAAACCAAAGAAAGGGAGTTTATGGAAAGCAATAATAAAATTATGTTAAATTTCCTTTTTCCTTCATTCTCAGATATTTTATCCTGTCTTTGGTATTTATTTTATCTCTAGGATAAAGAAAATCTTTATAGGGAAAGGCCATAAACTTTATGGATGAATAAACATCACCAGAAATACATTAGAAGTAAACATAGAGGTTAATATACTAATAGAGGGACTAATAAAAAACAATTTCTTCTAATGTAAGCTTAAAATAAGAATTGTCAAGTGGCAGGTTGAGTTAGATCTTGGAAGGAAAGTTAACAGGGAAAAATAGGTATACCTTATTTGAATAAAAAACAGTGGCTACAGTATGTGAATTGGAGTTGTTAAAGACAGAAACATGGGTGAAAGCCAACATTAGTAGTTTATCTCTGTTTTTACTGAGGAGATTCATGAAGTTATAGAACACAGGCTGGAAAGGACTGCAAGAGGTCCCCTACCTAATCTAAAGTAAGATCAGCAATTACTACATCTGGGTCATTATTAATATGCACATGACATGACACCTTTTCACTAAAACTAAAATGTAAATGCTGTAAATGCTTTCAGCATTTTCTAGATATTTGCAAGAAATCTATCTCAATTCACATTCTGGGCCTCAAAGGTAGTGTGTATGTCCTTTACGTGCCTGTCAATGCATCTCTTTTTTTGCCTTCTGTTTTAAACAAAAGGTGTCTTTCTTAATATTCCTGCTATATGAGTTTACCATGTCTTTTAGCCTGTTAAGTTATAGTTCTGATTCTCTTATTCCCCATTTATTCGGCATTGCGTTACTGTTCTACACAGCAGCACAGGAAGGATGGAGATTGAGAATGAAGTCATTACCACATTTGAGGGACAACCTTCACTGAAAAGAGCTAAAAATTGTTCAAATCCTTGGTTTTGGCCAATCTTTATAGAATTTTGTAGAAAAGGAAAGCCTGAAGCAGACATCTTGTAGCAAGAACTAAGTGTGTAAAGGATGATATCTTACCACTGGAGACTAGATGTGTATGTGTGCTCCAGAAAGAAAAAAAAAAAAAAACAACAAACAGCTTTGGAAACAGAAATCCAGTAATCTGACGTCAAGCATATGTAGTTAAACAAACAAATTTTGATGGGTTATTTTAGACCTAGAGGTTAACTGAAAATGGGAAAAAAGGCAACATTCCTAATTACAGATGCTTGTAGTAGCAATGTCATCGGGGCTGAAAGCGTCCTGCTGTCCTCAGCTTTATTAATAGGGGGGAACAGTGTGACTACATGTAAATTTTTAGAAAGACATGGGTTTTAGAAAACATGAAAAGTATGGGCAATTTTATAGAGGAAACTCAGCTGAATATTGAACTGAAGACAGTGTGCATGGATACTGTAGAAGCAAGTTTAAATTAGCAGTTGTTACTCTTAAAATTGAATGTCATGGGAAGACGTTATTAAAATGCAAGCTCTCCAGAAATTTATTCAGTATTTTTGCCTTTAATTTTTTCAAAATCATCCTTAAATATGGAGAAAATGCAATCATTTCATGAAAGTAAATCCAGTGAAAAATAAAACCCATTTACTATTGCTCCAGTTAATTGTTTCTCTGTGACTGAGATTTTTGTGAGATCTACATGTGTCTCTTCTGCACAGCATAAATCTTATGTTGTTTTATTTGTATGTCATTATTACATTCTTCCCACACCAGCCACCCCCCCCGCCCTCCTACCCCCACCCCCCACCCCACCCCACCCCTCCTCTTAAGAACAGAATTACTTTTTTAATTTTGTGGTGATTTAATTCAGTTTCCTACTTGTAAACATTCAAAAGGTACAGTGAAGACTCAGTCTGTGACATTTGTCAAGTTCACCATCTTAAAAGATGACTTTTGGTATATTAAATACTCTGCCATTTCTTGTAATTTTTAACCCTAAAGTATGTTTAACTCACAGATAGTCTCATGAAAACATAACTTGGTTTTGCAAGATCTGATCACATCCCTATCAAGTGAAAAATTAAGAAAATCTGTTCCTAAATAATAAAATTGATAAAGTCAAGGTAGGAAAAAACATACCATGAATTTTTTAACAGTAGTCAGAAAGTGCATCAAGAGTGCCAGTAATTAGAAAATTAATCATAATGGAAAAGGTCTTAAGGCAAAGTTTAACAACTCTAGTACAGTCAGGAGTCTGTAAGTTTTACAAAACCAGTATACTTTTAATTATGCAATGTATCCTACTTGTCTAGATAATAAAAAAATGGAGAAAAAAAGAAGGGTAGAGATTATTATAATTTCTGCAAGCTAAGTGTCTGTGCTCATTCTTTTTTCTTGGACATGTAATTTATGATTTTGGCTATAAAGGCCTTTCTGAGTAAGCTTGTAATTCACTCTTCAGCCAACTATTCTATTTTCTTGTGAAATCCACTTCTATTCTTTGAAGACTTCTTTTTTCTACTTCAGTAACTTCTTGAAAGCCATATGCTATGACTGTTACATAGCAAAAGCTGAATAAACACAGAATAGAAACAAGGTGGTAGTTTTAAACAGCTTCTAAGCATCATGAGTGATGTAACACTAATCTGAAGATTCTGTCTTCACAGGGCATAGCTTCCTTCAGCTTCTAAATGTTGTTGATGCAACAGACTCACTTAACCAGCAAGCAATTCAGAGTTGCTTGAAATGAAGAACGATCTATTTAAAATTGGTTTTGGTTCAAACAAACGACTCCACAAATTTATCTGCAGGAGGCAATGGTGTGCATGCCTTTTTAATTTGCAGATGACACCAAAGTGGGCAGACAGTCTACATGCTGGAGGGCAGGGCTGCCATCCAAAGGATGGAGGAAGAGGGGGCCTGCATGACCTCATGGAATTCAACACAGAAAAATGTTGAGTCCTGACTCAGGGAGGCACAAGCTCCTGTAACAGCATGGGCTGGGGATGTGTGGGCCAAAGAACTGCAGTGCAGGACAAGCCCTGGGGTGCTTGTGGGCAGTGAGTTGAATGTATGCCCATGGTGTGTCCTGGCAGCAAAGGTGCCCAACAGCTCCTGGGCTGTGTGGGCGGGGGCCTAGATCAAAGATAAAGGGAAGGGATTATCTCCCTCTACATAGCACTCCTCAGACCACATGTAAATCATGTGTTCAATTTTGGGCCCCCAACAAAGGATAGACATGGACAAACTGGAGTTACCTCAGCAGGAGGCCCCCAAGGCCGCTGTGTCTGGAACACTTGTCCTTCCAGCCTGATTATCTTCTAGTGCTATGAAGAGAAATAAGAAGGGAGAAACAGAAGTTCAAGGAGAGCTTTGAAGTAGAAATTGATTTAAGGGAGTAACATTTTTCTGGTCCTGTAGTCTTCCCTAGATGTCTGCTATAAGCCAGTATCTGACATAGCTCTTATGTTAGGTTATTACTGTTTAAAAGCTGTGGTAAACATACATAAGCTGTGACACTTCGTAAAACCTTCTCATAACGTAAATTTAAAAAACAGAGTAAATGTAAAATAATATTATATTTAGGAAATAAATGTCTCATTAGAATAATAACATGCCCCCTCTATTTATCCTCTACTTTCTTTTCTGGTTATTTGACCGCCAGAAGATAATCTGTTACATGTTTGAATCTATTGCTGTAGGATTTCACCTCACTGTTCCACCTTTTCTGTGAGTGAAAGTAAGTATTAATTTAGCTTGCAGTCACTATGAGATTTTCATCTGTAGCACAAACTGCATAATAATCCATTTCTCCTGTTCTCTTTTGTTTATTATCTGGGAAAACAAAGAAGCAAGCACAAATATTATGCCAGATCTGCCTATCAAGTCTTAATTTGCTGACAAGCCCTTTTAACCCTGCCTTCGTGCTTTTTCCTACTGACCGGTCTGAAATGGTTGTTCATAGTTCCAGCTCTGAAGCCTTATTTGTCAGATTTTAAACTTCAGTGTAAGATTCATATTTGTCACTTCTGAATAAGGAAGTAATAAACCTTATATATAGTCCTTGAGAGCTTCAATCTAGTTTTCATTGTTTCTAAAGGGTGACCTTTTTGGAATTGCAAATGTTTATTATGGGCCTATTTTTATCATTTCTTTTAATCTGAAAAGAATCATCTTGAGATTTCTGCAGCCAAAATTATTTTCTACAGCCGGATCTTCCTATAGCGCCTTCACCATCTACCAGAGACAAAATTAAAATACAATTTCTTTTGCTTATTTTAAAGTATAATGGAAGGAAAAAAAAAAAAAAAAGCAACTGTCTTCCTCAAAATGTCTAGACAATGGAACTAGGAATGGTAATATCTGTTTTTTCTTCTGTTTTTCTTTCTTTTTTTTAGGATTATCTTTTAATAATTCAAAGGAATAAATGCATGTGAACAAAATACTCCGTGTATTAGTTTAAAAATAATTTGATAGAGTACTTAATAAATTCAGTGGGTAAGTTTTTGAGGATGATATCCAACTTCAGATTCAGTGTTGATTTGGTTATTATAAAATAGACTCCAATATTTAGACAGCTAAATTGCCCTCTATTACATGCCCCAGTTACTACCCTGACAAAGGTGAAATGCAGTTACTTTATCATAATCACCCGATGCTGTTTGAGATGCTTTGGAGTACCCTGCCTGTTTTTTATCTTCTATTTCAGAAGCCTTTAGGACTTGGGAATTATTTGTCAGCCTCTTTTAGATGTTTCAGATATGTTAGGGCATCTCAAATAACACTAAATGCATGTGTTTAGGAAAATACTTCCCCCCTCTGATCTTAACAGAGAGTAATGGGAGAACTTAACACACACATTGATACTTTATTCAAAGATATAAAGATAAAGAGAGTATAGAATGAAATAAACTATTATTACAAAAGTAAAATGCAAATGTGTCTTCAGTAAGACAGAAGATTTTCTCTTGGAATATAGAAAACCTGATCTGTCTGGTCTTCAGGTACAGTAGGTGATCTTGTAACAGTTGGCAATTCTTAGTTAAACTGAGAAAGACAGAGAACTAGAAAAATGTGAAAAAAAATTTGTTCTGAGAGGGAATTTCTTGGGTTTTGAGTAGATTCAAAAAAATTTTCTGATATTTTAGTTTTAGAGCCAATCCTCTTTACTACTTTCTTCACTGACCTTGGAAAAAGAACAAAGTTGGTCCTAATAATACCACCTATGATACATTTTGCTATTAAATTTCTCCCTCGCTCTTCCATACATCATATGAGGATGACAGAATGGCACCTTGTAGAAATGGCACTTTTTGTCCCAGAAACTGTGCATTTGTTTAGCATGTTAGTGTGGGTTAATTAGTGGCTGACATGGCTGTAAAGATATAGCTAATTCTGCCCTGTAAAGAAAAGATACATCTTGAAAGATCTTGGTTCAGTCTAGCAAACATGAATCAGAAAAGGACATGATTGCTGTATTTCACTATATATTTAACAACAGTAAGAGAAAACAGTCATTTAAGCAACCAGGTGTTATTGATGCAGGAATAAATGAAATAAGCTTGTCAGGAATACATTTAATTTGGAAATTAAAAGGATGCCTGACAAATAGGATAATAAAATTCTAAACAACCTCTCTATGATGTTATGTAGCTGATGGAGAGGGAGAAAGGCAAAACCACATATGGAGTGTTAGGATAAAATCTCCTGAGTTTTGAAAACAAAAATGGTGAATTCAATCAGCTGGTGGCTACATCTTGTAATCTAGAAAGTCTCTTCTATTTTTTTTTAAATTCCTCAGTGTCTTTGTAATTACATCTGATTAATTTAAAGGGGGGTGTGTGTGTGTTTTCTTCCCTAAATATGTGCTTAATAAAGTATCCTAAATTTGAATTGTTGTTTAGATAAATTCATAAATCCTTGTTTACAGCAAAGGGGAAAAAAAACCCACCAAAAAACCCGTGCACAGCCTCTGGCATCAAGTAACTAAATAACTTTATCTAAACAAATGCAATTGTCCGAAGTAATCTTATTAAAAAAAAAAAACAACATAATTTTTTCCTGTAAGGCAATTTCACATAATGTCGTTCCACCATAATTAATCCTTTTTTTTGACAGACTGTTACAATGATATACAGCTTTTCAAACAGAAAATCAAGGTGCACATTAAAAAGTGTTTGCCAGTTAAAAAAATGAATCCTGTATAAGGTTGAGGGGATTCTATATGTCTTTAATTAAGATATTCTTTCTTTTACTCTGGAACTACAGGTTCTAAACTACCCTATTAAGCTCAATTGTCAGGATGCTGTTGAGGTAAAAAGCTTGTACAGATAAAGCAATGTCCTTAACATTCAGCTTCACAACAATCATGTCTCATCAATGTACTTTACCTTAGGTTATCTTCTTTTAGTCTATGTGAAGACCAATTTCCAGAGGAAGTTATTGATTTTGGGGGGAATAACCCTGTCCTGAAGAAATAACTGTATAGTTTGTGTGAAAGATGAAATCCTTAAGGCTAAGACACCAAGGTGCTTGAATGCGCAGCAGCAAGTTCAGCTCTCCACATCAGCATTCTTTCACAGTTTTCATGCATTTGTTTACAAAGCCACAGACTGGTGAAGTCCATGTTTCTGTTAGAAATAAGATAAACTATTGATTGATTACCCAAATATGTGAGCTTCCTAGAGCAAAAGGTTTATGATTATTATTATTTTAACAACTATGTTAAGTTAACTACTCTCTGGCTTTAACTTCTCTTGGGAAAATACATTGCCCAGATTTTGTTTTCTGTACAGGTACTTCCTAGATAAGGATCAAGTCACCCCTTGCCTTTCTCCTGGCTCATGTTGCCTGTATATAGTGGTGCTTCTGACAGACATCAATAGGAAAGCAAAACATAAAACTCCAGAGAAAGAGACTCTAAAGTCTAATGAAAAGAGTACTCAGTTTTATGAGGAAAAAGTCCTTTAACTGTAGGATTGTATAAGCAGCCTTAGAAAGTGGCAGGCCTTGAATATGATTGAGACCAGAGACTGTTCTGAGTAGGCAAAATAACCCAGTATTTCTCATATAGACAGTTTTATAAAGACTTTTTTAGATGAAATAAAAATAGTTACAAGGAAGAGGTCATGAAATAAGGTTAAGCAATAGAATATAATACCCTGAATTCATTGCACAGCTCAGCCCCACACAGCCACTTGCTCACTTCCCCCTAATGGGATGGGGAGGAGAATCAGAAGGGTGAAAGTTAGAAAGTTCATGGGTTGAGATAAAGACAATTTAATAGGTAAAGCACAAGCTACACACACAAGCAAAGCAAAACAAGGAATTCATTCATTGCTCCCCACAAGCAGGCAGGAGTTCAGCCATCTCCCAGAAATCCAGGCTCCATCATGCATAACAGTTACTCAGGAAGACAAATGCCATAGCTCTGAACTTCACCTCCTTCCTTCTCCTTCCCCCATCTTTATATGCTGAGCTTGACGTCATACAGTGTGGGATATCCCTTTGGACAGTTGGGGTCAGCTGTCCCAGCTGTGCCCCCTCCCAGCTCTTTGTGCTCCCCCAGCCTGCTGGGGTGGGGTGAGGAGCAGAAAAGGCCTTGGCACTGTGCAAGTGCTGCTCAGCAATGGCTGAAACATCCCTGTGTTATCAGCACTGGGTTTGGTCACAAATTCAAAACACAACACTGTATGACCTCCTGTGAAGAAAATAAACTCTATTCCAGCCCAAACCAGTACATGTTTATATAGAATCACAGAACCACAGGATAACTGAGGCTGAGAGGGGCCTAAGGATGTGCCTTGCCCAAAGCAGGGCTAGCTCTTGGGATCAGACCAGGCTGCTCAAGACTTCATCTAATAGGGGTTTGAAACCCTCCAAGAACAGGGGTGGGAATAGCCTCTTGGAACAACCTGCTTTACTGCCTCACAGTCAAGTTTCTCTTTATACCCATCCCGAACCTTTCTTTCTGTAATATGTTGTGCCTGTTGACTCTGACCCTCCCAGTAGCCTACTCTGCCTCCTTGATGACCCCTCGTAGATGCTGGAGATCTGTTAGATGCCCCCAAACTGCCCCTTCTCCAGGCTGACCTAGTCCAGTTTGCACAGGGGCTCCTCACAGGGCAAGTCGTGCTTCAGTTCCCTTGACCTTGCCCCTCCCCACAACCCCCACCCGCCCTGCTTCCCCCCCAAACTCCAGTTTGCCTGTGTGTCTTTGCTGTGTTGCGTAGCCCAAAACTCTAGGCAGTATCTAGACTTGCTGAGTAAGGAGTGCTGCACTTCTTTTAATGCGACCTGGGATACTGTTGGCCGCCTTCTCTGCCAAAGCATACTACTAGATTATGTTCAGCCTGCTGTATACTAAGACCCTCATGTCCTTTTCAGCAGATCCATGACCCAGCATGTCCACCATGTATATGTATCATGTATAGCTGTGATTTATGAGTATATAAATCGGTTATGGTGAGATAAAAGGGTGCTAATGAATAACTTTTTTTGATTGTTTCCTAAGGTGACATTGCAACTTGCCAGCTTTCATCTTTTTTCTGATGGAGTTATTTTGAGCTTGGAATCTGTCCTTGTGAGAAGTAATCTGTAGTGTTTTTAATAGTGAGATATAGCTCATAATTTGTTCAGCGCTATTCAAAAGAAGTCTGTATAATAGCTTTGATAACAAAATCAAAATTAAAGACAAGTCAAATTTCACTAAACTGATAGCAACTAATGAGGTAGTCATGAGCATGATCTAAGCCAAAATCCTTACAACAATGTCTTTCCGAGACAGTTTTTTCTTCCTGATGTATTGGTTCCTTTAAGTGCACTCAAAAATTGAGAATTGTGGGTGTGTTAATACACATTGATAATATTTATTGAGGTTTTTGGGGTTTTTTTGGGTTTTTTGGGTTTTTTTTTGCATTATTTAGCAGCTGTATTACATGACCAAATATGTCTGTACTTCAGCTATTCATGACCTACTTTTCTTGTTACATTGCTCACAGATTTGAGTTTGTTTTCTTTTCTTATGCTAGGCAATGAAATAAGTTTTTACCTTCATATAATTTCTGAGACAGACTTCCATGTTTGCAGTGGAACAGAGCTGTGGTTTTGGTGGGGTCTTTTTATATGTTCGACCATACGTTTCCTATGCTCTCCTCTCATTTCCTCTACTTTGTCTTCCCAGACTATACCATTCAGTTATTACTGCTTTGTGAGTTATGAAAACCTTGGAGTGGAAGCATTTGTCATTTTGTGATTGTCATATTAATGCCAACAACTATAACCAAGGCTTTAAACCATTGAGATACAAGGAAATACATTTGCCATATACTTGAAGTACTGCAGTAGAGCACAAAGCCGCTGGAAAGCACAAGCCTTGCAAAGCAATGCATGTTAATTAGCTGCATTACTGTGAATCACAAACTGCATCACCAGTTCTTGCAGGGTCATTGTAACCAGAACCAGTTGGCTGAACTACAGGAAAAGGACTACATATTTTAAGCTTAAGCCCAAAAGTATTGCATTTTTAGCAAATGAATCAGTTGATAAAATTTGTTTTAACGTGATTTATCTAACATATGTGAAAGTTACAAAATGTTATGCCACTCTGCAGAGCGCAGCATGTTACCTGAGGCTACCTCACTAAAACATGTCCTCGTCTTACTCCAAAAATTTACAGATGCCAAAAGTTCACCCACAAGACAGTGCTCTGTTTTGCAGTCTCCAATGCAGTATGGTGAAACTGAGACACTGGTCTTGTGGTGTGCTTCTACCCCACAGTCACTCACCAGATGTTTGTAATAGAGAAAACTGAACAGTGAGAGGCAATGTATTCTGCTGCTAATGCTACGATCTTTGAGACGCTCAGCATATTTGAAGTTACTTTAATATTCATTACTAATCTCTGCTATACTGTGATCCTTATGTGGTGTTTGTACCACTCATATAGCTTGTTAAGGTGCTATTGGCAATCTAGGCACTCTTGTTAGATGACGTGAACATTTCCTAGCTGATAGACAAAGACTCATCACATCTGTAGTCTTAGCGCTCTTCCTTTTCCTCATTCCTTTAATCTTAAACACATTTCCTCATCACAGAATAATTTATCTGATTACAGTACTCAGAAGATGAGTCCTACTCATCAGCTTCTCTCCTTTTTTAACAGATTTGTTAAGCCTCCAGTTACATTTATGACTAGTATCCAGATTTTGGATGTTCAAACTAAAGTGCAGAGTCTATGAAGAAAAATGATCTGATAGCTGTACAAGTGGTACTTGTTAAAGCCTTGTCCCAGTTTTCATGTTATTGTTGATACTGATGGTTTGATTAACTTGCTTCATTTGACACTTCATCAGTACTTGTTGAGTTCCTACCCTGCTATTTACACTAGAGGCTTTAAAAACCCACTGCAAAGACACTGAAAAAAATAATGTAGCACTCAGATATAAGCTATTGGTCATAGCAATATATGTGAAATTTCAAGGATATGCCTGGGGCTCCTGAAATTCTCTATATGTTAACTTATTTGTTAACAGCCCTTCTCACAAAACGGAAAGGAAGAACTACTCCTTCATGTCTTGATTAAGTACTTGACTTCCTTTTTCACTTTGAAGAGGCAGTGGCATAATAAAATTTATGGTTCTCTTCCCCTTAAGAATGAGAAATTGAGAGCCCTTGCTGCAGAAGTACTATCAAAATGTGAAAAGAAGTTTACTGCTCTCCTAGCTCCTTAATACTAACAGTTGCTCAAATGATCTGAACCAGACACAAGCATTACTGCAGAGAATATGGGCTAGTGAATAATTGTGCGCAGTGATATCATCAACAAAATAAGCTTTGCAGTTTTCCTCAGAAGTTTAGTTCCCTAAGCACCAGTGGTCTCCTAGAGAAAAATACCAGTCCATCACACCAACATCTCTGTAAGTGCAGTTTTGCATTTTCTCTCTCACGGTCACTTTGAAGGTATGCTAGTGTTCCTGAGGTGTTAGAAAAGCTCCAAAACTACACACATAAAACTCTGACATAGAAAAAATGTAGCCAACTTGGGTTACCCAACATGTGTTCAGTGTTCAGGCAGAATGCTTGTAGGCAACCACCAAAGACAGAAGGAGTATGGAAGGAGGAGACACAACTGTGAAACTTATTGGGACAGGTGGTGGGGTGCTAGCAGGAAGCACCCACTGTCACGGTATGGCTATATGTGACCAGTGGTGTTTGTAAAGAAGGGGCACAACCCTGGGTCATTGTATGGTGTTTAGGGTAAAAAGTGAAGGCAAGAGATGGAGAGATCAAGGTGGTTTCTGGAGGAACAAGTGAGCGAAAACAGAAGGAAAGGGGATAAAAAGGGCCAGCAGGGTGTGGGCAGGGGCTGGTCAGTCCATGTGCCTGGCTGTGCCTGTGCCAGCCAGCACAGCCTCTGCTGTCCCCTCATTAAACTCTGTTTTGAATGGTTTTCCTGGATGAGATCTCCCTGTCCCATGTGCTGGGGTGTGGGAAGGCTGAATACCCACCCTGGTGCAGGGTCAGGGCTGTGGGACAGGGGCCAGCACCAGAGAGACTCGAGGCATGCAGGGTGTGGGTTCATGTGTGGGGGTGCACTTGTGTGTGTAAGGGGGGCTGTGCCAGCAGCTGGAGTGGGACTGCAGCTGGGAAAGTTTGTATGTACAGGTGCCAGTGACTTGGGATACCAGCGAGAGTTATTGTGTAGACTGTTTCAGGTTCTGCTGCTGGAAAAGCCCCTATTGTACACATGTATATACATGCATTTGTTTTCCATTAACAGATCTTCATCCTGATCAGCCAGCAAGGGAAACAGAAAGAGACATTTGATGTGTTCAGGTCCGGGTGAGTGTACCTACCTGTGTTGCTCTGTGTGGCTGGCCATGCATCCATGTATGTGCTGCATAGCCTGTGCACATGTACCAGCTGGCAATACATGCTCAGCGATGGGACCCTGGGTTATGGCAATACATGCTCAGCCCCACTGCTGGTGGGACCCAGGGGCATGGTGCTGCAGCAGCCTTGCTTCTGTCACACAACCTGATTTAGCAACTTGTAAAAAAATAGTTTGAGAATGTATTTCAGTCACTAATTTTAGAGTTTACCCAGTAGGAAAAGCAGACAGTTCACGGTGTTTTACAGCTGATTACTGAAAACTGAACCAAGTCACACCTAGATGTGTTACAGCCATGGCTAAGGTGCCTGATCTAAATATGGGTTTAGATCTCATAGATCAGTGGCTTTCACCCCTACATACAAGCAATGATTTTTTCCTCCATTCAACTGGCTGAAGGTGCTAGCAAAGTTATATCTTTGCTTCCGTGGGTATTGAGTACATATTTTACTTGTTTAATCAGGGGATTTCTGAATATCGGTTCCATTTCCATGGTCAAATGAAACAAGTACAGAT
This sequence comes from Falco rusticolus, assembly GCF_015220075.1. Classification (NCBI taxonomy): domain Eukaryota; kingdom Metazoa; phylum Chordata; class Aves; order Falconiformes; family Falconidae; genus Falco; species Falco rusticolus. The sequence continues at coordinate 99,649,112 of NC_051188.1, read as the reverse complement.
GAAATTGATAAAGTTCATGAGGCTTAGCCACAGAAGTAAAGTAGAACATGCCAGAGGAATTGAAAAATCTACCAGGGTCACCAAAACAAACAGGTCTTAAGTGTAATTCAGCAAAAAGTGCAGCTGACAGTGAAGAGGTATTTTGGGTATGCCACCTTGTAAAGGTGGACATAACTTCAATCCCATAAAAGATAAATGTACTGGTGGTTGAATGTAAAAAATAATGTAGCAGTGATTGAATGAGAGTTGTTTCACTGTGCTTTCATGGTAAAACAACTCGCACTCAACCGACAGTACATTATTTTTGGATGTTGATAGGTACTATTGAGAATTAATTCCCAATGGCACTGCCTCTGTAGAACGTCTGCATGGGTTACAGGAAAAGCATATTAAATTATTAGGGAAGGAGAGGAATACATATGCTCTAAATTACTTCAGCTGCAGGTAGATCCTAGGACAAATATGGAAGTTTAGACTTCAAATTAAGGCTTTATTCTTATTGACCAGTGTGAAAAATAAGTTTTCTTAGTGTGAGAGGAACACTTACTGTCAAGGTTTAATCCCAGCTGGCAACTAAGCCCCATGCAGCCACTTGCTCACTCCCCCCTGATGGAATGGGGAGGAGAATCAGAAGGGTGAAAGTTAGAAAGTTCATGGGTTGAGATAAAGACAGTTTAATAGGTAAAGCACAAGCTACACACACAAGCAAAGCAAAAAAATCATTCATTGCTCCCCATCAGCAGGCAGGTGTTCAGACATCTTCAAGAAATCCAGGCTCCATCATGCATAACAGTTACTCGGGAAGAGAAATGCCATAGCTCTGAACTTCACCCCCTTCCTTGTCCTCCCCCTATCTTTATATGCTGAGCCTGACATCATATGGTGTGGGATATCCCTTTGGACAGTTGGGGTCAGCTGTTCCAGCTGTGCCCCCCCCATCTTCTGGTGCACCCCCAGCCTCCTTGCTGGTGGGCAGTTTTGAGTAGCAGAAAAGGCCTTGGCACTGTGCAAGTGCTGCTCAGCAATAAGGAAAACATCCCTGTAATATCAGCACTGGGTTTGGTCACAAATCCAAAACACAGTACCATACAACCTATCATGAAGAAAATTAATTGTATCCCAGCCAAAACCAACACACTTACACAAAACATTTTGCATTTCTGACTGGTCCAAACCAGACTGTGTAGCATAACAGCCACATAGCCATGCAGTTTTTTGCTATGAAATGGAAGATGGAGAAGAGTGAACCAGTACTTCAGATCACTACCCTTACCCACAGATGTGCCTGCAAACTAATGTTCTATAACGGCTTCAGTTACTGCATTCAGGAAGACATACTGGATTTGACAGCCACACAGTTTCACCCACACATCTGGAAGCACTTGAAGCATCCATTACTCAGCTGTCCCACCCTCAGCTCACGAAAGAATTGCTTTCCATCACCTGCCCTTGAATATTTTCATAGCAGTTGAATGCTTACTTTGTTTTCCGACTGTGCTTGGAAATGTAGTTCAGTCACGTAATTCTTGTCAACACAGGATGATCACGAGCACACTTCTGATTAGTTACTTCTAAAAATGTATTCCTTTCTTGCAGTATATTTGTGACCTTACTAAACTGAAGAAGCATTCCATGATGAAAGAGTTAAAAGCTCGTGGTACTGTGTTCTACTAAAAATATATGGCAGATCAGCTGGTAAAACAAGGGTTGGGAAAACTTTAAACAAAATTTTATAAACCTTAGAAGAAGGCTGTATTCTAGAAATGTTCATGAAGGAACCACATGAGAATGTTACACCTGATTTAAAGACAGAGAAAAAGACAAATTAGTTAAATCGTGACCTTGTATGTTTGAAGATGATAGCTAAGGAAAGTAAAAAGACCTGGTAAATCTACTTTTTAGGTAAAATACAAACAATGCTTGCGTTACTGCTGTTTGAAGGAAGATTCCTATACAGATAGTATCAAACCTGTTTAGACAGGAAAATGAGGTATTATGCTGATGACAGTTTCACTGGAGGGCATCTAAAAATCTTTTCAAAAGCTTTCTGTCTTGGGCTTCTGACTTGAAAAGTATATGTGCAAAGGTATGCCTGAATGGTTCTCCGAGCAAACCATCAAGTTTAAAGAAAAAGTCCCCTCAGGTTCTCAGAGGTATGAATAATGACAGAATGCTTTCAAATTTATGTTGTAGATCCATCAGTAGAAAACCTTAAAGGAAATCCATTTTGACTTGTAATTGTAGGTTCCCTCCCTCAGTGCTCTGAAATAAGTTAAGAACATTTCTTTTGCAGTGGACCACTGAGCAAACCACAGCTGCAGTTATGGTGGAAAAGGCTTTTTACTCTCCAGATAGTCCCAGCTAAGATCGAAACTGACAGCTGTTCTGGGAACATTCAAAAATGTTCAGGGTTCAACAACAAAAAAATACATTTTGTATGAACTCAGCCATCCGGCATAGTAGAACAAATGAAACAGATGAACAAAACAATACTCAGAAAGTTACCAGATGACAAAGGAATAATTGGGATTTGATAATTCCCCAACAGTTCCTCAAACATCCCTAGCTACTAAAAGAAACTCCCTTTGTGGCAACAATAAGCTAAAGTATACAAATGTCAGAACATCTGACGTGGAATACTAGTGCTCACAGATACAGCAGGCAAATCATTATGCAAACGTTATGTACGTTTCTGATTCAGGTACATTTGTAAGTCTCTACTAAATTAAAGAAATCCAAAACTAGAGCAAAAAAGCTTGTTTTTACAAATTCAGAGAGCGAATACCTGGGAGTGTGGAGATCCAGGAATGCAATTAGCCTATGCAAATTCTGAACATAGGCTGTGTCACAGATGCAATGGGCTGTAACCAAACTACAGGCAAGGTCAACTCTTTTGCAAATTAAAGTTACTGGAGAGAAGAAAGCAACAGATAAATTTTACCATTCAAGCCAGCTGAAATTGTGCAAGGAAGGAAATTTTTCAGAACTGTGCAGACCCATCTCTGGTGTATTCATGAAAAGATGGAGCTAGGAAGAAAGGTTATTTTTTGCCTCTCCCTTCTCAGTGATTTTTAGAGAGCTGATTTTCTTTCCTTAGCAGTTCTTGCAAAAATGAAAATGAAAATTTAGAATTACTGCAGTGATCACCATAAAAAGGAAAATAACATAAGTTTTTAATTCATAATGATAAGATTTTGGGAGTGCATTCTTTAATTAAATTTATAGCATTAAGGCTTAATTCCCATTGTAAAGGTGATTTAAAGTAAGAAACCCATACTGACACCAAGATATGAGCTGAGAACAAAAGAAAGCCAAATCCTCAACCAAGAGAAGCCAAAGTATTACAGACAATTGACTTTAAAATAACTCGACTAAATATATTAGTCATAGAATATTAGGAATTATTTGGAGTGATGTAACTGTCTGAAAGAATTAAAGAAGTAGTATAATGTTTTAAACATAATAGAAACAAGAGTCTGAAGACTGAAATTGTATTGATTTTCAAGATGTTAAAAAATATTAATAAGTGGCTGGCCTCTTAAAGGCTAGCTGTCCTCAAGATTTAGCTGCTGAGTTGGAAGGGTGTGAAGGTCTTGTTGCCACTGCAGGTGGGAACCTCAGTCTGAGTTGTGCCAGAAAAATTTTCCAGGGGAGAGCTCATCTCTTGCTGTGCACTTGCTAACAAACCCCTGAATTAATAGATATACTACAGGTAGATGTACTTAATTTATCATCATGTTTCTGGGCAGCCTAGAGTTAACCCTTACACTAATTTACAGGTTTTGTTGTTACTTAAGCCACTCTGATCTTGTTCTGTGGTCAGCTCTCACTATCATTTCTTCTGCTGTGTCTTGCCTACAACCTGATCTTTGATTCCTCTTCTATGCAATCTCTTTAGTTTGGATAATAAGCAGAAATAAAACTTATATAAAAATATATAATTTAATATATATTATTATATTAAATATTATATATAAAATATACAATAAATATGAGTATAAATTAGAAGTTCCAAGATCTGAATATATATGCAGGACTGGGAGACATTAATTATGTCCTTCTGGAAGAAGACTGTATCACTCTATGATTCAAGGAATTACAGGACCAAGTATAAAACCAGTTTTATATGTTACAGTATCATCCTCAATGAGGCACTTGAACCTGTAAATATAATTTTATTGATGACCAAAGCAGTGTCTCCTGGAACAGCCCAATATGCATTTGGAGTGACAGTGCCTACCTGTGGTCTCAGGAAGACATAGCCAGAAGAAAACCAGAGAGTCTCTGCCATCATCACTCGTAATGTGCCCCACAAAAATGTGTTACTTCAATAGGAAGAGTAATATGTAAAGGAAACAGTGTTTACTGGCTACTAAAGTTTTCATATCTTTTAAAGATTGAGCTCTGTCATGTCCCTTCCAGTTTTCAACTTGCTTTCTATAAACCTGAGAAAGAGAAAAGGACCATCTTAAAATGGAAAAATGCTAGCTTAAATGGAAAGAGCATAGTTATTCTGGAGAGAAAGGAAAAAAAATAAAAAAGGTAAAATAGCATTAAAGCAGTCCATTAACTGGAATAAGACAAGAAATTCTGGACAGTTGCAAGCCTGAAATGTGGTACAAAACAGTGTTTATTTTGACCAGACAAAATGAAATCATAAACATAAGCATAAACCACTGGTATTAGACTTTAGCCTAACTATGAAGGTGTTAATAAAATTACAATGACTAATAATACAGTATTGTGTGAGCTATTGACACCCTAACCATTCAATGAGGTCATGTGAAGTTCAGTATTCTAAGCTAAAAGAGTGCCAAAGAATGCATTTTATGTTTCCCAAGGTGACTGCTGCTTGCTGCACACTTTGTTTCCAAAAGATGATCTGTTCACTGTTGTAGTGATCACTTGTCTGTATTATGTAATTTTGATTCTTTTAGCAGAAAAAACCAAAGTATCATAGCTCACAGTTTGACTTTTTCAAAACACTTCAAAACACATTTTAACTTTGATAACTTTGGCTGTGAATTTTTAGAGATGAGTCTAACAATAAACAAGCTGAGAAAAGAAATACTTTGAACTTCATTAAATGGGAAAACTGCAAGGATTTGCCTCCATGCGATGTACTCTGCAACCTTTCAGTTGGTCTCTTCTCTCTTTTTGAAGTTTCCCTGGATGCTCACAATTTTCTGAGCTTTGAAATGAGGCAAGGGTTTAGGCTTTCCATTCATGGGGACACCAGCACAAAGTCAGCGGTAAGTAACCTCATTTTTTCCCCATTAGTTTCTCTTGTGTTTACATGCATGGAGTTATCCATCACACAGCCCAAAGCCCTGATCAGGGTCACTGCTCCACAGGTGACCGCCTCCAACCTCTAAGCACACTCTAGTCTTTGAACATATATGACTTTTTTTGCCTGTATTAGAGCAAATACTATTTGCTTGTCACCCACTTAGCAAGTGAGCTGTGTACTTCCTTGGAAAGAATGTTTGACCTGCTACACTCCTTCGAAATCTGGTTTCTGCAAAATGACTTGTATTTAATCATGATGCTGACAAGCAGGAGGAAACTGATGACACACTTTGTTTCCTAGGATCTTGTGCAGCTGGATGTAAGTTCAATCAAAGTCAACAAGCCTTGAATAAACAGGATGAGAAATACTTCATTTAAATGAACTCTGTTTCATATTTACTTGGCTTTTTGCTATTTGTGAACTCCTGAACCTCAAGAATAATGCTGTAAATCTGCATGCACTTAGTATTATTGCCACTGAGGAACTATATGTATGTTCCTCACATACTCCCCTTAGCTTTCTCATAATTACAAAAATGGTTGTCAGTCAGCTCCTGGTCTAAGCTGATTGAACAAAACAAAACCCCAACCAACCAAACAAACAAAAAATTCCATAGAATTTTAAGATGTTTAATTTCAGAGATAACTGCAGATTTTTCAGATGAGAGAGAAGCCTTTGCCTGCAGAGTAATTTGTTTATTTAGTTAAGCCAGCATTGTTATGCGGGTACATGTGATAGGATATAACCACAGGAGTTTTCTGTGCTGAGTCTGTGTATTTTAGCAGTCCACGCACATCTCTTTCTGTCTGACAGTCCTGCAGTGCCTGTTTAGAAGAAGTAGGTACTCACTGTTCCTTGTTCCTTTCTTCTTTTTGGCAGAGCTCATTCCTGAAACCTCTATGTTCTTGTGGGTTTTTTTGTTGCTTTTGTTTTGGCTTATTTTGTTTTGTTTTGTTTTCCTCTATAGTTCTAAAGGCCTGGAAACATGTTTTATCAATTGACAATAAAATTAAATAAATGGGTTTCTTCCTTTGATGTGGTAAGAAAGGACTAACCCAAGCTCAATGTATTGGAGTGACATCTTTGTTCTTGGGTAGTATAGGAGTGCAGTGTATTTCTTTGTTATAAAAGTAATCAGCTAGATAAGGTGAATTTCACACAATACTATTCCCCATTCCATCTTGGTTTGAGACAAATTCCTGTTACATTTCTTACTGTAGTGGTCAAAGGAAGCATTATGTATATGCAATGGTATAAAATAATCATGGAAGGAATCAAAAGCCATTATTTTTCACAAAATTAAAAAGCAGAGGAAACTCAGAAATAACAGATGCCAGAAAGCAACTTGTCTGTGCAGCTCTCTTTATTGCATCCCTGCCTTATTTACACAGTCACATTTGTACAGAATCTGCTTCACACAGGGCCCAGGAAGGGTAATGGCTCACTAATAAGCAGTTTTAATTTCTGTTTCTTCCTGATTGTTCCATGAGTTTTTCAAGTCTTATTCACCAATTACATTAAAACCTGTATAAAATTAGGCCTTGGCCCTTTGCGTAAGGCCTTTTTCTTATAATGCCCAGAGCTAGTACTTTTAATAATTTCACAGAATGGTTTTTTATTATATAAATGGTAGAGCAGTATATAACATGTTCTGTATTCAAATCATTAATTGATTTTAATTGTCTTTGTTTTCACACTAACTTTTTGCCTTAGTAAGACTTGGTGTCCAAGCTGAGATCCAGTATGTGTCAAATATTGATGATAGGTTCCATTTAATATGCTCCAGGGTATCTTGACTGGTCTTCAGATGCTGTTTCAGAGTAGGAGCAAGTCTCACACAGGTCCTATATCCTGTCTACTAGCCCACTGTGGATTTCTTGGATACCTTAGGGCACTTCAGATGCCAAAGACACCAATGTGTCAAACAGATACCAAATGGTGTCAATAACCTAGTCACTTCAGTCTTAAAGCTAATCAGTGTACTCCAGTATTGACACCAGCACAAATACCAAAAATAAGTATGTTTGTACCAAGTCTATAAAATACACTACAGAAGCTCTATCAATGAATTAAATTCAGCACTGAACTCATGCAGACAAGTCATGTCATCATGGGATAATATTGTTGGAAATTTCTATATGCTTTTTTGCCTCATAGATGATTCCTTGTGTTCCTTCCAGTCTATGTGGGTGAAACTTTAGTATCTTCTCCATTACAGCTTCCAACCTTGTTATGATCATATGATCAGTTTTGCTTTCCATTTCATACTTTTTTATATCAGTCCTTGGCTCTTTGCCTCTCCTGTACTAGTTTTCTATGACTGACACGTCATTCCTCATCCAGTCTGTCCCTGAAGTCACGCCTATTTTCTCAGTTCTTCTCACTTAAATCCATTTTCTCTCTCTATGTGTTCCACCTGACCTTACCTTTAAATATCCTTTTTTCTTACTACCTTCTAGTCTTAGACTAATTTCTACATTCCTTTTTAATCTCTCTTTCTTCAGATTTCCACAAGTCTTTAAAACCTGTCCTCAGTTATTGCTGGTTCTGCAGTCATCTTTTCTCTGTTTGTCGTAATTTCTAACTCTATCCTCTTTCAATTTACCTTTACCTGATTAATTCCCAGTGTTTTCATTCAGTTTTTCCAAATCTTTTCCTAGTTCTTTCCTCAAGACACTTATGATCAAGCTGCCTCCATTCAGGTATATGTTCTTTGTCACATTGACTACTGTCTCCGTTTTTCTATTGGTTTATTTGGTTTCAGACCTGCATCTTGTCATCTTGTTATTCAAATCAATAGCCTCTTCTTCCTCATATGCTCATAGCAGAATGATGGCTGCTGTGAAAACATGGTAGGAACATTAGTTCTAGTTGTTTTGTCTGCCACTGGATTCCAGATCTTTAAGACCACCGCACAAAAAGTCATACTTGGACAAAAGGTGAAACCTACACAGTGTGAATGAACTCTTTCAAATGTATGAATGAGATAAAGCCAACCTTTATTAAGCACACTAAATGTGATTTTTCAAAACTTTGTAAATTAGTCAGATTTGTGTAGATTTCCATAGATTTATAGTAACATAAATTAACTCCTCTGTCAAAATTCAAGTTCTTTTTATGAAGACAAGAAACTCGAGGACATGAGTTTCCTGCATAATATTATTTCAGTGCGGCATAATTTGAGAACTAATAAGACTCCAGATTTCTATAAAAGCAATTTTTCCAGACTAACTGAAACTAAAGCTAAAAATGTAAATGTTTTCCACACCTGAGACTTTGTGCAATACAGTTAAGCCTGATGCAGGGTGCAGATATCTAACACTAATCAGAATACAGAAGACTCTTGCAGATTCTCATTAAACACTATGGCCTGACACCATTTCAGTTATGACTTATTTCACATGCTACAAACACAATGGAAAATTTAAACTTGGTCACAGTTCATATAGCAGAATATCGAGGAGAATTCTTAATTGGTGGGAAGAGTTGCAGTGACTAGGCTGATCAAAATTTTATTTGTATGCCCTTATCCAAAGTTCAATGACTTTGTTAAGAGTCTATTGACTTCTGTGCCCTTTAAAATGGGCTTAAGTGCCTCTTTCTGAGAGATTACTACAGGATATTGAGCTCCCTCATGGTAAACTCTTTGATCTTTCCTTGAACAGAGCATTGTTCTTTTGATATACAAAATTCCAACTGAAAATTAAAATCTGAAACACCTAAAATATAGCAGCATTATTTTGAAGCAAAAGCATTATTCAGATTAACCCATTAATGCAAAAGCTAAATTTTAATTTGTGCATAGGCATTTTGAAAGAACTTTGTCAATGTTAATATCTGTCAATTTCAGCTAGATAGATAATTTTTGAATTCCAGATTTCCACCTGGGAGTTTTTTAAATTATTGTCATATTACACAAAGAATCTCATTTCAAGATGAACTGAATAATTTCTATTTAACTATTATATTCTAGACCGTATAGATGTGGCCTAGCTAGCCAATATACGGTTGTATGTATAGGGCTATATATAAATTCTTTATAATCATTCTGCATAAATGGATTTGTATGTTGGCAAGCAGAAGATAAATATAGTTGAACTAATATGATCAGCTGGCACAGCTCCCATTGGCCTTCTGACCTTAAAATACAGGTCAGTTAAGAAGCCCTAGCTACAGGCACTCCTCTTCATCTACCTCCATTATGTCAACAAAATACATACATATAATCAAAGAGCTCCTACACCACTGACTGGATATGAGGTATTCTTTTTCTGGTTCTGTGTGACGGACTAAAAGCTAATCCACCATGAAAAAAAACCAGTCAAAACACACAAAAAAGGGCCACAGTCTATAAATATAGACATTTAATAACCATATAGAATATTTTTGCAATTGAAGTTCAAAACAGCTCTTCCCTCTGACTTATTTTTATTTTTATCTTTGCACTTTCAGTAGGCAAGTCTACAAAGAGCTAATCTTAATGACAGGGTAGGTAGGGTGCACTATAATAAACAAATTTTCAGACTGATTAGATACCTGAGAGATAATACTGAGACATTTAGTAATAACAAGTGCCATTCTTCTTATTATATGACTATAATTTTCTTATTTTATGATATATGATTAATTAATAAAATACTGTACTCCCAATAACAATTTATATATAAACCCAACTAAACTACTCAACACTGATTAAAAATTAACCTTCAGCACAGAAGTAGAAGATTCTTGAAACTAAATACACACACCAAAAATTATTTCTTTACATTGTGTAACATAAGTGCAAAATTGGCATTTAAATAATTCTAATTTTATTTTGGCACAAATGGACGCTAAGATGGAATTTTTTCTTAACTGGTGGTGTCACCCTCGTGATGTTGAAAGACTGAAATTGCTATAGCCTTTCAAAAAGAACATGTGGGGGGACTTGTGTGAGAGGCACATGAATTGAGGGTAATATGTGAATTAGAGAGGCTGGAGCTGGTGAGGCACAAAGGAATGCATGTTTAACATCCAATATGCTTAAAACCAATTCCTCCAAAATGCAGGGCTGACCTAAGGTCTTGCAGGGTGAGATTTCAGGAAGAAGTGAACACATTCTGTTCAGAAGCTCCGGTGTGCACACAAACAGCACTACTGCTGATGTGCAGACAGTGTGATGGCTAAGAAAGTTTTTTTTGCAGTTTGGCATACTAAGCTGCATCCACCAGTTTAGACATATGCTCAGATGATAAGCTATGCTGCATCTGGTTCTTGAGACACTTGGTCACATGTAACTCCTTGCAGAAATAACCGCTTTTATATGACAATCGTATAAGATTATTTTAAATGCGCAAAAAATAATGTTAAAAAAATTATTTTCTATTAACTAGGAACAAAGTGAATCATTCTGACTACCGCAATGTAACACTTGGGGTGGTTAGAAACTGGAGAAATAGGAAACTTCAGCAGCATCTACATAAATTAGTTTACAGTTCCAAGCTAATCAGTCTTAAACACGAACTTTCTGAATGTGAAGGCTTAAATGAAATTCTTAATGTTAACCTTGCATGGGTTTTCTTTTTTAGTATAGAGAAAAGACCACAACTTCCAGAGTTGCTATATAACCCTGACAGCTCTTTTTACCTTTTACCCCAGAGTCTTAATGTATTCTAGCTATGTCAGCCTTTAGTGTTTAAATTAAAATTTGAAAAGCAACTAAGTTGCAAGTGTGAGTAAATAAATTGTGCAGAAATTAAAAGATGCTACTTATCCAGTGTTCACCTACTGTCCTGTAGATTTCAGCTAGTATAGAGTTAATTTTCTTGTTACTAGCTAGTGCAGTGCTTTGAGTTTGGTGTGAGAACAATGTTGGTAGCACACTGATGTTGTTAGTTGTTGCTGGGTGATGTTTATACTATGTCAAGGACTTTTCAGTTTCTCAGGCTCTGCCAGCGAGAGGGCTAGAGAGGCACGGGAAACTGGGAGGGGAAACAGCCAGGACAGCTGACCCGAACTAGCCAGAGGGATATTCCATACCATTAAATGTCATGCTGAGGAAATGAGAAGTAAGGGAGGGATGTTCAGAATTAGAGTTTGCTTTTCCAAATAACAATTGTGCATGATGGAGCCCTGTTTTCCTGGAGATGGCTGAACACCTGCCTGCTGATGGAAAGCAGTGAATCAATTCCTTGTTTTGCTTTGCTTGCTTGCACAGCTTTTGCTTTACCTATTAAATTGTTTTTATCTCAGCCCACAAGTTTTCTCACTTTCACTCTCTCAGTCCTCTCCCCCATCCCACTGGGGGGTGAGTGAGTGAGCAGCTGCATGGGGCTTAGTCACCGGCTGGGGTTAAACCACGACGCCTACCTAAGCAAAAGTGCAAAAAAAAAAAAAAAAAAGGTCTGAAAATTTATGTACGTATTCAGAAATGTTTCCCTCTCTAAAGCATAAATTATAATATTTTGCTAGCTCATTTTTAAACTCATTTTTAAACTCATTTTTCAGAACTAGCACCAGCTTCTATCTATGCACATACCACATACAGAGGAATACATGCACTGAGCCTGACAATGTTAGGTCATACAAGCACTGCTAGTAACTGTGCTGCCACTGATGGACTTGTGAAGGTTTCTAAGTCCACACACATTATAACCATAACATTACAGTCCTGGGGTTTGGCCTATCTGGTAGTAACCTGGCAATTTGCATGCATTTTCATGTAGCTCAAAAGAATTCACTGAGCAATAATTAATTTTCTCAACTACAGCTTGTGCAAAGCCTAGGTTTGCTAGTTTCAGTTCCTAACTTTCCAACAGTTCTATGTCTGTGATATCATGTTTAAGAAGAGCAACAATGGTCTTACACAGGTAAAGGCTTACAAGATGAAGAGGACAAGCTGAAGATAAAAAAACCCATGGAATATAAATATAAATAAAATGAGCTTCTGTGAAGAAGTTAGTTCAACTGGGAGCCCATTTGTCATGCAGGGATTTTATCGTCTTACTAGAGGTCTAAAGATCTTTCAGGAACAACTTTTTTTGTGATTCTGTTATGGGTTTGTTCTGTGACCATGGCCAATTCTTTTGGCCTTACTTACACAAATTCTTCATCAGCACAGTGGGGGAAATGTAGCTATCTAGCAGAAATATCTAAAGCATTCATTAGTTTATTGCACAATGCATAGAAATAAGAAATACCTCAATGATAAATATTACTCACATCACGTTTAATCACCATCTGGTTGCAAGAGTGAACATCTAAGTACTATACTTGGAATTACACTATTCTTTCCATTATCATTTCAGTCAAACGCTACAGTGAAGGCAGAAGTTCACTTTCAAAGTGTTTAGTTTTAGTATTAGTTTTGCATACAGGGAAAGCAAGAAGTCCCACCTCCTCAGCTATGATTCAATTGTGTTAGAAAGTTAATGTCAGATACACTCTGGAAAAGGACTGAGAAGCTCATGTAGTTAACATCTTGCAACTGAGTTATGCAGGGCTGGGAAAACTGAAACAAAGTTCAACCTCGGTGCATCTCACCAGGATATGTGTGCCCATGTGAAGCACAGTATACTGTGAGAATATTCAAACCATAAAATATTCAACATAGCATCTGAGATGTCTAATTGGTACATGTAGTGACTGCACAGCATTGATAACGACATTTCATTGTGTGTCTAGTACCTGGATAAGGTATTCAAGCACTTGAGAAAGGTGTTCGAGACACAAGGCAAAAGTTGGTAATCTGTATTAGAGGAGTCCGTGTGCACAGTTTTAAAACAAGTAGTGTTCTACAGGATCAAGATGATCATGGAAAATAGGCAGGGACACAAAAAAAACCTTTATTAATGAACATATATCATATAGAAAAACAGCAAACCAAACCAATCAAAAATAAAACAAAAGAATGGACAGCAAAGGAGGTGATTCTTCCCTTCTACTCCACTTTTACTGCATTCATCTCCAGGGCCCCAGGGAGTGAGTCCAGAGGACCATGAAGATGATCAGAGGGATCGAGCACCTCTTCTATGAAGACAGGCTGGGACAGTTGCAATTGTTCAGCCTGGAGAAGAGATCCAGGCTCCAGGAAGACATTATAGTGGCTTTTCAATACTTAAAGGGGACTTATAAGAAAGATGAGAGTGGACGTTTTAGTAGGACCTGTAGTGATAGGACAAGGGCTAATGACTTTAAACTAAAAGACGGTAGATTTAGATTAGATATTAGGAAGAAATTGTTACAGTGCAGGTGGTGAGACACTGGAACAGGTTGCCCAGAGAAGTTGTGGATGCCCTGTCGCTGGAAGCATTCAAGGCCAGGCAGGATGGAGTTTTGAGAAACCTGGTCTAGTAGCAGGTGTCGCTGCCCGTGGCAGAAGGGTTGGGACTAGATGATCTTTAAGGTCCTTTCCAACCCAAACCATTCTATGACTCTGTGATATATATGGCTATAGCTTGTTTTCCTGGTAAGTTAACAGAAAAGCAGAAGACATATGATGTGCTATAACCTTACTTTCATCTTTCTGCTTTTAGGATGTATGATTTTTTCTGATGGGTCTTTTGTGTTGTGGTTTATTAAAAAAGCAGACCTTCTGATCTTGATGGAAAACCTCCACTTTTTGTTCAGTTTTATTGCTTATGATAGTATTGCTTAGAATAGCACAGCATTAGAGCGGCTGCTGGCTGTGGAAGTCTAAGTAGGTCTATGCCAAGGCTTTGACAGTGTTACAGCTGATTTGGGCAGTGTATAAGATTGTATATCAAGGAGAATTATATTCATATTTTTTTTTTCAGCCAAATTAATTAGAATCTTATGTTAGTGATTATGAATTATAGTAACAGCTGGATTCTATTAATAATAACATTTTAATAAATGGAAGATGTTCTAAGAAATATTGGTTGTGAACTGTGTCTTCCTCAGCTTGATCCCCAAGGAGAATGGAATTTAGAACAGCAGCCATATGTAGACAGTTGAAAATGATGGTGCCTTGAAATGCCTCAAATGACCAAATTCTCTAATTGGCTTTTGAATTACAGTAATCCTGAAATCTGATTGCACTCTGTGCTACAGAGCAGCTAGCAGTTAAGGAGAGAAGAAAGCTCTGGAAAAAGCAGCCAGCAGTTCATTTCTCTGCTAACTTTCTTCTGCACAAATGGACTTTGTGCCTTTTTTTTTTTTTTCACCAAATCTCTTTACGTATCAAACTTTGAGTGTAAAGCCACAACTTATATACAAATCCAAACCAGCAAGTCTGGACCAGTTCCATACAAAAGCACTGGGAATTGTCCAGAAAGGTCTTTGGATAAATCCTGGACAATATTGGAGATAAACTGATACAAAATTTAAACCACAGTGAATTAAATGTTGAGAATAAAATTATTTGTAGTCAACATGATTTACTGGAATATAAATCTTGTCAAGCAAATCTGATTTCACTGTCGGCCTTGATAAGATTATGGATTTGGTAAATAGAGCTGAAATTACATAAAGTATTTGATTTAATACCATATGACACTCTAATGAAAGGATTGAATCACACAACAAGTAGATCATGAGTTATCTAATGGATAGGCGAGTTATTACTGAATTTTCTTTTATATGGTGTTCCACGGAGATCCATATTGGGCATGGTTCTGTTCAACATTTTTATTGATGACTTGGTAATAAATATAAATCACTACTGATAAAATGCACCAGAAAGAAGATGTACAAACCATACTTCTGGAATGCTTGAAAAAGCACAGCTGACTGAACTTCATGCTTCAGAGCAAAATAGGAGCAAAAAGTACTAATTGTTCTAGTAAATGTGTGAAGAGTAGCAATGGAATAGTAGATATAGCTGTGGGATATTAATTTAGATTTGCGTGATTACTAATGTCATTACACAAGATAAAGCTATAAACTTTAAACAATCTCTTAGTTGAACATGTGATACATTTGAAAAAACCCTACCCTAACAATAATGACTCTGAAAGAGTATTCAATTTTGCTGTCTTTAAAATGGTCTTGAACAACTAAGCCAAGAAAAGCCACAGACACTATGTCTGCAATAATGTTTAGTTTGCATTATTATAAGAGAACAGTTTTAAAGGAGACCTTTTGATTCTGCCCCATCACTGTGCTTTGGTTCACACAACAGGGCTGTCTCAGAGTCTATGGACAAAGTTGTGTGTGGATGTAGGGGAAATTGTGTCCTGGCAGCAGTTGTGCCAGATGCTAAAGGACACACATCCTGCCTAGAACTTTCTCACAACAAAACTCCCCCAAATGCCTGTAGAGCGGATGTTGGACTCTGAAGCAATGGTTCATCTACATATCTAATCTTATGTGCTGTCATAATGTTAATGCAGCCATAGTTAGAAATTACTCAAGGATTTATTTCTATTTTATCAGACCTCATTTTCCTCCCCCAAAATCAAAACACACTGAAAAACATCCCCCCCGCCAAACAGTCTATTCCCCTAAATTTCAAAGATTTTATTTTCATACCAAAAAACCCCACCAAAAACCAAAAAAACAAAAACCAACCAAAACCAACCCAAAAACCAACCAACCCAAAAACATCATCTCAGGTTGCGAGTATCATTGATTGTAATTAGTTCCTGGACAGAAATGTGGAGCAGAATGTGGAATGTTACCTTTTCTACCTGTAGAAATGTGTGCCTTTTTGGAAGATACACTTTAGAGTCATGCTTTAAACCATTTACAATCCTTTGACTCAGAACTGGTAAAACTGGTAAATTGGTATAGATATATGATTGCAAAGTTTCCACATAAATGTGTGGCTTTCTTGTAAAAACATAAGAATGTTACTGTTGGAGTTGTTTTTGTGGAGATAAGCCACTATTTAAAGCTAAGGAGCTTCAAGGTTACACTTTTTTCTGGATACTACTACCTTGCAATATAACTTTTTAACTACCAACACTATTTAAACTTCACATACGTTTAGTGAAACCTGTTTGAAAATATATACTTAACTGAAACCTAGAACCTGCTTTTTTTTTTTTTTTTTAAATCTCTTGCCATTACAAGTAAAGTAATATAAAAAAGTATTGTGTAAAAGGAATTCTATAGTTTTTTTTCAGGTTTTTTTGTCTGGGATTTCTCATCACACTTGAATATCAGCTTACAGGATGTTAAAGAAGGGGAAAAATCCCCCACCTTTCTAAAGTTATTTAATGTTCTGGACAGCAAGTGGTGCTGCTGCACATAGAATAAAGAATAGTTAAAAAACAAAAAGAAAGAAGAAAATCCATATTGGGATATTATTGTCCTCTGTGTCAGACAGAATGGATGCCTGAAACCTAGTTATAGAGATATATATCTAGAATACCACTAGAATAAAAGTATGTAAACTCATTGTATATCAGGCACTTAAAGGCATTAAGGAAACTGCAGAAACAAAAAGAAATCAACTTTTTTGTCTGAGTTACTTCAAAATTTTAACATTCATAGTTGACCTGTTAATTTTTAGGGTTTCTTATGTTAATCCATGGTATATGCAAAATCTTAAGCAGTGACTGGGAGATCTTAATTAAAACCACCAGCTTACAGTTTCACTTGGCAGAAAACCTGCTTCAAAGGTGAAAACTATTATTATTATTAATAATAATGATAACATTTTAAGACAGCTAGATTTTAGTAGTAATTGTTCAAACTATTACTTGTACTTGACTACTTTTAATTTTGGTGGGTTGGGTTTTTTTCCTGGTACTTGCATAAATGAATGATTAAGATCTGAAACACCTTTGTGTTCTCTTTTTTTGTATGCTAAATTCCTATGGTCATAGAACATTGGATCAAAAAAATAAATATGTGGTTATATATGTAATGAGTTACCTAGTGGAACTGCTTCAGTGGTATCAAAAGCATTTTCATACAAAAATATGTTCTATTAATCACTCAAAATATTTTGGTGTCTTGCTATTCTGTACATTTACATAGTAAGATATCAAGTTTCTACCTGCAAGAGTTGTTATTTGCCTGTTATTTATTTGGTACAGATACAACTAAAAGGGAACATCACCTTTTTTTTTTTTTTTTTTTTTGGTTATAATGCCCAGCCAAGTAATGATCTGATTTATGTCATTCCCAACTACCTACAAAAGGCATTTCTGCACATTCACATGTATATTGGTCTATGTTATTTCCACACAACTAGTTTTGGTGTTTTTTTAAAGGTACCCCTTTCTTTACAATTCTACCAAAATGACAAATTATCAGGGGAATGGAACAAAGAATATAGACAAAGGCTGCCCCCCTTACATTTCAGTATGCTCTTCAGATCTATGTTGTCTGCTGTGTAAGGCTATCATAATGAATTTTTTACTTCTGAAAGTTTGTACAGATGGAGTCCTTTCAAGAACAATGGTGAAAGAAATATGAATAACATTTCAGTTTGTTATGGAGATTTGATTCAGAGCCATCAGGCACTGAAAGTTCAAATGGAAAGCACAACAGTGAAATTTCAGGGGACATTTGGGGGACTTTTCTTGTTTTGTTTTCCCTTGGACTGGACACTGGCTACCAGGGCAGCCGCTAGGAAAAGCTGTACAGTACCAGTTTTCAAGCCAGAGATCATAACCCTTACATAACTCTGAAACTTAAAAGTAGAAACGGAGAAAAAGATTTCTGTTTTTGAACTGTGTCCAGACATGCATAGAAAAGTGTAATACTGAACCTGTAAAAGCAAAAAAAATTAGGAATCACTTCTACAAAGCCTGATAACTAGCCTCTAGATCTGCCTCTCTGCACTATCCCTTTGCAGTTAAACCTTTTTTTACCTGGAAGTTATGCATTTTCCTTGTGTGGTGCAGAGCAGATATAGAAGAAGCTGTCCCTACTGAATGCTTCCTAAATTTGTTGGGATATTCTCCGAAGGATGTACTCACATATTCTGCCTGACTGTCCACCCTATAGGACTCTTCTGCCTTACTTCTTATTCTACCAGAGTCTGAAAAAGGGATGTAGGCCCAACTGCTCTGCAGTTATTGCCTTTGTTCTACTCTTCCTGGTTTTCCCCTTTAGGGTTGCTTTCATGACCATGTGCCAGTCTAGCAGGGCAAGAAGCTAAAGTGAATCCTTCAGGTTTCATTTTTTATTTTTTAGTTATTCATCCAATAATAAAACAAACCCCGTCTTTTCTTGGGTGTGGCCCTCGTCTTACAGTAAGAGGGATTGGATAAAAAAGATGAATACATACTAGAAAACGTAACAAATCAGACCTGTGAGAAAAAAAACGTAAAACTATATAGAATTGCTGTATCATAGAGAGATTTGGTTTATTGTTACCTTTGCTTCATTTCTTGATGATTTTCTGTATTATATTTTCAGAGAAGGATGAAACATTTCACTTTGTCAGGATGCAAGAGTCTGAAAAGAAAATGTCTCCCAGGTATGTTTAGGTATGTTGGTTGAATGAGCAGATAATCAAATGGAAGAAACATCTCATAACTGAAATATAAATAGAAATGTCCAAAGTTGACTGCTGAGTCTTTTCATGAATAAATTACAGTCAAAGTGATTTTTTTACTGAGGAGGCAATCCCTCATCAGTTTTCAGTATACTAACTTGTGCCTCATTCTATTTGCTGAATTCTGTTTGTCTTCCTTTTTCATTTGGGCTATGAACCCTCCCACTAAGAAATAAAAAATGAAATTGGTAATGAATAGTGGGAGTGTGCCCTGTTCAGTAATTAATTTTATTGAATCGCTGTCACAATGACTATGGTTTTTCCAAGTTCTTTTTTGGGCGTAAGAAAAACAATTATTTAGGTACATAATGTTAGTGGTCATCTCCCTCTCTTCTTAATATATTGCTAACATGCTAACAACTACAACACCTCACAAAACTCCATCTGAGGCAGAAAGTGCCTCATACAAAGTTATTTTGATTGATTGCTAAGGTAGACCCTACCTATATTTATTTACCAAGAAAACTACAAGGATTAACGGTAGTTCAGGATAGTTTTGTCCAACGTTTATGGGTTGGAAGCTTCTGCTTTTCTTCCAGCCCACTCCCAAGATGTCAGAAAGAACAAATCCCTCTGGCATGGGATAGCAGGAAAATTACTCATGAGTCCTTCAGATAGGTTAACCATTTCTCTGTTGTTAAGGAAGCAATAGCACACAGCTTTTAGCATAAAACCAGAAAATCAGTCTCAGGGGAAACTCCTTTCAACTTATGTACTAAGTAGTAGGAACCATTAATGCAGTAGGTGAGAGGAAGCAGCACAAATCCCCCTGATCATTACAGTGAAATGCTTCAGTTTAATACCATGTTTCATAGAGCTACCCAACAAATGCTCCCATAACTCAGGGTGTGGCATCTCTGAGAATCATAAAGAACTTATGTTTCCCTCCTTTGAAAGCAATATGTATGAGACTCATCATTCAGGCTTAGGTCAAAGAACCTCAGCTTCCTCCCTCTTCATCTCCTTTCCTCCGCTGCCTCTCTTACACAAAGATGTATGGATACCTATACATTTTGGCTATTCCTGCCCTAGCTTAAGGATCGAGCTGAGTAGATTTACCTATTCTTTCTTAAATGACGTTTGGAAGAGACAGAGTATTGAATAAAGGCATAATTGTCATTGCAAGATCAACAAACAGTCATAGTGATAGATTGCAGTAGTTTACAGGATAAGGAAAAAGCTAAAATGCAATTTAAATCAAATTCTTTAAGCTCACCCCTCAAAGGAAAAAGCGAATAACAGTGACAGAAAGCATTAATATTACCCTAACTTGGGAGTAAAACTTGTTAATTAAAGGGAAAAGAAAATGTGGTGAAAATGGGAGAGTAACAGAAACTGAACAGGAATTCCACAAGAACAAGAGTAAAATAGTATATTTAATAGTTGGTTTAGCTTATTTAAAGACTGCTATCCATGACTGTACTGTGTATCTGTTCTGAAGATACCCATCCCACTGACTTACAGATTTAATGCTTCTCAAATCTCTCCACTCATCTTTTGGGGTGGTGTGGATTTTAACAACATAGAAATTGCAAGCAGAATGATGCTGTCTCCTCAGAAAGTATTGAGCTGTGAGTGACTAACACGCTCTGATAAAAAGTAGCCACAAGTTACACCTCTTAGTGCAGTTTGGTTTAGTAGTCACATATATCTTGGCTGCAGATGTACTATTCACTGTAGTTGGAGCTGAAGATGAAAGAGGGCACTTGATCACCTAACCTGAGCACCTGCACCATATAGGCCATGGAATTTCACTGAAAAGTTTAACAATCAGATTTGTTATTTCTGATACAGCTAGTGCGGACCATATCATTTACTCTGGTGATCTGAAGAAGTGGAGAAGTGAGCAAACCTTTCAATAAAGTATTCTGTGGTAAAGTGCCTCCACTATTTACCATTTAAGCGCTTCATTTCAAATTCAAATAGAGTCACTCTTTAATGGCAGATAGAAATAATAGTATTTATTATTGTTGTTATTTGTTCGCTAGCTTGGTTAGTTGTTTTCTTTTTTCTTTTTTCTTCCTTGCCCTCCCTTGATTCTGGGTCTCAAACAGATCTTTGAGAAAATGCTGAGGACTCCAAGGGCCAGTCTGACAGTCTGAAGGACAGGCCTCCTTTAATAATGGTGAAGAAGTGTTATAGATCAGTTCTACCACTATTATTCTTCTGTCTGACCTTATTTTGAGCTATGCCTCATCTTTCTTTTGAGTCTTCACATGCCACAGGGGGTTACATTGATTTTGATATTACATTTTTATATTGCAGTAGCACCTTGATGTTTCAGCTAGCACATGACCCAGAATGGTAGGTGCTATACAAACATATAGAGCTATAAATATTAACATCTACATCAAAGATCCCTAAAAGGTCTGCTTTGACAGACAAAAAATCATTATTTAGAAATATGGCTTTCATGAATTATTTTTAAATTGGTCTTTATAAACTGAGCCACTTCAGTAGTGCACTTCTTTCTAAACTAAGAATGGATTGTAATGAAGGAGTTCTTATGAGGTCACGTCCTATATAAAGTCTGTCCTAAATATCAACAGACTTTGAAAAATGTTGTAGATGCACAATCCTGTGTAACAAATTCCAGCTCTGTCGTGTTTATATACCTGTCTAAAGCAATTACACAGTGTAAAATGTCATCAGCAAAAGAAGCCTCTACTTGTGATTTCATCATGTTTGCTTTAGTTTTTCTGTATAAACATGAGACTTGAGAAGGAAACCATATATCACCTCTCTAACCTTTCAGATTCAGTCTGAAAAGCTTAAGGTGGAGTTATTTTCCCTTTGCAACTGCAATTAAACTTGAACAACAGCCATATAGATACAGAAAATGCTTAAGGTCTTA
Organism: Falco rusticolus; assembly: GCF_015220075.1. Classification (NCBI taxonomy): domain Eukaryota; kingdom Metazoa; phylum Chordata; class Aves; order Falconiformes; family Falconidae; genus Falco; species Falco rusticolus. The sequence continues at coordinate 99,627,515 of NC_051188.1, read as the reverse complement.
ATTCCACATGCCACATGCTGTCATGCAGAGATGTTTCTAATAAGGCTCTTCAGTCCTATGCGTATGTATGTTGCATATGCAATACAAGTGTTTGTGTGCAAGCTCACAGAATTTTATAAAGGTAAACTTTCTTTCCAGTTCACCCTAAGTGAGCATTTTTTTTTCAGTGTTTTTCCTGAATTAGAAATACTTAAAGGTAATAAAGTAATAAAAGTGATAAAGTGAGGGTTCCAGATTCAACTTTTGTGTTAGGCAGGACTTGCAGTGCTTGGGTAGGGGGGGACTGTGGGGTGCTCAGAGCAGGAGGATGATATGACCCATCTTGCTAAGTCACAGCCAAGTCCAGCCAGCTTTGACACTCATGCTAACACCTTAGCACATGCCAAAGCTCCAGTCCGTCTTGGGATCATCATGATGTGCTGCACTTCCCTACTAGCACAGCCTGTCACTCAGTTTCTTCTAGAACCCCTAAATTTCTAGAGACCCTGAGCATCTCAGCTTGCTTCAGGATAATCATAATAATTACCTTGACATAATAGCATTTGGATATATTAATATTTTGAGTAGATTTATCTAAGTATTCTCTACGCCATAACTTGGTTGATACTTGCCTAGAACTTGATACAGCTTTCTGGATACTAGTGCATTTTAGAACTCATTTTAAAAACCCATAGAAATGATCAGACAAGTATTCCTTGCTAACATACACACACACAATGCAGAAATAATTTGAAAACCACCATTAACATCAGCAGCAGAAAGAATGTATTGAAACATATGTTGAAATGCATATGTATGTGCTTACTCCATCAATGTGTATAAAGACAAGTTTTGTAACTGATTCCCTCAATTGTAACTTCTCATTCCCAAGGAGACAGAGTGAAAGGAAGTGACAGAACTCTCCATAGGCCTCACCTTTTGGTTTCCTACCCTGGCCACAGTCAGCTGGTGACTTTTGCCTGTAGTGTCTATTGTAACTTCTTTCCAAGTCTCTCTGAAAATAACTAAAAATAATAATAATAAAAAAATGCAGTGCTGTGCAGCATTGACAAGTATGCCTGCTTTTCCAACTCCAGTCCTTTTTTGTATTCCTACCATTACCACTCTTACCACATAAGCCCATGTCAGATAATTGGCCTGATACAAGACAGTTGGGGCGGGGACAAAGTGGGGAGGAGAAGCTGCATAGCACCTCAGGCATATCAAGGCTGTCCTTGAATTGGATGCAGACAAGTTTGCTCTATGCCAACAACATTCATAAATATCAGCTCAAGAGATCTGAACAACATGGTGTAGAGAAAAACTAATTTATATTTCTTTCTTCCTTGAAGGCCTGTAGCTCTGGATAAATTTTGTGTAAGGCAGACTAGTTTTACAGATTACTGTATTCAGAGAACAGCACCAATAACACTTCTAAAAACTCTCTGAAGCATTTCTATAATAGCTTTACTTTGTAATATGTGGAACCTTTTCTACAGAATATGCAGTTCTGCAGTATAAAGATTTTATTGCTGCAGGTTTGGTATGAACTGTATAACTCACAGCTTCACTACTCGTGCCAAATTTGCTGACCTCTCTGGATACACAGCCTAGAAAATGCTTGGGGTTGAAAGATGTCTTAAAACCAAATGCTATGAATTTTACTTGATCATATAGATCACATAGATAGCAGGTAAAGCAAAAGACTTACTGAAGATTTGCCTTTTGCAGGAGTCTGACCAGTGCAGAACTGCTTCATAACTAATAGCTTGGAATAAAGGATTCAGTTCTATTGTTTCAAAGAAGAAACAAACAAACAAAAAAATTGAAGGGAAGTTGCCCAGCAGAGATGAAGGAAACAGCTGTCTTTATGATGAATCCCATTCATCTGCAACTGTATATAAATCTTCGTATATGTACTTTTTAGATAAGTAGGGTAAATATTTATGTCCTACTTTCAGTCATATTGGTTTATACATACATTTGTTTTATATGTACAGGTGTAGGAGGCATGGAGTTTTCAGATACAGCATATATAAGTGATCCGTGCCCTTCTGTGCAGTAGCTGGAAGTTTGTCAAGGTAGTGTAGGATATTGAAAATGCCATGAAATACAGCTAGGCAACTGACCTTGAAACATGTATTTCCATTGACAAATATTTGAGGTTAGGCACCAAGTTCACATATACATGCTTTTGTATTTTCACCATAAAGCACAGGTTAGGATTCTTAATCTAGATTTGAGATTCTACTAAAACTGCAGATGGAGTCTGGCTGTGGTGGGGGTTTACTTTGGTTGTGTTGGGTTCCCTATACTGTTAAAGTTATTCCAGATTAATCGGGACATTTCAGCAACACTGCTTAGACCCAGGGGTTACATTACATCCTGAAATCAGTAAAGCCTTTCTAGTGGGAATGTTCATGTCTCATGCACTAAAGGTTATGATTAACCATTACATTACCACAACATTTCCAACAGCTATATTTTATCCAAGGCATTGGAAAAAAACATGTCTTTTTTATGTATTATTGAAGGACGTGCAGAAATAAACACCAAAGACACATAGAACTGTTTTCTTCTACTGACATATGCCAGTAACAAGAAGCATACAACATCAAAAATGTTGACCTCAACTTATGTCTGGCATAAAATTGTGGAAAAACAGCTTGGGATGTATGTTACACAAGAAAAGTTACTCAAAACTTATGCTGCACTACATTTAAAACTAATGCTTTAAAAGCCAATTTTGAACTTAGTAAGGCTGGAATGCCAATGACAAAAAAAAACCCTGGAAATACTGAGGCTGCAGACTTTCTAAGTTCAGAAAGTTTACACTATACCATTACTCCCTATAGAGAGTGGATACATTCATTGTGTTTTTACTTTGTTCCATAGACGTTATTCTATAGGTTTGGAACAGACAGCAGTGAAACCAGAACATGGGAACTTCTGGCATTCCTCTTCTCTGCCTCTCATTATTCATATGATGAAACATAACTCCACAAAAAGAACCAAACTCTTAACCTGGAATGTAGAATTGGAGTCACAACAGTTCTTATCACAGGGTCTCCCATTTGAAATATGAAACTTTATCAAGGTATTCAGGGGAAGTTTAATTTCAGATTTTATTTTTTTAAGCTTTCTGCATTTTTCCTGTAGGAATATCTCTCAAAGCAGTTATTCCAAGCCCCTTTGCATCTTTATCACCCCATGTATAGCCCCTGTCTACTTTTATTCATACTGTTCAGATATTAAAGATGAATTAATAATTATCTCATAGACTTCTCTACTGTGATGTCACTATGCAAATTTCACACGCTTCATGTCCTTTACTGACAGTCACTTTCACAATGGATATGGAGATAGAAGTAATAAAAAATAAAGACTCAAAAATATTAACACCAAATGCTGTTCGGTAAGTTTTAAATGTCCAGTTCTGATTTTAGCTGATTCTTTTGGCTTTGCCCTTCCCGAATAAAGCCCTACTAGATGACAGTTGTAGCTACTAAGCATTCAGCATACTTGCTAATTGGATCCTCAGTTCTCAGTGGTATTCAGAACATGAGAAATACATAGTTAGTGTGCATGTGAGAAAATGTTAATTTACATGGTGTGGAGGTTGCACTCAACCCTTTCAATCAAACTAGCAGTAGTCTGGTACAGGCTCCAAAGGAGGTAAAGGCCTGAGCTGTAACTGTGCCAAGAATTGCTCCAGGAAACCCACAAAGGAGCAGAGTGACCCAGTGAGCATCGATGCCTATGGGCTTGGAACATTGATCATGTGATTAACACATCAATACTGAGGGTTTTTTCCAAGACTCATTTATCATGGAATAAATTTGTGGTTACGAGGAGTCTCATGCATACCCTCCCATTGTATGCAACTTGACTATGAGCCAACCACATTATGCCATAAATATGACAGCCTCAATGAGACTTCTTTGAGCTCTCCTTTCTAGGCAGCATGGCTGCATTGCAGTGATCTCCCCTTAGCTGGGACACCTCTCAAGGTTGCTCCTCAGGGTAGGGAGATCATTTTAGCAATGACAAATCTTTGGAGAGTCCAGTTCAAGCTTTCTCTAAATTTCAACTGGACTGCATGCCAGTGACTCTTGCCTTGAGCTGGGATGCCTCTCATGGTTTGATATTCCTTACCTGAGACAAGAAGATCCTTCCTCAGCCAAGGTGGAGAGATCCCTTATTCACAACAGATCCTCGGTAACTGACTGATAGCATGCTAAATTAATACTAATTAAATCCATGTAGTTAGTTTCTTTAGATATAACCATTGTTCAAGTCTGAGCCTAAATTGTACCTAACCTTACCTAAGCTCTGTCAGGAGTTTAGAAAGCAAGAGGGTCAACTCTGAGCCTCATGAATCAATGGGAAGATTTCCTTACTCTTTATATTTCTTCCATTAGACATAAACTTTTTTTTTTTTTTTGAGTCTGAGACTAAGATTAGACCTAGCCACACCTAAGCTCCATCAGGAGTTTACAAAGGAAGGGAGTCTACTCTGAACCTCATGACTCAACGGGACTGTCTCCCATACCCTTTTGTGTGTCTATGTGTAAATCATTCGAGCTTGATTCTAATTTGATTTCCATTTTTATGTTTCACCCATGCAGTAAGTGAATCTTGCCATCAAACTTTGCTAAGTCACACTTCTACAAATTCTATTAAAACTACTTTTGCTAATACCTTTAATGGTTATTCTTTGAGCAACAACAAATCACTCGTCTGTGACAAATTGGTGTAGTAGGTAGGATCCTAAATCAGGATTCATGACACATGACTTGCCCGACATCACAGGGATAGACCTAAACTGAACATCTACATTACCTAGGCAAAGATCCTCTCCCCTTCTGCAGTGTCCTAGCTCATTCACTGCACAAATCCAACTTCTGCAGTGGTCGAGGCAAAGATCCTCATTTACTTCACGTTCCTGTTTCTTTTTTGTAGCAACTACTTTGTGCACCAAAAGAGGCAAAACATGTGAAGATAACATGTCTCAAGGTAATTAAAAGCTGAATCTGAGTGCCTATACAAAGGATGATAAATTAAATTGTCACCCTTTGTTACCAATACAGATGGATTCAAACTACAGTCTGTGCTTTCCTCTTCACTGCTTAGATACCATCAAATGTCATAAAGAAGAAAATTACAGCCTGTATTGTTAAATTTTGGCTGCAGTAGGCTGCAATGTATCGTGTTAAATTAAAAGCAAAAGGCTCACAACCACCACCTGGAATGCTAGGGATTCTCCAAGAACACAAAATAAAAGGATTTGTGTCCCTCAAATAAAATCTGATGCTATAAGTCTACTGCTTTCTAGTTTAGACTTGGAAAGATGTTTTGTCTCACTACCTGGAGAAACCACTATTTACTTTTCATTTTGATGTCCTCTGTGCTCTCTGGTTTTGCCTGACAGTCTTTATTGCTGTATCAATACTTAAGAAAGTTTTTCATACAGTGTGTTGATCTGGGGTCTGAGGTGAAAGCTTCCTGTGGTGGTGTGTACCTTTGGGAATCCACTTGGGATTAGTGAATTAAAGCTATTTTAGGACTCAGAAATTTGAATTCCATGTCTAGAACCATCTTATTTTTTTTCCCCTTCTTTCTTTGTTTTCCTTTTTCTTTTTTATCCTAGAAAAGAAGGTGTCAGGCTTACCTTCTAAAGTACTTCCAGATATCCTACCAAAAGATATTATGGCAAACTGAGAAATGTTTTTGAAATATAGCTTGGGTATACATATTGCTAAAACTTTTGCATGTGGCATAATTCAAATATACATGCTAGAGAAAAGAATCAGCTCCTTTTCTAAAATGCACTGTCTCAAGCTAAACAAGGTGAGAGATTAAATAGCTATAACTTTTGTCCTGGAGATATATGTTTATGTATGTACATATTTAATTGAAATGCAAATGTGTTGATTTATGTAAGTATGTAAACAAATTAAAGAATATATCTGACTTAAATCCATCCAGAAAGGTCAGTATAGCTGTCATTCACTTTACTGCTAATTGGTTATAATGATACTGGGGGTGTAATTTGCATTTCATTAGTCCATAATTGACTGTTGTACCTCTTGCCTAGCCAGGCTCACCTAGTTCTTTTTGTTTCTTTGTTTGCTTGTTTATTTTCTTTTATTCTATAGTCTAGGCTTAGAATTTCCTAGAAACAATCTGCTGACTATTTTTTTACACATTATGAAGGAAATCATATGCACATATAAGTGTAGTACCATTTTAAAAGAGTGAGAGAGAGATTTGGGGAAATGGTAACTCTTCATGAAGGAGCTCAGTAAACATGTGTCTTTGTAAGACTGAGTGCTTTGAATTTCCCATTGTGTACCTTTTCCTTCTTCTCTCCTTGAGAATCTATAAGCAAACTATGCCTACTAAATCAAAACACACTTTTCCTAAAATTGAATATAATATATATTCAATTAATATATATGAATATATAATTGAAAGAAAGTTTCTAATATCAGCAAAAGCAAAATGAAATTACCTTCATTGTAGACTGGAGATAGCACAGACAAAAGAATAATTTGCCGTTAATCCAATGCAGTTTCACTGGGAGGAGTTAATACAAAGAACATTTCTAGGTCTTAGTGTCTGAGAGTTTGATTAATAGCCAGAATTCCTGAGGCTGAAATGTATATATTTAAGAACAGAGTATTATTTGGTGTACAAACAAATTCAGGTGCTTGTTCACCACTGATCATTGTCTTTTTCCTGCAGTTGTCTTCCTTTCTCAAACTGTTTCCTTCCACCTCACAGAAATGCATTCTGTTAGGCCTGTCTAACAATTTCTTCCTATTGTCAGCTGTAGGAAAATAGTATTTGACTTTCGAATTTTCCTGGAGCTTACATGATGTACATACAGCACCGGTGTTCTCATCAAAAGAACAAACCTCTCTGCTGCAATCTAAAAGTATGGGGGTCTCTTGTTTCACAAGATTTCTGTGTTTCCATTGAGTTGTTCTCACTTGTAGGTCCATGGCTGTCTTTTTGATCTCTACTCTCTGAATTGCTTACGGGCACAGAGATAGAATAGTAATTTGGTCAATCTTCTTTAGCCAAATGAATGGTGAGGTGTTTTTGCAGAGAGTACACTATGCTTGAGGGGAAGCTCCTGTTTTTATGTTATTTTCTAAGAAAATAAGTTATAGTCATGGGAAAAAGCCTGCAACATTAATATCTTCCACTGCAGTTCTGACCTGCAGGTAGCCGCTGGAGACCAACAAAATATTGTATATTGCTCTATTAACTCATTTTATAGGAAGATCTGCTGTGGCACTAAGGAAAGATTTATTCTTCAAAAAGAAAGAAGAATCTTGAAAAACCTGTGGTTTAGCAAGACACAGACGGTGTACATTGCATTGCTGTGCTCTCTAGTATAAACAGCAAATATCCAAACATATCGGCAATTTGTGGGTTCATTGGACATAGGAAGCAAAATTATTACTTAGGTCAGTAAATCAACTTGTGAAAAAATAACAAGCAGAAAAGCAGATAAGCCAGCACATATTCATGCATGGGGTATCATTATGCATTACTAAGTATTTAATATACTTTGACGGAACTACAAGGGAGTCCTGTGGAAAGGCAGGTTTATTTTCTGTTATTATTCAGAGTTTTAAGTGTGAATCTGTTGACCTTTTCAACTTTTGTATTTTTGGTAATTTAGCAAGACCTATTTTTTTTCAAATCACTCATGGGATGTCCAGAAATAAAGAATAATTTTGTACAGGTTGTACATTTTTAAATTCTGTCATCAGGGCTTGTAGCAACTATCATTTCTCTCTAAAAGTCAGTATGATTCAATAATAGTCACTATATGCTCTTGAACAGGTAAATTTGAAGAGGGATGATGGTGTTTTCCAGAGGACAACAGCAACAACTGTGAGAAGAAGTGATCCAAAGATAACAGGACAAGTCTTCAATTCATCAGAGACATTGCTAAGCATTACCTCACTGTTGTTCCTTTAAGGGGAGTTTTCTTGGCACAAATAGCAGAGAAGTACTAGATCCTTCTCTGTGTTTTATTAGCTTTCTCTCTGTGTCTCTGTCTCCCTCTCACTGTTTGCCTTGCTGTTCTTCTCTCCCTATACCACCCACCCCCATATCTATCTATCTATCTATCTATCTATCTATCTATCTATCTATCTATCTATCTATCTATCTATCTATCTATCTATCTATCTATCTACCTATCTATCATCTATCTATCTATCTATCTATCTAATCTATCTATCTGTGTATTTGTAAGTGTCTTTTGAGATGCTGTACCTGCTGTAGAAGGAAGCCCAGAACATCTGCAGAAAGTAACTTGGGAGGAAAATAAATTTGTGCAAAGAGGCTTTTTGTCTGGTTTATTTGAGTGCATATAAAGCCAACAGAAAAAATAGAAAGCAGGTTCTAACTACATACAGGACATGTGTTCCCAATAGTTGGCTAACCAGTCACTGCTAGCTTTTGACATTCCTACACTTCCATGGATCATGATGAGAGAAGATGCCATCTCTGAGTAAGTGTACGGACAACCCTAAGTATATCGCTCTCCATCAGCACAAAAAAACTTAATCAGGTTTCTCTAGAACAGAGATTATTGGGTCTACTTTGACCTGTTTTTAAAGTGTTGCATTGTAGGTGCCAAATAAGTTGCACATGTTACCGATTAGTTAATAAGTTAAAATGATTGATTTTAATTTGATTAATTAATTGATTTTATAAAATTATTTAATAAATTAAAATATAGAAGGACTAAGGAAAAAAAATTTATAGAAACTTGCAATCTACGCGATAAGAGTCGTTATGGAATCTTTTGTACGTCTTGTACCAAGGCTAGAAGAAGGGCCTGGAACTATTGTAATAACTCTAGGGTTGAAAGGTTCCATTGTATTTAACCAGTCTTCTGTACGCAGAGGTGTATTGAAATGTCAGAATATGAGATTAATGGGAACTGGGGAGAGTCGACTGGAACAGCTTGTAGGTGCCTGCCAAGAAACTGTGAACTTTAGTAAAAGGTAATTCCGGCAGGGGGAGATCGCGACCACCGACTCATATACCACCTACCCAAATCGTACCCCAGACCCATTTCTAGACCTTTCTAAGCTCTACTGCGCAGAACCGGATATGGGAGGAGAATATGTTAATGATTTATGGGAAATATTATGATTATGTATGAATACTTAATGAATATGTATGAATAAGTTTTATATATGGTATCTGATTTTGAAGCTTGGTGTGCGTTGATCGTGAGAGGACTCGCTCACGCACCCGGCTGTTAATAAAGAAGTGTCTGCTTATCTACATCACATTGGTGTCGATAAGTTCTTCATTCCGAGATTTCGGTAACACACACATTTTCAGTTCTGCTGGCAAGACCCTCAGGTTTAGACGATCAGTACTTGTAAAACTTGTCTATACACTAATTATATTGCTTCACCTAGAATTTCTATGCATTGAAAATCCTTTCCATGAATGAAAACATTGCATAGAACTGCATGGAGCTTTACCCTTGAAAAATGTGTGACTCTGCAATGTTTGCCTTTTCCATGAAATACAGGAAGGGAGTTAAACAGAGAAGCCTGCAGTCAGAAACACTGAGTGGAATATGTACTTTCTTTTGTTTAATGGCTTCTTGAGTTCCTAAGACTATGTATAAAGCAATTAGTATTTCAAAAATCAAGAAGCAAGTGTGCAGTTTTAAGAAATACAGGACATTAGGGGATTTTTCTAAGGCAAAGGGACTAAATATAGCATCAATGCATTCAAGTCTTATTGGCAAGAAGTCATATCCACTTCAGTGAATGGCTGAACATTTAAACTAAACTATTTAGCCTCTGAGATTAATTAATTTTAAAGATGTGCTTAGAATTGGTTTGGGGAAGAAGAGAGAAGAAGAAACTAGAAAGCATAGAAAGAAACTGGAAACAGGGTTTTGAGCACAATCTTTCTGCTCTGCTTGAGGTGATACAATTGGGAAAAGCACTGAGAACAGAGTGAGAAGGCTGATTAAAAGACAAAAAAAGACTGAGCTATGAGAACATGGTCAGCAGTGTGTTAATTACCCTTTAACACTAGCAAAAATTGGTCTGGGCCTAAATAGTGTGGCTGATGATATCCTAATACATCAAATAAAAAAAAGTAGTATTTTGTTATAATTTTTTGTAATTTCATTCTTAAATCTATAACCCAATATGCATCCAAAACCTCCCTCTTGTATAGTAAGAAAACAGAGATGTACTGGAAGCAAAGATAGTATATGCATCACGTACATAATAGGATGCATTCTGATGGTAAGTTTAATAATCCTCACCACTGCCAACATTATTTTCCCTCTTTGAAAGCACACACTGAAAAATTAAACACTTTCAAATTACTTGAAAGAAAAGGCATCATTGACGGTTTCATCCATGAAGGGTGATGGCAGAGCTTTCACTTGATGGAGAAATAACATTTTCAGACCTCATCAATCTTTCACGCTTCAGAAAGAAACATACTGTAGCAGCCAACCTTCACAGGTGAAGTACACTACCCAGTATGTCTGACACCAGAGTTTAAAGTCTGTGTAGCAGACTGTCCATAAAAACACTGGCTCACCAGGACAAAGAAATCTTATCGACATCTTAGTAGCTCTCTATTACTTCCTAGGCATCATTCTTTTGCAATGTGGGCCATTCAGATGCAATAATCTGAGAAATCCTCAGTCTGCAAGCAATATGAACTCTTGGGATGCAAAAAAAAAATATACAAGAGCTGAGAGGCAGCCTTTAAACAGTGATACTTTGGCTGTGCACAGCACTCTGCTTGTAGAAAAAAAAAAAAAAAATCCATGCAAAAAGTAGTGGAGGTTTGGATCAAACGGTTAATATTGGGAATAAAAATCTGCCATGGGTAGCCAGAAGATGCTTCTTTCCATGTAAGTTGACATATAACCAGAAACCTAAGCTACTTCTCCTTCTTTTCCCAGTAGGAGGCCAGTTGAGAAAGTCTGGGGAAGAGAGAATTGTACAGATGTATTAAGTGTAGTAAAATTCTGGGTTCCTCTTTCTGATATGTATACAGTTTTAAACCAATATTATTTATATAGCTAAAATATAAATCTGTCTTTCATTGGAGAGAATCACAGTCTTCACATACATGTACAAACCTAAACAAAGCTACAAATGTGTAGTGTTCAAAACCATGTTATGCATAAACATTACAGGATTTTTCTTTTCCTCCCTTTTTCGCATTTAAAAAAAACCAATCCTACCCCTTATTTATTTTATAATTTACTGACTTGCTATAAAAAGTCACTGAAGTTTACCTATTATAATTCATGTTGTACACTGTGCTAATGAATGTACATTGTATCTGAAAATCAACCTTTAGCTGTATTCTACAATTGTCAATGGCTCTATTACTTGACTGTTGGTAGTTGTCATAATACTATTGGCTGCTCATTAATTTCCTTCTGATATTCTCTGATCTTTGTGTATATTTGCCTATATTTCAATTTGGCTGAATTATACATGAAACTTCATTGTATTTTCTGATTAAGTGATTCATGTTTTTCCCACATACGAGGGTCCAACCATTCATCAGGTATATTAAGTAACAATATTACATTTTGAAAGGTATTCCCTGATTTGAACATGCAACAAAGTTTTGTTCCTCTGCAGAGCAACTTCTGTGAATCTAAATTAATAATTGTTATGGTTGTTATCCTGCTTCATTTGTTATCCTTTTTGTATTACTTTTTCAGATACTTTTTTTTTAAAGTTTACTTAAGCAACACACTGGTTTTGTGGTGTTGGTTTTTTTTGTTTTTTTTTTTTTTTTTTTTTAAAAATTAAAAAAATTTGGATTTGTACCTTTTAAATTTGTTTAGAGCCCTTGAACCTTTTTTTGAACTTTTTGCTTAAGACAACTGTAAGAATCCTGTATTTTTAATCCTCTTCTTATGTGAGATTTGGAAAAGTTAGTTTTCTGCTCACTTAGCTTATGACAAGAAACAAGGAGAAAAGATACATGGCATAATATATATTTATATAGAGAACATATATTTATATATAGAGCTTTGTGAGCAGAATCAAGTCCTCTTTAGAAACAACTGTAATGTGTATTTCAAAGCACTGACTTCGGATATATAAATGCAGATTCATCACCACTAGCTCAGGTATGGCATTATTCAAGTCAGACTCCTAAGGTTCATGGTGAAAGAGATTGAAAGCAGACTGCATCTGCACTCGTGTTTGCTTAGGATGTGCCCAAAAAACCCTTATGTCAGCCTACAGTGTGCTACATGTGCTATCATCAACATGCTGTAAAAGCACAGGTTTTCAGTATTCTAAGGAGTATTGAAAAGTTGCTAAGGCATTTTTTTTCTGTCATATTTAGTATGTCATCTGTGGGGTGTTGTAAACAATATAAATACTTCTGTGGAATAAATTTATATTAGTAGTGTAAGATAGGGTCTTGGGTGTGGACAAATTCCCTTCTTCTGCATTTGCAATGATTTCAGCATCTCCGATAGCAAGAGTTAAGGATCCTGCAGCAGAAAATAAGTATCTCTATTCTTTGTGTCTGGCTGAGTCAGATGGAGGTGAAAATAGAGACCATTTCAGCTGAATTAGCTGCAAATGGAAAATTGATCACTGGATTCTGAAATTCAATAAATCATAGTCACTGTAGTTATTTAGTCTCTATGGCTATGAAGTTATACACCACTGTGCTACTAGCACCTGAATATTACACATGTGAAGAGCTTTCTGGCTCTAGAAACTAGTTATAATGTTACTTTACTCTTTGGAAAGATGTTAGTGATATTTTCCCTTGCTTTTTTTCTGAATATGAGAGATTTGGCAAATTTGGAATATGTAATTTCTGGACTGAACACCTTCTGTAGAGTAATGAATGTCAGACTACCTAGGTGGTGGTAAAGTATTTTAAGGTGTTCTAGACGGTTTGAGAAAAGGGCCTGAGAAAATTATTATTTAAATATTACTTTTAAGAAAGACACTGAGAGTTAGTGGTGTAGTATATAACTTCTGACATTTGAAGAGTTCTGCATATTGTCCTCCTTAGCTGGACCAAAATTCCTCTGTTGACTTCTCAGATTTTCTTTGTGATAGGGTCTGTGGAAATCTACCCTTTCATAGTTGAACAACTGGAAATATGTCCTCAATGTACACTAAGATAGTTTAATCATCTTTGATCTTTCCCTCCCATTTCCAAAGTTTTTCCTTAGTTTATGGGGTCCACTTACAAAAGTGTGTTTCACTGAAATGAATTGGGTATTGTTCCCTCTAAAGTTAAAGAAGACTCTACAGCAGAGCATTAGGTGGAAAAATGAAGGTCACTTTCAAAGTCTAGTTATTTAAATATGAAATATGCAACTCTTTAAAACTTTAAGGGTCAAGTCATAAAAAAGAAAACTGTGGAAGTGTCTTGTAGTCCTTTTACAAAAAGCAAACTCTTAAGCCACTCAAGTTTATCAGTTGGAATTCATTATTTTATTCAGGTGAAATCCAAGTGTTCAAGTGAAATAAATACAGGCAGCACACTATTCACAGAATCATGGACTCATTGAACCATTTAGGTTGGAAAAGACCTTTAAGATCATTTATGTCTATCTATCTATCTATCTATGTGTATAATTATTAATATATTCATCCAAAGGTCACAATTGTGGGATCACAAATTGGATAGATATTAGTTTCTAATACTATTCCTTTCCAGCAAAGAATCTGGAAAAGAACATGAACTAACTAAGTGGGCCTGATGTGGTTTTCAGTATAACTTCTGTCATCATTGTAGTCTGGGATCTTTAGATTTCAAATTTAATCCCAGAATTTGAGGTGTTAGGAATTACCATAACCTGTTGATCTAGTCTGGAGGAGAAGGTACTTCTAGGGAGAGTGGTTTCCCATCAGGTGGATTGACTAAGTGTGTGTGAATACTTCTGCTACTTAAAATGTCTTTAAACCAGTAAACAGTTACTATTTTCACAGAGTAAATAAACCAGGAAACGCAATTTTATGATTAGATCAGTGTGTACATACTGGTTTTGGCTTTTACTTATTATTATCCTGAGTATATTTATTGTATTTAAAATTTTAAACAGGTCCTATTTCTTTAACTTTGTAGGACCTTTGAAGCTGAACATAGGTAACAAACTCCTGCAACAACTGTTTTCAGGGAGAATTTGCCAGAGGGTTGCATTTTCCCAATTTGGAAGCTGTAAAATTGTGGTGAATTAAGAGAAATCCATTAATTTCATGAAATGCTGCTTCTTCAAAACTAACAGATTTTTTAAAAAGCTATTTTTTTGGATATTAAAATACAATAAAAAATTGTATTTGGATCACAGAAGAAATACATGTGACTAGACTAGCCAAAACTGAGATAATCCAAATCATATCAAAGGGAGACTTTCATGTTAGACAAAGGAATTTTAAGATGTAAGCTATTTAAAAAATATAAAGATTTCTGACTATAAAAGTGTATGACAAGTATATTTTTTTTTAATTTGAGTTCGCTACATAAAAAATGTTGCCTCTGAATTGAAAGAATATCACTGAATGATAAAAGTATTTACAGCTATAATTATATCTCAGTTGTCCTGCAGGTTGGTCAACCAATATTGTTATTTCACTCTGTATAGAAGATAGCTGAAATAAAAGTAGATATTATTTACTATTCGGTCTTTAAATTTTGGTCTGTAAATTTAAGTAACTGTATTGAACAGTTTTGGTGATCAGAGAATAGGCAAAGAGCTGAAGTTTTATTTCCTGAATGCCAAACCTATTTCAAAGGTTGTGTACAACATTCTACTGAAAATATTTTGTCCTTTCTCATGTGATTTATAAAATTAGCTTCCTGTAGGAAGCAAGTTTTCCATGATTGTTGTAAACTGAAATCTTTTGGACTCCAGTTTAAAAGAACATTTGTGAGAGAAATATTCACAAGCTGTAGTTTCAGGCAAGATTTCATGTTTTCCACTTACCCTCAGGCCAAAGACATCTCAGGAGGATGCAGAGTCTGTGTTTCTAAAACAAAGATACTTGATTTCTGAGTGTATTTTTTCTCTTCTTGCTGAGTTTTTTGAATTTGAGAATCTGTTGAAGCCAACACATATTGAATGGAAACAAACATTAAGACAGATTTTCATGTTTTTACTTGGATATGGCACATCGGTTAATTAGGAAGATTAACTGCTGTGCATTTTATACTGTTTTTTTTTCCCTCACTCCATTCCTTTCTTGTTAGTAGGAAAAGCAAAATATGTGCTAGCAGTGTTTTAAAGTCATAGAAAGATCGGAGTACTACCATTAAGAAATTCTATTTCCTTGTATTTTCAAATAAGGGATTTATCAATGTTGTTATATTATAGCAACTATTTTTTCTTTAAGATCTCTATTCATAGTTGCTACAAAGACCCGTCTATTTTCTTTTTGTTTCTTTCTTGCTTTTGGTTCTTTTTTGACAAGCGATGTTCCAATTGTTGCTGTTCTCTAGCTTTTTTTGTCACCTTCCATTTTAGGATGAGAGAAAAAATGATTAAAGAAAACTGTGTTCCTGTGTAAAATGCACATAAACAATGAACAACCTTATTGAGTCATGTTCTGCATCATCACAGGCCTTGGAGAAGTCTACAAGCAACAGAATTGTAAGGAATTACTTTGGAAAAATGAAAGTATAAATATAAAGAAGATTTATAAAAGCTCTGGTGCACTTTTATCTTTTGTTGTTACCCAGAATTTTAATTCTCAGCTGTAAACACTTTCTTAGTCTTTAAAACAGACTTTAAAGTAGCTTTTGCAAATAACTGCTTTTACAAATAAAGATTGTCTCCTTCACTGCCATTCTTTAGAACTGTTCCAGCTACATATTTTTTCCTAAAGTGAAGCAAACCCAATTTCTGTTATATTCACTTTCTGGGACCAGTTTCTGGCTACAGCTTTGGGGAGCTGTTGCACCACCAAGTTCTCAGGCTGACAGCTACAGCATTCCTATCACCACCAAAGAGATTTTAACCTACAGTTCTTTCCACTGTGGAGAATGCCCTACCCAGAAGTGCACAGCATATTTTAAGTAAAATTGAATAAAACATTCCTTTGTGACAGTTCACAAACAGCATAGGTCAGACACTATCACTATAAGCCATTTGCAGTCAGCCACCCAGCTTTAGAGCATTACGAGGGTTTAGGAGTGTGGAAGCAGGTCACTTGGCACTAGCTGATCTCAATGCCAGAGAATAGCCTTGAGCATGTTTAATTTACTAATGTATGCACATAGTGTACAGCTCTCACTTTCTAGATGAGCTTTCTCATTGTGCTACTGTCAGGTTCTCTTCTGTATTCAGAAATATTACATTCTTGGCTGTAAAGCAGCCTGGATTAATACGAGTGCATTGGGAGTAAGAGGCATTTTGGACAATGCCCTTAGCAACGTGCTTTAACTTTTAGGCAGCCCCAAGCTGATCAGGCAATTGGACTAGATGATCACTGTAGGTCCCTTCCAACTGAAACTATTCTATTCAGATAGTCTTCAGACTTACCTTTTTTTTGGTGTTTCTAGTCACTTACAGTCCCTATTTAATCATTTACCAATGTGTCTTCTATGAGCCCCAGGAAGGTCATAAATCTTGTTATACCGAAAGATGCTTGTGATGTTGGACATGTCAGTTACAGTGTTGGTTTTGGGCATCTGTTTTCTTATGAGTGCATTGCCAAGCACTTGGGATCTTCTTAACTGTCTGTCAGAGTCCTTTGAAATAAACAACTCAAAGACTTTGGCCATAACAACAGCTCATGCTGAATTCATGGAAATGATATTTATGGCCCATGACAAAAGATACATTTTTATTTTATTTTTCTACTCTGAATGATCCCCATGTTTCTTAACTAATATTCAATATGAGGTACATAATGATTTATGACATGATTCTAATCTTGAGAGGATCTACATGTTGGATGTAAGATATCATGGTAGTATGTGACTAAACTAGATACTTTCACTGAATGTACCAGTGAATTTGAACAGTAATTCCTTGGAGAAATCCAGTGCTATCTTCTATTATCCTGCCTGGGCTCTTTGTGGCTTCCCCATTTTTTTTTTTTAAAAAAAAAAATCTCCCTCTTTAAACATACATACAGAATAGCACTTGATTTAGTTATTTTGACACATGTGGGCTTTTATTGCTTATTTTTAAATGCCGGTACATTTATGATCTTGTAAAGGATACAATGCAAGAAAATTAACTGTGAAGGTCATAGCAACATTTCAATGCTTTGAAGAGTATTTAGTCATATGATCAGATAAAAACTAATACACATTCAGAGAAGAAAACATCCCCAGAGGCTTTAACATTAAAAAAAAATAAAGGTATAGCTGTACAGTAACTCAAATTTCTCAGTTGTCATCCTTTATATTTAGATAGTCAAAGTATGATACTCTCTGTGGAAGTAAAGTCAAAGATCTCTTCCAGATAATTGTTTTGGAACTGTTTTACAGATAGCAGTGATGAAAAGCTTTACTGTTAGTCAGAAAAGTCTCAGTCCTCATGTTCCTACTTAACTTCAGAGGGGCAACATATAAGACAGTCAGAAGATCAGGCCAAGAGGTGTCTTTCTAGACCTTACCAACTTTCAGGGAATGGGAGACAAAACAGTTGGAGTTTTAGATATTCTAGTCCCTCTATATCATTATTTTAACAGTGGGACAGTTGTTTAATGAATGAACTATAGAATTCATAAAACTACTATTTAGCAGGACTGTAATGAACAAATGCTTGTCAGACAAAATTTGGGTGACAAATTGTGCCTGAAATTTTTTATTTTTCTTTTAGAAACAATATTGAATACCTAGAAGAAAACAGTCCAGAAGGTGACTTCATTACTTTCAGAAAGCTCTCTTAAGTAGAATGAGATACTGTACAGGATCCATAGAATTGGATTAAGCTGACTTTGTCAGCTGGCTTCATCATTACTCTCTCTTTTTTCATTGTTAATTCAGGTATACGTGCACAGGACACCTATGTGCATTACAGGCAGTCTTGAAATTGTGATGGGTCTTCAGGTTTAAGGTCTGATCCATGAGTTTGTGAGAATTGAGACTAACCTAAACATTTAGGTTTTCACATAATCTTATATGGAAGCTCTTTTTCAAGTAGTTCCGCAAAGTTAAGCATGAATCTTTAAGGTTCTAAGTCCAAATAGGAAAGGATGGATTGAGTTGTTCAAGCATTTTTTTTTCTTTCCCCCCCATCTTTATGTCATCTTTCACTCTCAAAAATTTATCTTATCTTGCTTTTCCATTACTGTTGTTTTGATGGTGGACAACCATGAACTGACGATTTTCTGTAGTTTTCTAAAATTTTCCTAAATAAATGGGAATAGAGAAAAGGTATATGTTATTAGCAAAAGTGGAAAGGAATTTGATAAACAAAAAATGTCTTTCTCTAGTATAATGCTTATCCCTGTCAAGTATTAGAGAACGGGTGCAGGCACTGGCATTTCTTGGGCCAGTCGTTTTTACAATGGAATAACTGAAAAATCCAAATATAGAAGTCAATTAATTGTAAGTGTAACACACATATATTGCCTTTGTCTCAGTCAGATTATTTTGATCACAAAGGAGAGTTCTCAGAAAGCACTTGGCAACAGCATATGGCCATGGTGAATTGTCTTCTTCAGAGATTGACTGAAAATCTATGCTACTTGAATTAAAGCATAAAGCTGATGGATTGATTTCCTCAGTATTGTGGAAAACCTTTAAAAATATCATTCTGTTTTCTAAATTCTGACTTCCACTGCAGCATATAGCTCTGGGTACTCTGTGTATTAGATTGGCATTTCGGTTAAGGGGTGAGGTACATAGGCTCTGGTGTAGCTATGCTATGAATATATCCATTTATGATTATAAACAAGTTAAGCCTTTTATCAATAAATAGTAAGGTCTTTCTTTTGCAATGGTTGTCTGTAAAAGGAGGTGAGAAGGTCTGACTTCAACCTTTTATCGCACTTAAATACCCATTTAGCATGTCTTTGGACTCCCCAGTGCTAGGAGTTAGTAACAATAACGTGCACTGACTGTTCCAAATTTTCATCTTATCTTTAAAATAGAACAAAGTGGAGCCATTGATTTTTCTCAAGACATATTGTACCTTTAGACCTTGCTTTCTAATTGATCTGCAGTTCACTTTACATGATCAAAAGTAAAAGTTTAATGTCAAATTTCTGAACAGTCATCTGACATGAACTACTAAGCCTATTGGATAAGAACTGTATTTTTTCTCTGCCATTTCTCTAATGTTGATGTGCTTTTTAAAATCCATTAACTACAAAAGCACCTGTTAAGAATTGTTGAAAGAATCAAAACTAGCATATTTACCTATCTTACTAACATAATCCCTTCAATACCATTTAAATATATGTAAAGTTAGTAGATATATTCTTCTAATTACAATAATTGTGATCAAATAAACAAAATATAGAAAAAACATTATTAATTCATTTTTATCACCTAATACATCAATATTTTTAAATTGTATTCTTATTTTTGCATTTGAGAAGTCAAAGTTCATAAATGCTTGTTAAGTTTATTGCCTATATTCACCACTGACTGCGGTTTTCTAGAGGCAGATCGTTGGCTAGGTAAAAGCACTCTCACAGGCCCCAAAGCTGCCAAGAGATTAAACTCAGGCCAACAGACATGACGGTATCCAAAGGGAAACAGTCTAGTCTAAATAAACTTGTTCAAAGGACTTGTTCTTGCTTAACCAAAGCTTATTAAACAGGTTACCTACCTGTCCATCCATGTCTTATCTATGCCTGCATCCAAAACTGTTTTTCACTTAGATCTGTTAACATGAAAGGTATGCAATATTGTATAGACCAGTTCAACCAAAACAATAGAAATCAGCACAGCAAATTCAAAAAGGTCTCTGCTAATCTTGATAATTATAACTAAGTTTCTTGACAATTTTATTTTCTGAAGTACAGGGGCAAAAAAAGAACCGAACAACCAAGAAAACCAGCAAAAGCCATTCTCTATCTTGTAAGTTAATTTTTATCCTTGAGATATTAAGCAAGCATTCACATTTGTCTAGTACTTCATTATAACTGCCTTTTAAGTATATTATATCTATCCACAGTTAAGAAGAAAGAAAAAAAAAGTTTTGTACATGCACATTTTAATTAATGGCTTATTTTTTAAAGCACTTGTAGCTTAATTCTAAAAGTTATCATTTCAGTTACCAGTTTGAGCTAATGAAACATTGCCCATTAAACCAATGCTTTTAATATACGTTATATGTTTATAATATGTTTAACATAAAATAAGCTATAATTAAAATTTTACTATATTTTTTAAAACCCTGAATTCCTTTGTTTTTTCAGGAGTAACATTTACAGGGAATTGTAGAGAAAAAAATGGAGAACTACAGGAATATTGGAAGAAATTAAGAATACTGTGATGATTATTTCTACAAATAAATCCAAGCAGCAAATTAGGTAGTCAACAAAATGAAATGGAGTGAAAAAACCCCCAACAACAACAATCAAATGAAAGTAAATTGTAAGAAGTGTTTCCTGATTAGTTTCTGTTAGGCACCACTGCACTAGTCAGTCTTGAGAAAGAATTAAGTTAGAGAGTGCTTTTATGAATTCATGTAGTGGTGAAGGGGATCCTCCATGTGTGTCAGCATAGCAGAAAGGTTAAATAGCACTGAGTTATGGGATGTCTTGTAGGACTGATTTTAGAGAAAATTAAAATAAAGGCAAGATGGAATTATATGGACGTGGATCAGCTGAAAGCTGTGTTTCCACCTTTAAACTTCAAAAATACCTTAAGGTCACCCAAATCTGAGTTTCACTCTGCAGAGTATTTGTGTATAAACCTGTATGCCCTTCGATTTTATTTTATACTTCTGGCATCAAGCAGCTATGCAGACCTAAATAAAGCAATCCCTATAGCCAAAGGAAAACAGTGAGGTTTTACAATGAGGACTGGGTTTAGATCCATGTGTCTGTATCTTCACATTTGCAAAAGAATAAAAAATATTCTATTTCATATTAAGCAGGAATCATTAAAAAAAAAAAACAAAACCAAAACGAACAACAAAAAAACCCCCAACAAAACAAGCAAAAAACCAACCCCAAAAGACACCATAAAAACTGAGCACTGGTAATTTCATATTTAATAATTGCCTAATGATTGGTTCAACGGCATTCTGCCCAGTACAGCTACTGGTTTACTGGAGTAATTGACATTAATCTGATTGATAAAGTGATTTTTTTCAGCAGAGTTTTGGGTTTTTTTCTTTCCATTCAGATTGAATTTGAAATAAGCTAATGTAGATTTTATTGGACTACTGATTAACTTCTCTTCCCAAATGAAATTGTGAAGGGAAGGATTTGATTTACTAGCTTGAAAGATGAGAAGCAATGTACAATTTGTACATTTCAAGATAACAGCTTTATGGGTACAAATAATTGAAATTATAAACGTTCTAATATCAATGTGTAGAGGTTATGCAATGGAAAGAAATCAATAACATACCTCTCAGTACGTTCTACAAAACCTTGCTGAAGACATATGCAAACATAAACCCTCAAATTAGGAAAATTAAGCAAACTACTCACCATTATGAAATGAGTGAAATACACAAAAAATTTGTTTTCATGTTGTTGCTTTGAGTTCTGAAGGACTAATGTGCCAAAGAAATGAGGCATGACTTGCAATGAGAATCTTAAGTACCAACAGCTGTGAATGTTGTTGGGGGGGACAAAGAGTTCATCAAACACAAACCACTGTCCTCCCATAGCTCTGGCTTCACTTCACACATTCCCTTAATTTCCGTTTGCCTTACTTCCAGGTTTCTTTCCTCAGAAGTCCTTCAAAACATCTCTGGCTACCTCTGCAGAGGCTCATCCACTGATGTTGGCTTGTGATTTTTCTGCATTTTCTCTGTGGGTTGTATGCTAAAATAATAGAATTTAAACATTGCCTGCTGTAGAAATTTTCTTATAAAAGGCAGGAAATGCTGGACAACAGTCAACCATTGCAAACAGAGTTTGAGTAGAATAAAAGGATTGATTCAGCACTCGTTGAAAGTTTCTGAAAAATTCATGATAATGTGCTGACATAGCAGCAGTGGGAGGAAACTTTCATAACTGAAATGTTCAAATATGCTTCCATCATCAAATATGAATTAGATACATCTGTTCTTGAACACAGTTTTTATCCAAGAACAAGGGAATTTACAGTTCTGTAGTCTGAACTGGTCCCTTTATACAGGCCTATGAAACGAGTTTGATTTCATGAAGGCCTACAAACCTGGAGACTGTAATGAAGTCATCACTTTCGCCTGGAGAAATTATACGAGTTATTTTTGTGCCATGCTTAGACCGAAGTGGTATGTCAGATTATACAGGAATGAGGGCATGAAACTTGCTGACCATACAGTTTCTGATATAATGGTGATTAAACCCAGCTATTGTGAACCACAGGGTGGTATAAGTAGATTATATGAATAGTCAGTCAGCTACCATATGGCGAGCTACTGCGCAGAAAAAAAAAAAATTAATTCCCTGGCTTGAGAGAGAAGCAGTTTCTACATTGCCCAGGTTTATTAACCTAACTATATATATAAGTCTACCAGGCTTAACTGATGCATGCCAGCACTGTCACCCTCAACTATGAAGAACTCAACATGATGGTGATGCCATATTAGAACTCTCTGCTTTGGGCACAAATTCATTTTTTTGTTGCTTACCAGTTCTCTTGTGTGAAAGTATATTGTAGAGTAACACTGTCCACAGAATATGAATTCACAAAGCTTGGTTTATATATGGGGGAGTAACACTGAACTTAACAGAGGCTAAAAGCAAAACAGAGACCTCCGAAAAACCTGTACAGAAACTCACAAGGAAACTTCCTAATTAATACACATCTTACCAAACTCTTATCAAGAAGCGAGAAGTGAAGCTGATGAGACAATGGTATATAAGAAAGCAACCCCATAAAAATGCCTTAGGTATGAAATGCTCATTATCTGACCTCAGAGGACATTTTTTATAGAAAACACTTCAATCAAAAAAATATATATTTAATATACACTGGGAGTTTTTAGGGTATTTCTGAGTCTTACAATTTCTGTCCTGGGCCCAGATGGTGACATCTAGCTGGTTCTGGATGGCCCTGCTTGAGGAGAGAGGTTGTGCACAACAACCTCCAGAGGTCCCTTCCAACCTCAACCTTACTGTCCTGTGTTTCTTTTAGTTTTCTTTAATAGTTTTTTAGAGTTTATTTTCATTATTCTATTACATTTTTGTAATCATTACATGTTTAATGCCTGATAGAGCGTGGCTTGAATCCAGAGTCTCTAAAAAAATACATTCATCTCATGCTTCCGCCCAGCATCTTCCATTCTTCCCTCCAGAAGATACAGAATCTTCAAAGAATAGGAAAGAACATTAAGTGGGATATCTGGGCTGCTCACAAGAATTTTTACTGTTCTTATACAAAATTTGTTAAAACCAAGATCAATCTGTACCTAGTCTATTAGGTTGGTCTTTTCATTGAGAAAAGATGGAAAAAGAGCAAAATAACTGTATTGAAAATTTCATCACCACCATCCCACACATACCAGCCGTCATATTTTAGATGAAGTTGCCAGAAGAGTGTGAATGGATAGAAGTTCTGGGACTAAGAACTGAAGAATAATTGTACTATATTACTAAATATGTGTGGACTCTTTCAAGAGACTAATTGAATAGATGAAACTCCAGTTTTTCTACAGTTAATATTTGCCACACCTACACTGACATAGAACATAATAAGAAGATATGACAATGAGAGAAAACACTGCACTGCCACATAGTTCAGTATTCAGTTTCTTACGTATGCAGTACAAGATGAAAAACTTGGTTTTTTCCCCCCTTCTTTTAAAGTAGTGCAAAAAGGGATCCAGATCTGACTTTATTCTTCTAGTCTCTCACATGACATTCATTTCCTTTAATATGATACTGAAGATGGTCCTGGAAGTAACACAGGCTCAGAGAAGTATGGACTTTCAGGATATAAATTCATGCTTATGCTATAAAATATTAAACTAGATAAATAGTGTTAATTTACAGCCCAAATGTTAAAATTATTTCACACATTATATCAACACTGGGTATAAACAATAAAGACCTCTGTACAAACTAGTGAGAACATCTGCAAAAAACAAAATAGAGAAATACAAGCCACAGCATTCCATCAAAAACTAACTGTGATTCTAGACATCAATCAAAGCCTTATTGAAGTGCTTTAAAACACATGGAACAGTGACTTTTGATTGCCCATTATAAAACATCCTTTTTTTGAAAATCTCAAAGCATTTTAGGAAGGCTTTTAGTCCAAAAGTCAGTTACCCAAAAGACAATATGCTAGAACACCGAGTCCTTGAAATCATCTTTGTAGAAGGTGAAGGTTGTGTAACGGATTTTCAAAGGTGAAATCAGTACATGTATTTATAAGCCTATAGAAAAGCAAAAGACATGCATTTTTCATGAGTTTTAGTTTTTACTTATTTTCAGCATCACACTCGAGAAAGCTGAGACATATGGATGGGAAACTTATATTCACATAAGGAAGCACCATGAGGGATGATTGATTCTCATGAGAACATGCGCGATAGATCTACTTTTATACAAGGAAAAGAGAAAAGGAAAAAAAGTCATTCCAGTTCACAGAATCATCCACATTTTTCTCCTGAGCACTTTATTGGAGTGTGCTATATCTGTGTGTGACAATCAGTCCTGCATTCCTGGACTGATAAGAAAATTATTTTTTCAAATCTTTCTACACATATTGACATGATTATTCTCACCCTGTTGTGTGCCCTTCTAGTATTTCTCAGCACTGGCAAAATTCAGATACATTTCCTAGACTGTTCTGAGTTTTACCATCAGGTGTCTTTGGAAGAGAATCTGCCAAGGACTCGTTCTAGTCCAGCATTTTTACAAGTGGAAGAAGAGTTGTCTTTTCTCCACATTTCCCATTGTCTTAATTCTTCCTGGGAAGGAGATTAGGTTAGGAGGATTGAGAAAATGGGCATGCTTTGCAGGAATATTACACTTCTATTTGCGGTTAGTTGGAAAATTGCCTCTTTCATTTTCAAAGAGGGTTATAAAGCACAGTAGCTTAGAGAATACTGTATGAGATGGTTCAAGCCTGTTCTGTTGTCACTAACTACACCACAAAGACTTCAGTAAGAATCACAGCCTTAAAAGAGAGAACAGAGGTGGGACAAGGATCTTTGGAGTTAGCAATTGATGTGAGCAGCCAGAAAGGTGACCTGGTTAGAAGGGGAAAATTACTGACCAGAAGTTGTCTGCTCAAAAACCTCTGTCAGCCTGGGAATTGTTAGTCTGTGAACCAGAAGCATCCTTGGGAAGCACGGCTGGCATCAGAAGCAAACCTGGGTAACTGGAAACCGATGACAACCTGAGATGATATTGATAAATGCAAAAACAACTGTAAAGGTAATCTAACATCTGAAAAGGTGATAAATAGTCTGGAAAAGCGGGAAAAAACATCATGAGAAATTAAGAATCGGAAACTGCCACAGGCTATTTTAACTGCAGGAGCAGGAAGAGTCCAGAAAAGCAAAAATGGATGTAAAAAGAGAAAACACCATTATTTATTTGCTGCCCCTTGTGAAATTAACACCACCTATTGGCTGCTTGAAGCCGCGATGTTCTATGCCCTCTTACATAACAATGATATAAAAATAACTAATTTTTGTCCAAAATGGAGCCCCTCTCTCTGAGAACTTCCCATGCTGTATGCACTTTTCCTTTGCCAAATAGGTTGAGCTCTCTGCAAAAAATTTCTATGAGATCTTAAACCCTTTCTGGGGACTCCTGATTGACTCCAAAGTCTGTGATGTGGATCATTTTAAAGTGAAATGCTGTTTGTTATTCTACTAGTGCCCTTCTGGGCTCACACTTCTAGAGTTGGTTCTGTTTCTTCTCCCACCTCTGGTATGGTTGAGTACGCCCCTGTGGGACCGGTTTTTCCCACTCCTTGAGATGATTTGGTCTCTTCTGAAATCTAATTTGTATTATAATGGTATTATATATATATACATATAAGTAATCTATCATAAGTATATCTGCTGTAATATTGTTGATAAATTTACTTCACTAGTGATGTCCATAGTAACCTGTAATACAATGTACATACTTGGATGTTGCTGTTACATTAATTGTTGCTATACAATTGATTGTTACTATTATTGATTGCTAATAGTAGCTTATAAAAACTTGATAAAATATATTCAGTTTATTAACCATATTTATACTTTTAGTAGTAATTTTTGTGGTAGTATATTTGCTAGTGGTGAGTTGTGTGGCATTTTTTGTAATCTTTACTAAAGTTGAGAAATTGAGAGGACAAAAGTTTCTGTATCCTTGAGTATTACAGAATCTGACAAACCCACAGTCACAATCTTGAAAAACCCACAAGCCGGGTAATCCTTTAGGTCATGACATTAATATGATACAAAGAACAGAGCAGTTAGCTGTCCGAGAACTACAGTTTTGACCTGTATCAATTTTGCTGTTTTTTTGTCTTCAAGTTTTATTCACAATTTTGAAGACTAGTCTTTTTTTCTCTCCATTAAAATCTGACATGATTAATTTGTCATGTGTTCTTGGACCCGATGACCAAGGCTGCAGGCTAATGATGTACCCAAACCCCAGCTCTGGCAATCTCTTACTCTGATACACACCTTTTGTACAGGAAGGGATTTTTTCATGTCTTGATAAGATTTATAATAGTGATGCTCTTTTACAAAGCTACTTATTCCCCATAATTACTCCCAGTACAGAAAGGTAGGGGTAAAAGGAAAGAAAGTGAAAAATGGCTTTAAACACACCTTTAGATGTAATACGTTACATGTATTAAAATAATACAAGTGAAATAACACATAAACCTAATTCATCATCCACACATAGTGCACTGCCTGTAAGTCCTGCCCCAGACCTGACTCATAACCTCAACATGGTCAACAGACATCTGAAATGGCCTGGTGCGCTTTGCCATCCAAGAAACACCCACCAAATGGGAGTAAATCAATGGGAACTGTTTCTGTAGAGTCCACAAAATGTTTTACTATCATGTGTTGCAGAAAACAAATGTCAGGGTCATGAGGTCTGTATTTCCACTGTTACTGGTATAAAGGACATATCTGAAGAGAACACAAACATACATGATCAATAGGCAACAGACGCCTGGTTCAAACAAAAAATACACAACTTATGTTTCAAATTAAAGCTTATGATGCATATGTAGAGTCTGAATAACAAGGAATGAAAATTCAGTGTTACAGTTCTGTTAAGAAAATTTTTGTGTATGAATTTAGGTGACATGAGTTGTATTAGATCAGTTTAAAATGTGTATGGCCATTGATACTTAAAGGAAAACCTGGCATTGACAGCTGATGTTAAGTTTCTTCCTCATCACATTGAACATCAACAGAGATGCAACGCAAACCTAAACAGAAGTTGTTAAAAATGGGTCTGGTAAAGCAAGCAAAGAAAACAGTTTCAGAACTGTAGCCTCTTGTTGTTGTTTTAACTTCTTAAACAACTGAACTGCAAATGTTGATGTTTTCTCATTACACACTTGAAGGAAAAATCCCAATCAATTTCTTAAAGTGAACAGTTGCCTGCATTTCAAAGTATTCTTTGGACTTAACAAATTAACCCTTATTAATTGCCTTGCAAGTCTTTTTTGAAAGCCTCTGAGAAAGATGTTTGGTTACTGTGATTATTCTCGCATTAATATTTAGAGCAGTGCAAAAGCTGTCATGTTTATATTATTCCTTTCAGCACATTAGATAAATATACCACTTGAATCCACAGCCAATTTAAGAGGAAAACTTAAGCCAATACTAAGAATGCTACGCCTAAGTAATATTTAATATTCTGGGCACATACAGGTGATACCCATTCCATAGATTTCATTAATGTGAAGTTGAATTATAATTAGTTCCCTGACTGAAACAAATAGTTGCTAATTCTCTATAGTTTCATATTATTATGACGCAGAACTTGCAAAATTATGGCTTTAACAGAGAATGCCAAATAAGAGCTTTTACCTTAAAAAAGGAAATTCTAGAAGGCAGAGTGAACACAAAAATTCTCTTTACTACAAAATACAATCATGAACATGATTATAGAATAACAAGTACTGTTGCACAGTGCCTGAGGTGCCTTAGTAATGCTAAGGGCATACTATTGGCAGCTCTGTAACTTTTCACCTGTGCTGCTGTAGAAGTGCTTTACTGGAGCCTCTGTGGTATTATTTTTCCTTTTGTTCCCATGTTTTTCTCAAGCTGTTGGCCTCACGGGTTTGCACCTGCCAACCCTGATAGTGTTGGTACAGTGGGTTGTCATGGGAAGCGGCTGCCACTGGTGTGACAATCACTCTTCTTTACACCCTTATTCTTTCCTCTTGTTTTGCACATTTTAGGTATTTGTGATTTTTTATCCGGCTTTCTATACAGAGAAAACCAAACAACACACAATAAAATAGGCAATAGTCCTTTAAATGCTTGACCAACATTATCCAATAATACATGTGCACAGAAAAGTAATAGGCAATCAATATGCAATGCTCACATCTGATTGCTATGTGCCAACATATGCTAGCAGCACCACAAAGAGAAACAGATATCAGAGAGTTAGAAAAAGGTCATGACAAAAAGTATATAGCACTAAGGGCTAAAGGCAAGGCAAAGAAACCATCATTAGCATATCACCATTGTTGTCATGCTCCTCCTCACCTCTTGCCCTGGAGAGAACCCCCAACCTGAGGGGGAGCCTTGCCCAGGGCCCCGTCACTGTTTTTCCAGGCCAGCCACCGATGATATACTGCATTATCCCTTGCCTTTGCTCTTGCCTGTTGCAGCACAATCAAACTAGTAGACTACAACAAGGCTTTACCTTCAGTCACATTCTACCATCTGTGTTGCCTCTCCTTCCCCCAGAGGCCAAACCACACTATTCCACCTCCATCCAACCCCCTCCTCCACAGTCCTCAGGGCTATTTACCCACTTATCAGGAATGAGCTACAGCTGCACATCATCCATGTCAATCAACCCACTGCCACTAAGGCAAGGCCACAGCTGCATGTTATCAATGCTAATCAACCCACTGCCTTCATTCCTCTACACTTGCCCATTTTTTTCCCCCTTTCCTCTCTTGCTTACCCTTTTTAATTCTTCCCCAGAAGTAACTTAAGCTATTAGAGTTGTTGTATGCTATTAGCTGTTGTCCCCGCTAATAAACATTTACATGTGAACCTGCCTCAATGGTTTTTTTGCATGTGTTGTGCTCAAGAATGTTTGGCTGAATTTGGTAAAATCCTATGTTAAACTCCCATTTACACCCTGAATCAACTACAGAAAGCTGTTCTGTGGAGAATGTTAATAATCTTTGTGGGGTTCTTCCTCCTTAGCATCTCTTTGGCTCTGCATTCCTGCTCTCTAGCCTTCTTCCTGGGAATATTTCATGCCCCATTGGCAGTACACCTCGGAAAAAATCTGTCTGCAAATGAAGAAGCAGCTTCATGAACAGGGAAAAGAGAGAAAAAAAAAAACCTCACCAAACAAGAAACAGCAGAACCAATTAGCAACTTGACAAAGCTCTGAAATAAATCTTAGATTAACTTAAAAAATATGACCTGTGGCTACTGAAATCTTTGATTGTTCTTATGACATACTGATTTTGAAATCAGTGGGCCGCTCAAGGGGAGAAAATAACACTACCAGATCTGTCTCTAAATGACTTTTATTTTTAATCTTTCCGTATCATACTGACTTTGATAAACAATTTGGCAACCATTTCTTTGAAAAATAATAAATATAGTGTTGAATTAAAGACTACAGTAACAGAATATTTTCCCCATAAGACACACCAGAATTACAAGTTTCCCTTTGATAGTACTTAGAAGCATCTAAATCAATTAATTTTTAGTTTCACCTGAAAAGAGTTTATTGATGAAGCAAATATTATTATTTGTATGTTCTGAGTAAAATGTTTGCTGCTTTGCTCACTTTTTGAAGTTATTATTAGGCCTCGTCAAAACCCAAGATTATTTTACAAGGTTAAAAAGGTTAAAAAAATGGTGCTGCTCAGTTTTGGCTGCAAACAAAATCACTCAAAATTAATGTGAAGATAAAAATCATGTTATCATATGGAGGATTGTTTGGAGAAAACTCTCAACACTTGTTCATAGCTGGAATATTTGGTCAGGTGCTTTCCCACTGCTCACTTCATTTCCCTTTGTGTACTGCAGGGATATGATATGACATAAGAGGTCCTGGCCCACTGTTTCTAACAGCACAATTACGTAGTTACAGTGATTAAAAAAAAAATAATAAAAAAAAAAATCAGTGCTGTCTTGTTAAATTTTAAAATTGGTGTACGTTGGCCCTAATAAATAAATAATAGACACATGTAAATAAATACTAGGCAGAATAAATAAATAATAATGACATGTAAGATAAAAAATGTATGAGGAGTAGACAGCATGAATTCAGCAAGGGGCATCAGGCTTTACCAACCTGTTTACCTTCTAATAAAAATGACTAGCTTTGTAGGTGAGGGAGAAGTGGTGGATGTTGTCTACCTGGAGTTTAGTAAGGCCTTTGACACTGTTGCCCATCTGTTTTTCATACAGGCGCTGATGATACATAGGCTGGGGAAGCAGACAGTGAGGTGGGTAGAAAACTGGATGAATGACCAGGCCCAGAGGGTACTGACCTAGCTGAAGGCTAGTGACTAGTGGTACAACCAAGGGATCATTGCTGGGTCCAGTCCTGCTAAATGTCTTCATTCTTATTCTGGAGGAGAGGGCAGAGTATATGCCAAACTGGGAGAAGTGGCTGACATGCCAGGGGGCTGTGCTGCCATCCAGAGGGACCTTGACAGGCTGAAGAAGGGGACCAACAGGGACCTCATGAAGTTCAACAAGAGGTGCAGAGCCCTGCACCTGGGGAGGAACAGCCCCATGCACCAATGTATGCCGGGGGTAACCCAGCTGGAAGGCACCTTGGCAGAAAAAGCCTTGGGGAACCTGGTGGACACCAAGCTGGACATAACCCAGCAATGTGTCCTTGCTGCAAAGAAGGCTAATGGTACCCCAGGCTGCATTAGATAAAGCATGGCCAGCAGTGATCCTTCCCCTCTGCTGAGCACTGGTGAGGCCACACCTAGACAGTACTGTGTCCAGTGCTGGGCTCCCCAGTACAACAGAGACATGGACATACTGGAGAGAGCCCAGCAAAGGGCTACAAAGATGATCGAGGGACCAGGGCATCTCTCCTACGAGGCAAGGCTGGGAGATTGTGTGCTGTTCAGCCTGGAGGAGCTAGGCAGGATGTAAAGAAGGTAGGATCTGAAGGTGGGATGTAAAGAAGATGGAGCCAGGCTCTTTTTGGTGGTGCCCAGTGACAGGGTAAGAGGCAATGGGCACACACTGAAACACAGGAGGTTCCCTCTGAACATTAGGAAGCACTTTTTTGTAACGTGAGGGTGACTGAGCGCTGGCACAGGATTCCCAGAGGGGTTGTGGAGTCTCCATCCTTGGACATACTCAAAACCTGTCTGGAACTTATCCTGGGCAACTGGTTCTGGATGGCCCTGCTTGAGGAGAGAGGTTGTGCACAACAACCTCCAGAGGTCCCAACTTCAGCCTTAATGTGATCCTCTGATAAAGTATCAGAATCCCTAACAATTTCTAAATAGAAATAAGGAATTAATGTGTATGAGAGGTTCTTTCAAATATGCAATTTACATGTGGCCACTTTTTTTTTGTTGTTTTTGAAAATAAGAGAATGTGATAATATTGGTGTGACTTACTCAGGGCCACTAAGCCTAATTGACTCAGTAGCATTTTCACTCACTAGCACAGATGTGGTCTGATTACCCCCCCCCACCCCCCCTTATTTTATCTGAGAAACACTGTACTGTAACGCATAATATACTGGGATGGGGGTGGGCAGGGAAAGGAAGAGAAGCTTCTTTATAGCAGGTCTTCCTTCCATGAATGAATTTCTACATAGAAATAGAAAATTAGTGTTTGCAGCGTTAGGCAGTTCTTGCCTACTTCTATAACTACAGTCCATGAAGATAATCTATAATTGTTTCAATTTCTGCAGTGAACATACACTGGAAAGATTATCACCCATTTCTAGCCACACTTTATCCCCACACCACTGAGTCTTGGAGGCAGCTTCTGGCACTGGTACTGGACTTGCATATTCAGGCAATGTGATGCAAGTGCTTGCTATGGATTCCAGTAGGAAAGGCACCCAGGGTCTGTCAGACATTGATTAAAATGCCACTTATTGGATGTAACAGGAGAAGGAAAAGGGATAGAATAGATAATCTTACATCATTTCAAATGGTGGGAGTCCCGAGTTCTACCACGTTGGAAAATATCCTAGTAGTCAGGGCATGGCATGCTATGTTTATTCTTTCTGTGCCGAGGTTTGCCAGCACTGTCATCTTTAGAGGTTTTAGGGAATTTTCTTATTGGTAAACAGCTCTATTCATAATTTCTACTGCCAAGCAGAGGAACATTTTATGTAAACATACTGCTTAGCTTCAAGATAAGAAGATACAAGCAGGTGGCATCAAGGCCAGGGGCCAAGAGCGAGCTGCATACATTTGTTTACAAATTTTGATTACAATTAATCAGTTAAGTTCAACCAACAGTCAACTAATGTATACTACACAGCACAGACCTGCACCTATTCAGGTAAACTGTTATGGGGACCATTCACTCCTTGATGTACAGTAGTTTTATGCTTGGACTACTATACCTTAGCTTAACTATTACTTTCTCCTGTAACATTGTGATCATTATTGTCCAACAGTAATCAAACATCGTCAGACAAAGTCAAACAATAATTTCATGCAAATAATTAGTCACAGAGTAACCAATATGACTATTTGCAGTGGTGTGGGGCACACCAAAGAGATGGATAAAGGGAAGACTGGCATCAAAGGCTGCAGTAACTCAGCAATGGCTGGGGATGATGCATTCCCAAGATTTTTGGTCATCCAAGAAAAAGTTCACTTCCAGCTGTCTTGTCATGACTTCTTCCCTGTGGAAAACAAGGCTCAAGGGTTTGAGGGGCTATTGTCTTTCTGGATTGCACATTTCAGAAGTGTTCACTTGTTCATTATTTGTGGTATAGTCCTAGCTTTTTGTGCATCCTGAGATGTTATCTAATTAAAGATTATTCATGAGCTGGAAGAAGGAGAATATTGCATGACCAGATCCTATCAACCTTTGTAGGAAGACTTCCTGCTTCCTGCATTTTAATGTAAGAAGGCAGTGTATATGATTAAGAATTTCAACACAGAAGTGTTTAACAGTGCCACAGCATTGATCTGCACATGATATGAACTACCACAGAGAGCACCTGTTGTGTAAGTGGCACAATTAAACAAAGGAATGAATGTAAATTACCCTCCTACATCAAGAAAGGAGCGCCAGGGTTAATAAGATGGG
This sequence comes from Falco rusticolus, assembly GCF_015220075.1. Lineage (NCBI taxonomy): Eukaryota > Metazoa > Chordata > Aves > Falconiformes > Falconidae > Falco > Falco rusticolus. The sequence continues at coordinate 99,593,956 of NC_051188.1, read as the reverse complement.
AAAATGTATGAAATCCATCCAAATTAAAAGCATTCTATAATTAGAATCTTTTCTGCTGCATTATTCATTATAAAAAAAAAATGAGAAAGAAATGCAGATTTCTCTAGATGTAAAAAATATTTTCATTCATTTCTGTATCCATATAAATTATATGACTCATGATTTAGTTCATAATGTGCTACTTATCTTAGCAGTCATGACGTTACACCAGCATGCCAGGGCCCTGAGGGCACCACCAGTCCAGTACTGACTATCCCTGCCCAGCTTCCCCCTGGGGCTCCCCCTACCCTGGCTACTGCACAGGACCCAATTTCAGTCTCCTGAGGACTCCCCCCATCCTCCCCACAGCCCAGTGTCTGAGCACGAAACACCTGGTGACTGGGTAATACCCCAAATTCAACTGCTCTGACATGCGCCCCTTCTTTCTGCAGTGCACAAGGACTTCAGTGCTCCTTCTGCTGCACCTAGAAGAGAATTCCTCAGGGCATCTATTAGCTTAATGAAGTCTTTGAATGCTTTTACAGTGTGCTGGTTTTGGCTGGGATAGGGTTAATTTTCTTCATAGCAGCTAGTATGGGGTTATGTTTCTGATTTGTGCTGAAAACTGTTGATAACACAGGGATGTTTCAGTTACTGCTGAGCAGCGCTTGCACAGCGCCAAGGCTTTTTCTGCTCCTCACTTCATCCCACCAGCGAGTGGGCTGAGGGGGCACAAGGATCTGGGAGGTGGCACAGCTGGGACAGTTGACCCCAGCTGACCAAAGGGATATTCCATACTTTATGACATCATGCTCAAATATAAAGCTGGAGGAAGAAGAAGGAAAGGGGATGAAGTTTGCAGTTTTGGCATTTGTCTTCCCAAGTATTCGCTAGGCGTGATGGAGCCGGGCTTTCCCAGAGACGGCTGAACACCTGCCTGCTGATGGGAAGTGATGAATGATTTTTCTTGTTTTGCTTTACTTGCCTGCACTGCTTTTTGCTTTACTTATTAAACTGTCTTTATCTCAACCCATGAGTTTTCTCACTTTTACCCTTCTGATTTTCTCCCCATCCCACTGAGGGGGAATGAGCGAGTGGCTGTGTGGGGCTGAGTTGCCAGGTAGGGTTAAACCATGACATGTAACCAGGTTTTTCTGAATTACGCTGTCATCAGCTATATGATAGCATTACCGTGCAGCTGGCAGACCACTGTAATGATGCTCTGCAGTGACTAACATTTGCCCTTCCTTCTCTGCATTGCCACTTCTGCATTTTCTTCCCTACATTTTTACTGTGAACATTCATGCACAGATGGTCTGCACCAGATGAGAGAAGGGAAAAGGCAGCTGGAACACTGGTGGCAAAATTCTCAGTCTAAATTTTGTTAATAGTGTTATGGGGCTTTCTGAAGCTATGCCTAGTAAATTGAAAGAGGGATTCTGTATTCCCTCCCTAGAGTTTGTGAAGCTGAGAGGAACAGGCTTGAACCAATTGAATGCTCTAGTCTGTATTGCCTGCATAAGGGCTCAGAGTCCAGTTCATCTCTCTTTAAGAAATTTTCATGTCACTTTGTGGGTAGGGATTCTCTAATTTGGATTTTGCAGTCTGCTACCACTGCAGAAGTAAAATATGCAGAAGCAGCTCTGACTGCAATTAACATCTGTTAAGACTACCTGATCTGGCAGGCTTCGGGAATGCAGGAAATTCCTCCTCTCACATCTGCTGGGCCGCCGGTGTCAGTCTCTAGTTCCTTCTAGTCCAATTCAATACCTGGTCTCTCCAGCAGCAAGGCTGATTGTGTATTACTGATAGGCAGCTCACTCTGTATGCAACATATACACACATATACAGGGCTGGCCACAAAAATAAGAGAGATGCACTTACAGAGCACGCATACAAACACAAGAGGTACCAGTGGCCTCATCCTGCTGCCCTTTCTGTCTAGCAGGATGAAAGTCCAGGAGTGAGTCTCACTAGTACATCTTCACCATGCTCAGCTGGAGTGAGAGAGAGAGAGAGTCTGTGTCTCTGTGTGTGTCTGTGTGTCTGTGTGTAGGTGTCTGTGTCTGTGTGTTTTTCTGTATATTTACAATATAGATCCCTCCAGTAGTTAGGCTGAGGCACCTGGTATGCCCAGTAGCTGCACCTGCATCCCAGTCTTCCCAGTGGTTGGCACCTGGCGGACAGACAAACTCCACCCTGCTGATAGAGACTGCCTCAGCCTGCCATACCCACACCCACACAAAAACACCCCCCCACACGAGTAGCTGGCTGGGACTCCCCTGATCTGCAACAGCAGACTTTGCCCCCATGGTCTCACCCTTAGAAACACACCTGGAGCCCAGGTCACCTCACCTACTCAATAGCACTCTCACACTCACTTGCACAACCATACATGCTCCAGATGCTGTGTCACCAGTGCATGTGGCTGACCCCTGGTCCCACCCCAGTGCCTGACGCTGGGTTTCACTCATTCAAGTCTTTCCAGGCGCTGCCGCCATGGACACACAGGCCCTCTGTACCTATCATCTGACTCCAGCTGCTGGCACTCAGACCTCCAGAAACACATATGCAGACAGAGTGAAGGGCCTTTTACTGGAAAAAAAGCTGAAGAGCTATTTTTATGTAATAGCTTAATGAGGGGACAGGACACGCTACAGTGATCAGGTGCAGGGCATTGCCAGATTGTACCAACCAGCCCCTGCTTGCACATGACTGGACACTTACTCCTTTATCCCTTCATTTTCCCACAATTGTTCCTGCCCCATATCACCTAGATCCTTCCCTTTGCCCACCTTTGGTTCCTCTTGGATACATCCCATAACAACTCTTCTGCAATCCCAAAATTATCTTTCCCTGCATCCCATATTGTGCCACACACCCATAGGCAATAACCATCCCTCTGTCCAAATAGGTGACTCAGAGGGTTGCTCCCATCATCTTGGTGGGTTTCATACCTGAACAATGGATCTGATGGCCCTGGGAAAGTCCTGAATGAAGTCCGGATTTTTTGAGTTCCAGTAGTTTGGGTTCCTTTGCCTTTCACCCTGACTCTGTGCCCCTCTGTCTTTGTGGAGATGAGCCCTTAACAGTCTGGTGGCCCTTCTGTGGTAAGCTTGAGAGCAGCCAGGTCAGGTTATTAATTCAATTGCTTACGCAGTTGTCACTGTCTCTTCTGCTGTCATTGTATGTGCAGAGGAGCTTCTTATCACTTAACCTAACGATATCCATCACTAGGGCTTTAACATTTGAATATGAAATCTTGTTTGTTACACCTGCTTTCATGATATATACTGTTTATGTTATAGACTTATTTTAAATGTACAAGATCCTGTGTTGTGCTTATGGAGCACAGCTGTGAAGAGTGTCTCCTACCATGTTTTCAAATCACTTTGTAATCAAAGAGGCATTCTGCACAAATACCATGTGGAACAGTTTTAATTGAGAGACCAATCGGCAATGGATCATTAATGAAATCTTTATTTATTTAAGACTGTTTGAGAGTATTAGCCAGGAAGTACACTTACGAAAAATATGTTCTGGAGGATAAATCCTATCTTCATCTCATTTTATCATTTTAATTTTATATATTGCAGAACAAAACTTAACGACTACAAACACTTATGAATACCTGTACTTTTTTCCAACAGAATGGACAGGACTACAGGCTCTATCTTTGCTTTAGTGAAGGTTTCATTCTGAATGCAGAATCACTGAATCACTGTGAGTAGTGCATTTTTCTATAGTCAGTAGAGAAAGACTGATAACTTGCCTAGGCTTTCTGAATTGCTCCCTGGAGGTACCTAATTTTCCTTACTGAGTGTATAGGCAGGGTTACTGCCTACTAAGAAAATTTTGACTTGGCCAGTTGGGTAGACTCTGCTGCCTAGGAATTGTAATATATCAGGCACCCAACACAGAGCATCTGACTCCAGTTTAAAGTAAATAACAGCACTCAGCCTGAATTTTCTGAGCCAGGGCGGGGGCGGGGGAAATAATCCATTATGTTAGTTAGTATTTTACAGTGTTGTTTTGGAAGCTGCATAAATTTCAAATGTAATCTTTAATTTATTAAAAAAAAATGAAAAAAATAAAGGCCAGTTCTTCAAACATTTCTGTTGATTTCAATAGGAGATGGAAAAAACCCCAGTTAATAAAATCAGAATTTATGGAAAGCTGTCCCCCTCCAAAAAAAAGAAAAAAGCTCTGCAGTCTTGTGCCTGTACTGAATGAAATATTCCTCAGGTTAATGACATTTTTTTCAAGCATTGTGTAAGTGGAAGTGAATGGTACTTTATGTCATGAATGAGTAAACGTACCAAACTTTATGTCCATTCTTGCTAGTGTGACCACAAATACTAAATAGGTGATAGTGACTTCTGAGAACATAAAGAAAAAATCCCACAAGTGTCTGAGTATCACTTGGGAAAAGTATAAAGGCAAAACTGAATACAGATAATCTAACATAATATAAAAAAATATATATGATATCCATTCATTATCTTCTCCGCTATACCAGAGCCTTAATAGATTTTTGGAATCCACTCCAGAGAAACCTTCATTTAATCACCCACATTATCTAGAGTAATTACAATTTTCAGTACCTGACACTCCCAGACCTCCAAATACTATTACCTTGAAGTGCTATTTGTACTGGGATCTTAGTATTCAGAAGATGCTGTGTAATTTCTGCCAAACTCCAGAGATTCAATAGCTGTAATGTCTTTTATCTGACTTCCATTTTCTTTCAATAAAGAAACTGAAGGAGTATTTTCTTTGAGATGTATAAATCTATCAAAATGGATAACATCTGAGCAAGAGAGCACTAGCACTAATAAAAATCAGAGGTTGTGTGATCAAAAACCTGCCAGACATTAATCTGTCATGTACATTACTTGTTGCAGAAACATATCTCAGGGTTAATAATTATTTCTGTTTGTAAGCCTGGGATATTTCATTGCAATGTTCTTTAAGTTATTGACTCTAAGTCTGAGGTAACAGAGTTGCCTTCAATATTACCACTTATAGGAGACAGATAGGTATCTATTGCTTGAAATATTGGCATCAAAGAAATCACTTAATCATTATCTTTCTCATTAATGAAAACCTTACTGTTCAGTTGTTTTTAGACTGGAATATTATGATATTTAAATTGACGAGTCTTCTGTGCTGTGGATGTTACCAGATGCAGTGCTGTAATGAAAACTTTAAGAGTTCTCGTGTCTTACCTGGACAGCCTGTTGTTCCCCACACTGAAATGCTTAATGTGAGACTGCAGGAGGGCAGCAATCATATATCTGCAAAATCTCCGCTGCATTAGCTCGGATAAATCACATTGTTCACTTTACAGACTTCCTGTATAGTAACTGAGATTCCCACTATTAACGTTTGCTTTCCCCTATACGTTCTCTCCATTTTACAGCTCAGTCCACATTTTATGAGGTAATTAAACATCCCTGCACAACTTTCTTGGAGGAATGTAAAGGTTAGCTGTAATGTATCATTTAATGTTTGGTCAAAGGATGGCAAATTGCTTATGTGATATTGTAGGTGTTGTAAGATTTGATTTTCAGGTGTTCAGAAAGACTTAGGTGACATATTTTCTTTTGTGGTTAGCTTCCAAACTATTCTGTACTTCCATTATATGTTACATGGGGATCGCAATAGGGGGTGACAGGCTGGGAAAGAAATCTGATCCTCTGTCAAGAAGGAATGCCGATTTTCAAACCAGAGATTAGGCTTGGATTTACCCGTACTTCTTGAGTAATGGAGTGAGTCAGGGCCACTGCTGAGAATGGCAATGGTAATTTGCCAGTACCAGTCTGATATATGTTTACATCAATTTGTGTGTGCTTTATACTATACATATACAAACAACTGGTTTCAATTTTTGCAATGCTTTTAGCATTAACTTTTCATTGTCCAGCTTACCTGGAGAAGATATCTCATGGGTGAGCAGAAAGCAAACATCAAGTGAATTATGGAAATGGCACGTGAGTTTGTAGGACATTGAAGTGTTCTTTATTTAATTATCTAGCTAGCTTTATAGATGTCTGACACACTTATTCTGAATAATGCATGGCCACAGCTTCAGTATGATGTATTTTAAATGCTTGCAATTTCCAAAAAACAACATCAAAGTACAATGGAAAAATAGTAGTTCTTAGTAAAAATCTGGACAGCTGTAATTAAATAAATATTAATATGCATTAATTATGTTTTTAAAATTAATTTCTTCTCTTTTTTTTTTTTTTTTTTGACAGGTCCAAAATGTTATGAGACATTGCAGTGAGATTTGTATCTTAGAAGAAGACACCTAAAGACCCATATTTTTTTCTCTCTGTTTATATTCCTGTAAGCATTTACCTTGGACTGCACAAAAACTGAATACATGAAGTATATGTCAGATATATCTGAAACTCTCAAGTTTAACCTTCCAGTCTGAACTTCATGCATATTTGAATTAATGATATATTGGAAAGAATGTGCAGTTAATGTTGGTTTCCACTATAACACAGGATCTCGGTGCAAATTTTAGATATAAATTTTAAACAGCTTACCATCTCAGCCTTTCTTTTTTGAGGTTCATATGATTCCTTCAAGTGAACTCACTAAAATTTACGACTCCGGGGGCACTGTACTGTGTATCTAAAAGTAGTATAGTTGGCCATTCTTCGAAGCATCACTTTTCTTTGGGAAAGTTCTTAAATGGAGGGAAAAAAAAGAAGTATTTACCTGAAACAGAAAAGGAAAACGTCCATAGCTTTATTCTTATGCTGTAGTACAGCATAATCAAACATATTATCTATTCAATAAAGGTTGCACTCCATCTTCAGTTTGCATGCTTTTGTTTGCCTCCCATGCAAACCATTTCTGACAATTAATGTTCTCATTGGTGGAAGTTTTTGTCATTTCTGAAGTCATTTCATCAGATATTGTAAGTTTAATTTTAATGGACAGTGACCTTCTGGAACTTTTTGAGTACACTATACAAGCAATGGAAGGAATTTCCTATTTTCCAGCTCCATAACTATTGAATTATTGTGGTTCTTTTCAGAGGGACCATCTCATTAACTCTTTGTGTATAATTGTCACAGTTACTGCCTTATATGACAACAAAGATTTTCACACTGCAGGAATTTAATAGCTTCCAGTTTATATTAACCTCCAAGAATTTTTCTGTAAGTTTGTTTATTGGCCAAAAAGGAAATAAAGACAAAAAAAAAAGGAGAAAAAGAAAAAGAAGAAAAATAATCTGTTTTTAACAAAACACTAAAACACACTGAGCTTGTTTTTTGTAGGGAAAGGAAACAATAATTTCCATTTGAGAAAATTTATGACTCATTGCCATTAAATAAAAGAAGTATATTTAGAAATCATAAGATCATATTTAAAATAAATTACACAGCATATAGAAATTCATTAATTCAGTTCATTTAAATTATATTTAATGATTTTGATAGAAAACATAGGAAGTATATCATGCCTTTAGCTATATCTGTTTTTAACATAAAATCTACACACGAATGGAGGCTAAATATGCAGTGGAAATTAACATCTTATTATTCTAAAGAAAAAGTAAGTGTAGCTTAGTTAAAGTAAGTGAGAGCATTTTGCAAAAATATTACTCAAAATTAGTGATTACTCATCTAGGAAAAAGAAATTGAAATGAATAAACTCAGTCTTGTCAAGTTTATATATATTTGATTTAGCATAAAGACTGTAAAATGCTTAATTTGAAATCTTTAATAGCTGCCATGTTTGCTTTGTGAAAGGAACATAATTTAATTTAATCTGTTTTTGGCACAATTTTATTTTAATGCTGACTAATAATGTCACGTGTTCATTCTGCTGTATTTCTCTAATCTTTCACAGAGAAAGAATGTCAGACTATGAAATTCCCAAAGCAGATCTTTTATTTGGATTCCATTATTAAACAAAGGACTTTTTTTTTTTTTTTACTTTAATCTCTTTTCTTTTAATTTAACTAGATGAGGGAAAATTCTCTTGCTAGACTGCAAAAAAATTATTCTTCTATATTTCTGTGATATCAAGTTGTCATTCTATATAAAATGTTAAACATTAAGTAGTTTGAAAATCATTTGGAAAAGACTTGCATTCACCAGGAAATATCCAAGGAATGGTCTCCAACTTTTACTCTGATACTAATGTCTTTGAATCACTGAGTCTATTCAGTTAAATGGGTTATTCAGAACTCATTCTTATGTAATTCAAATTCATATTTGAATTTTTATCATTATTTCCTCAACATAAGATTATTAATTCAATTTGCATGGCTTACCCATTTGCAGGTAATGGATTTTGGTATATTTCCTGGCATTGAGCGAGACTTCAGTCTATAAATATTTTTTCTGAAGTTAATGCCACTATTTAAACAGTAAATAGTTAGGCTCAATAGTATGATCAGCCACCCCAAAATTAAACTGTAACTGATCAGAGAAAAAAAAAACCAGCTTACTGCAACATGATTTCCCAGGGGAAGGAGAGTGTGCAGGTGGCACTCATTTTCATGGGCAGGTTGAACCAAACTAATGCCTCCTATTAATCATGAGACCTGATGACATCTAAAATCTTTAATTGGTTTAGGCCTATCCAATCCTTAAAATTTAAGCAAGGAGAGCTTAAACTCTGAGCTTAATGTGGTGGTGTATTTCCCCTCGCTCCTCTGGGCTACTCTGTGAGCTCGGGTACCCCTGTTGGGTCTTGCCCTTTGTGCAGTGAGTTGGGCAGTTATGCCTGCTTTGGCCGTGTGAGTAACTCTTGCACGGCTAAGGTAGAGAATGGCACTGACTGTATCAGGAGCCTCTGTTGCCTGGCCAAGGTGGGGAATGAAAATGGGAAGAATCAGTCATCCCCTGATGGCCTTGGAACATTCCTGATGTGAGTCATAGCCTGAGTGGTATGGTACCATTTTTACTGGGATTTTGAAAAATTACTGTCCTGGATTGTGGCCAGAATGGAAATTTATGGATGACTAAAGTCAATCATCTAGTGACTGTATAAACAGTGGTCCTACATGAGACCCTTTGAGCTCTCCTGGACCACAGGTGACTGCAACCAGCATCTCCCTCTGAGTGAGACACTGCTCAAAGCTCATGAACTGCTGAGTTTATGATACAAGGGGGGGATGTTGCTTAAAGCTGAAAACAGAGGCTTATACCCCTGGACTTATACCTCTGCTCCTTGAGGCTCAACCTTTCAACCACTGAGGAATGCAGAAGGTATTGGGTATATTTCACTGAACTTGAGGGGAACTTTTAGTAGGTGTATACCTTTGTACATTCGTACATACATATCTATACACCTATCCCTTCGTGTTTGTGTCCCTGCGTGCATGTATTGGTTTAGATACCTCATAACCAATATTGCATAAGTGTTATCATTTTGGATCCATCATTAAATTACTGTTATAACTGAAGTAAATCATATTAAATCACTTTGTAATTGTTAAATTAATTGATGATTCAGAGCTGCTACAGTTTTTCAATCAACCATAAACTGTGAATAAACCCTCACTCTCCATATATCCTGACATATAATCCATTGTCGAAGTCTGAGAGTAGGATTGGATCCAGCTGCACTTAACTCTATGAAGAGTTTAGAAAGCAAGGAGATCTGCTCTGAATCTTGTGACTCAGTGGAAGGATTTTTCTTACCCTTTACATTCCTTTAGATATAAACCATTGCCCAAGTCTGAGACAAAGATTGGACCTAACCACACCTAAACTCTGTTATGATTTTAGAGAGCAAGGGGGGTCTATACTGAACATTTGACTCAACAGGAGGATTTCCTTACCCTTTACATTTCTCTATTAGATGTAAAACCATTGACCAAATCTGAGGCTAAGACTGGATCTAGCCACACCTAAACTGTATTGAGTTTAGAAAACAAGGAGGTCCACTCAATGTCATGATTCAACAGGAGGGTCTCCCTTACCCTTGTATGTCTTTGATCCCTGTGTAAAACATTTTGGTTTAAGTCTAACTTGATTTTAATTTGATTTTTCTTCATGTTCCATCCATATAAGTAATAAAGTGAACCTTGCCATTGAGATTTGTGTCACACTCCCACAAAATGAATATTAAAACCATTTCACTCATATCTTTGTGGTGATTCTTTAAGTGATCTAAAATAAACCACCTATTCAAAACATTCAGTTATTTTAGGCTTTCACTGTGACCTTATTGTGGCCTTTCAACACTTAAAGGAGAGTTAAAAGAAAGATGGGGGCAGACTTCTTAGTAGGGCCTGTTGCAATAGGACAAGGGGTAATGGTTTTAAACTAAGAGGGTAGATTCAGACTAGATATAAGGAATTATTTTTTTTTTTTTACAGTGAGGGTAGTGAAACACTGGAACAGGTTTCCTAGAGAGGTAGTAGATGCCCTATTCCTGGAAACATTCAAGGTCAGGCTGGATGGGCTCTGAGAAACCTCATCTAGTTGAAGGTGTCTGTGCTTATTACAGGGGGGTTAGATTGGATGACCTTTAAAAGTGCCTTCCAACCCAAACCATACCATGATTCTATGAACTTTCAAAAGTGATTGGTTTGGGTCTGGCTGGCCCTCATAGTGCTGTGCTTTGTTTCAGTAGCTAGAGAGGTGTTGATAACACACCAGTTTTGGCTTCTCTTGAGCAGTGCTCACACAGCTTCAAAGCTGTCTCTCCAACATTCTCCCCTAACCAGTAAGCTGGAGGTGGGCAAGATCCTGGGAGGGGGCATAGCCAGGACAGCTGACCCAAACTGACCAGAGGGATATTTTGTACCATGTGACATCTTCTCAGCCATAGAGCTAAAACAAAGAAGGAGGAAGAGGGCATTCATTATTTTTGATGTTTTTCTTCTGGAGCAACTGCTACACATACTGAAGCCCTACCTCCCAGGAAGTGGCTGGACATTGTCTGTTGATGGGAAGTAGAGAATAACATATTTTGTCTTCCTTTGCTTCCATGTGCAATCTCTCTTGTGCTTTATATAACTGCCTTTATCTTGACCCACACGGTTTTTTCATCTTATTTTCTCCCATCCTGTTCTGCTCAGAAGGGGAGTGATAAAGGGGCTTGGTCCCACCGCAGTGATGTATCTAAGCAATTTCTAAGGATCCAAGTGTTTCATATGTATTTGGGGAGCAAACAAAACAACAACAACAAAAAACCAAAACAACAACAAGAAAAACCCTGAACACCAAACTCCATTGTAAATTTTGTTTGGGGATTTGAAAGAATTACTGTGCTTTCTGATCTTTTCAGTTAAAAGGAAGGATGTAATATGTCCTCATGTATCACATATTCCAATATTCCTGGTGGATATTATTGGTCTGTAAGTATGAGAAAACAGAGTGTTAAGTAAGCAATGGACAAAAATAAATCAAAATTAAGATGAACAAGTTCTACTTCAGTGTATAATTTCTACTTCAAGTATGTTTTTGGAAGTCACTCAGCCTTACAAACAGACTATGTTAATGTGTTCAGAGTTAGCAAAGAACAAATGTACAGGTCATGTCAAACTATATTAAATTGTTTGTTACGAGTTAAATGAATGACAATAAAACCTTTAGAACCTTTAATGCTTGAGCAGCTTTTCATCTAATTTCTTTCTTACTTTTCTATTTGGCAGAATGACAGCCTAGCTCATTACCTTCTTCCTCATCACCTTTGCCCTGTGATGTGAAAGGAAGCTGTTTAATAAAGGTCAAGCAAACTCGAAACTATGGACATTAGATCAGAGTGTAGATTTATTTGACAAATTTACAAAATAATTCTACAGTGAGATTTTCATGGGCAAAACTGAGAAGCAAAAAAAAAAAAAGTATTTACTTATAAATGTTTTTAAATCCTACAATTTAAGACTTTCTTCAACAGTTAGCATTGGAGCAGTTGGTCTTAGAAGAGCCATACTACTTGCAGTTTATTTAAATGAGTGGAAAGTGGGCTGGACAGACCACACCTCTGGGTTTTCATTTCAGAAATGTACTTTGATTCTGTCTGTCACACAATCTCTTAAACCAAAGTTGATGCTTCATATGAAAAGTTGAAAAAGTGGGAGTTTATTACATTAAATTTATTACATTAAATTTGATCTTCTTTCCAGGTTCAGCCTTCTGGGATTATACACTGTTTGCAAGGGAGTCTGTGTGTCACAGCTGGATACTGCTGACAGAAGGTCTCTCCCAAGACCACTTTAGTTGATGGTGAATGTAGGCACAATCAAAGTTACCTAGGGACAATGTTTTGCACCATGGCCCTGCTGATTTCTTTGTCTTTGCCAGGGTCTATATTGTTACTGCTGCAGAAGCTGCCGGGAGACATGGCCTCCACAGAAACATCATTCTTCATTCTGCTTCTGCCATTCCTTTGAAGGTAGAAGTTCAAATGGGCCTTTATGACTCTGTCATTCCTTTTCCAGCCAAGGTGCTTTGTCAGACCCTGCTTTTGTTTTGTATGAAATGCAGTCTCCACCGTGGGAAGGCAAATTTCAGTTTTGCCCACGTTGCTGGGAAGTGTTGAACTGGATCTACGTGATTCTTGTTTCTTCTAAGATGCTTGACTCTGCAGTTTCACAGCTGACTTTATCCATGTTGGAGATTCACTGATTGTCTCTCTGAAAGCAAATATCAAAGGCAGTTTGCAGTCACCACACCAAAAAAGCTTCCACCTGTCCGATGCTCCCAGTCTTCTTGCTATCAGTTGTGCTGTTAAATTTAAGTACTGATTAATGAATGCACTTAGTAAAACACTGGCAGTAAAAGACTATGTTAAACTAAATGTTCATTTACACTCCCTTATTACCTTAAAACATTATACGTTTTCTTAATAAAGTATTTGCTATTCTTATTCACTATCATGTACAAAACAAGGTTTATTTCATAATAGTGATCAGTAGCGCTGATTGTGGATTAACACCAGGTGGTAACTGAGTACCACACAGCAGCTTGCTCACTCCCCCTCACCCAGAGGGATGGGCAGGAGAAATAGAAACAAATGTAAAACTTGAGAGTTAAGAACAATTTAATGAGTAATTCAAAAGCCACACAGGCAAGCAAGGCAAAACAAGTGAAATCATTCACTGCTTCCCATGGGCAGGCAGGTGTTCAGTCACCTCTAGGAAAGCTGGGCTCCAGCACGTGTAATAGTGACTTGGGAAGAAAAACACTGTAATGCTGAATGTTCCCCACCTTCCTTCTTCTTCCCGCAGTTTATATACTCAGCATGATGTCATATGTTATGAAATATCCCTTTAGCTAGTCAGCAGCCCTGGCTGTGTACCCTCCCAATTTCCCGTGTCCCTCCAGCCCTCTCACTAGCAGGGCCTGAGAAACTGAAAAGTCCTTGACTTAGTATAAACATCACCCAGCAACAACCAAAACCATCAGTGTGCTATCAACATTGTTCTCACACCAAATCCAAAGCACAGCGCTGCACCAGCTACTAAGAAGAAAATTAACTCTAACCCAGCTGAAACCAGGACAACACTCTGAATGAGTTTAAGACCTTTTTAAAACAGCCAAGATATGCTTTACTCTGATTTTTATATAACTCGGTCATTTTAAAAGAAATTTCTGTAGGTAATAATACTCCTCCCAGTGACTGATATTTTGGTGATTGTTGATATGCAAGTTTTTAAATTGTTTAGGAACATTCATGCAGAAAATAGATTCCTGGGTATTTCTAAACTTTATATTTAAGCCATGTCTTGCACTAATCCAAGTTTGTTGATAAGAGCTGGACTTATGTTCATGATTACCTGAATAGTATACTGTGGGTTTTTTTAATGTTTCAGTAAATCAAGATAAATAGATAGCTGTACCCCTCACTGAGTGCTCTCCAAATTCCAATAGAAGCAGAAAACTCCATTCTTCACTTATCTTTTTATTTAATTTTCAATATATTTTTTAAGTGTCTATCCCTGTGGACACCATGACCAGTCACTGAATGTTGTAATCAAGACCTTTCCAGTCAGATGAACCTTTTAAAGGCTATCTACTCCACAAGTTTAAACCTTCATTGCTACATCTATCTGTGCAACTGAATATTAAAACTATCCTAATGTTATGCTAATTGGATCGTCACAGCCCACTCTGAAATATTAGAGCTCTTTTCAAGACAGGTCCCTGTTCAAGTACTATGCAGAGGATATCATAACTCATTTGATAAAGCACAGTACTTCAGCTTTGTCTATACACAAGCACTGAACATATCCAACTATTATGGCATGACCAAGATGCTAAAGGGCTATTTGTTATGTTACTACAGTTCACGCTATTTATAAAGGAACTTAGGACCTGAATGACAAATTTTGCCTGCTTTTTATTTAGGCAATTAAATTATAAAATTTTAGGCACCTAAATTTGAAGTGGCAGTGTCATCTTAATTGTTAGGATTGATCTTTCACAAATGTTATAAAACAAAAGTATCTTCTCCCTCATAAGAAAATTTTGCAGTAACAAAGAAGAAGCAGTCAGTCAGTATGTACATAACAAGAACAGCGAAAGGTTTGATAGGCTGCATCTGTTATATCATTTATTCAGTAATTTTCTATCAAACATCTTTGAGCATGTTCTGTACCAGAAGGATGGAGGTGCAGAGCTCTTTTCAGATCCAAATAAAAGAAGTACAACGGCAAGTATGGTAATAAACTAATAACAAGATAAAAATAGGAAAATAAATAAAGATAGTAAGTAAATCTTCCATCCTTCACATGATGGGAACCCTGTTTTCATGCAGCATCAGATGGACCTCAGGTGGACAGCCATGAAATGCTGTGCTGAGCCCATTCATGGGAAATTTAATCTTCCCTACGTAGTGGGTTCTCATATGTAGTGTAACAAACAGAATTTTAAGTCTTTTTTTTGTCAGGTAGGAATGTTATCTCTTAACGTTCACCAGAGCAAACCTACTGCACATATCTAGGAATGATATCTAGGAACAGTGTGTAACCAGGGTATTCTAGCACAATCTCTTACATTGTTCTATATGTAGGATTATACTGTGGTGACTCATTATATGTTTCTCAAGTCTTAACTACAAGATCTAGTATGGCTGACATGGCTTGCTCTGTGTGTCTAGCTCTTCAACCCCAATATTTTCTGCAAGGCTCCTAATATGTAGTATCAGTAAACATTACTTTTTTCCAAGCATGAATTTCATGCCCTTATTTAAAAGTAAGTCTGAGATGGTGTCTCACATAAAGTCATTAAAACTTTTATTAAAAGTTCAGAATTGCACACTACAGGGATGTACTGACTTCTTTAGAAATGTTTCCAGTATTATTCTTGTTTATAGTATTGGCCCCAAGAACTGCAAAAATGTCTCAGTTTATCCAGAAAGATACTTCCAAGAAAGAAAGTGAGGTTACTAATGGTGAGCCATACTTTTCAATTTTGCTTCTTCCTGATGGTGTGATAGAAGTACCACAAGGCAGGCAAAGGACAGAAATTTTGGTACTAGTGTTCAGATTAAAAGACATCTATTCTTGACCAGTGAAGAAGTTTTTTATCGCAGCTTACTTGTTTTTATTCTGGAAAGTTCTAATGTTGGTGTGCAGGACATTGCTTAGCTTACCCTGATTGTTGAATGATGTTCAATGATGACTGAGGCTTGCAGTTCATGAAATAAGATGTCACTGGTAAATGATGCTTGCCATGTCACACGACAAACAAAACAAGCTGCTTATGTTTGTTGTCTTCATAAAGATCTGCAAAGTTATAGAAGAGGTTTTCCTGGTTCTGACAGATTGTGACCTTTCCCATTAATTGTGAGCATACAGACACAGCAGGCAAAAGTCTGAAAAACTTTCTGGCTAGGCAAAAAAGAAATAAGATAAATAGTGTCTAGATTATACACTCCTGCTCTTTCTATGTATTAAATCCTTGACAATGGTAAATTCTTTTCTAGAATTATTTTCTTCAGGTATCTGTGTAGCATTGTCTATCCCTGTCCTGAGGTAAAGCATTGTAAAAAGCTTTAAAAGAGTCCACAGATGACAGAGGATGCAGAAAGCTGCAGAGACAGATGATAAAAGAAAATGAACCAACCAGAAGACAGGGACAGCACACATAATTTATAATATATGATTACCTGGCTTCCGGGGCTGTACAGAGTGTTTTGTCAGGGATATACCCTTGAAATTCAAGAAATTGCTCATGATGCATATTGACACACTGCCAAGAATGCTATGCTTCAAAACAGTGAGATCAACTACTCTTAACTTGTAGAATATGCTCTTTTGAGAAATGAGGACATTGCATCCCAGCCAAGTACTTCAAAGAATTGTTTAAGTAGCTGGTATAGAGCAGACATTCAAAACTGACAAAAGATTCTGGGAATTAATAAAAGAGGGAATTGGGATACTTATTTTAAACAATACCTCTCCTGTATATACTTTTTAAAGGTAATGAATGGTCTCTAGGAAGTGATGATAGTAACATAAGGAATATAAGACTAATATCCAAGAATATGAGAATTGTACAATTTTTTCTTATGAAATATGATGCATAAAGTGTTGTAACAATTTGAGAAATGACATCATGAAACTAAGCCCTAAACACTTCATTTGTGGACTAGAACAGTATACTTCAGTTGGAAGGGACCTAAAAGGATTATTTAGTCCAGCTGCCTGACCACTTCAGGGCTGACCAAAAGTTAAAGCAAGTTGTTAAAGGCATTGTCCAAATGCCTTTTAAACACTGGCAGGCCTGGGGCATCAACTACCTCTCTAGGAAACCTGTTGCAGTATTTGATCACCCTCTCGGTAAAGAAATGCTTCCTTATGTCCAGCCTAAACCTCACCTGATGCAACTTTGACCCATTCCTATGCATCCTATCACTGGATCCCAAGGGAGAAGAGATCAGCATCTCCCCCTCCGCTTCTCCTCCACAAGAAGCTGCAGGGAGCAACAAGGTCACCCCTCAGCCTCCCTCTCTCCAAACTAGACAGCTCCAAAGTCCTTAGCCTCTTCTCATAGGACATGCCTTCCAGCCCTTTCACCAGCTTTGTTGCCCTCTGCTTGACTCATTTAAAGATCTTCACAGTCTTCTTAATTTGTTGTGCTCCAAAACTGCACCCAGTACTCAAGGTGAGGCCAAACCAACACTGAATACAGCAGGATAATCGCCTCTTCTGACCAGCTGGTTATACTGTGTTTGATGCCTCCCAGGATGTGGGTTGCCCTCTTGGCTGCTGGGGCCACTGCTGACTCCTATTGATCCTGCTGTCCACCAGCACCCCCAGATCCCTTTCTGCAGGGCAGCTCTCCAGCCACTCCTCCCCCAGTTTATGTCTGTGCCCAGCATTACTCTGTCACAGGTACGGAATTGGCATTTGGACTTGTTAATCATTGTCCAATGGCCCAATCAATCTGGATCCCTCTGCAAGGCATCTTGTCCCTCAAGAGAGTGAACAGCACCTCCCAGTTTGGTATCATTAGCAAACTTGCTAATGGTGAATTCAACTCTTGTGTCCACATCATTGATAGAAATATTGAAGAGAACTGGCCCTGGAACTGATCCCTGAGGAACACTGCTGGTGACTGGTCACCAGCCAAATGTAACCCCATTCACTACAACCCTTTGAGCTTTGCTCTTCAGCCAGTTCTTAACTCAGCACACCATGAACCTGCTCATCACACAGCTGGACACCTTGTCCAGAAGGATGCTGTGAGGGACAGTATCAAATACCTCACTAAAATCCAGGAAAACTGTGTCCATCCCCTTCCCTTCATCCACTATCCCTCTGTGAACACACGTTCACTGTGCTTGACGCTTGCATTATTCTTTAAATGCCTTTCAGTAGTACCCAGCAAAACCTTGACCATAATTTTCTCATGAACTGAGGTCAGACTAACAGGTCTGTAGTTCCCTGGGTCTTCCCTCACATGTTTTTTGTGCATTGGAATAACACTGGCTGGATTCCAGTCAGGAGGGACCTCCCCAGACTCCCAAGACCTTTGGTAGATGGTCAAGAAGCATCCTGCCATAACATCCTCTGACTCCTTCAGAACTCTGCAGTGAATCCCACCAGGCTCTGTGGACTTGTGATCATTCTTCTGAAACAGCTGATCCCTGACAATTTCAGTGTCCACAAATGGAAAGTCACTGCTCCCACACTCATGGTCCCCTGACTCAGGGCACCAGGCAGCCCAAGCTCTACCAGTATTACCAAAGACTGAGGCAAAAAGTATGTTGAATGCTGTTGAATTCCTCTGCTTGTTCTTCATCCCTATTAGTCAGATGACCATCTTCAATAAGTATTGGTCCAATGTTTTATTCAAATCTCCTCTTGATATTAACATACTTCAAAAAAAGTCTTTCTTGTTATCTGACACAACGTTGGACAGTTTCAACTCTAAATGAGATTTGGCCTTTCTTGTCTTCTCCCTGCGTAAATGAACCACAGCTCTGTAATCCTCCTGCAAAGCCTGGCCTTGCTTCCAGAAGTGATACAATTTCTTTTTCCTCCTGAGCTCCATGAGGAGTTCCCTGTTCAGCCAAGCTGGCCTTCTGCCATGGTTGCTTGACTTATGACAGAGTGGAATTGCTGCTCCTGTTTCTAAAAGCATTATTCTTTAAATGCAATGTTCTTAAAGAGTGACCAGCACCTGCGGACTCCCAAGCTCTCAAAAGCCATCTCCCAGTGTGCTCTGCTAAATAACTCCCTGAATAGCTTGAAGTTTGCTCTCCTGAAATCTGACCTTTTTTCTAATTACACCAAAAATGTTAAGCACAACTATTTCATGATCACTGTGGCCAAGACAGCCACCTACCATTCACATCCCCGACGTGTCCTTCTCCATTCACAAATAGCAAATCCAGGAGGACAACTTTCCTAGTTGGCTTATTGAGTACCTGTTTTATTTCTACAGACTTCAAGAATTTCCAAGACCTGCTCATCACAGCAGTATGATATTCCCAGCTAATCTCTGGGAAGTTGAAATCTCTGATATGGACAAGGGCTACCAGTCCTGAGGTTCCTCCTAATTGCCTAAAGAATAACTCATATATGCTTACATTCTGGTTTAGTGATCAGTAGTAAACACCCATTACAACATGTCTTTTGTTTTCCATCCCCCTAAATCCTCACCCAGATGCTCTCAACCACAGCATCACTAACTGTAAGGGCTGTGCAATCAAACCTCTCCTTTATATATAATGTGACACCTCCACTTCAATCTGTGGAGGATCACTTGTAGCTTAGTGATCCTCAGTCTGGGTACTGACATTTTCATCTACATTGAAAAAAGGGTTGTGTAAGAAGGGAAAGAAGGAAAAATAAAGCAGTCCAAAAAACAAAAAGGGAGATCTCACAGCCACAAGGGTTGGGTTTTTTTAAGAGTGAGGAGAAAGTAACTGAAATAAGAAGGTCAGAGAAGGATTAGAGAGCCCTTCTCAGCAAGAAAAACCCTCAGGTATTGCAGAAAAAAATCCTGGAAAATGCTTGGAAAATTCTACGTTATTATATTTCTGTTTCCAGCCCTATTTGAGCAATGAAGTGCTTAATGGTTTGCTAGAAGGAAACCTTTTTTTATTTGGAGGTAGGGTGAGAGAGGAAGTAATTTCAGATTTACTGTTTACCTTGAACTCCACAAAGATAACAAATCCAGATAAATGAAAGTTTGATTTCAAATAATTTTTTGTGATTCAACAAGTTTGAATGTCAGGAGTTTAACTACTTTGGAAGCTACTATTTTCAAGTACCAGGAAGGTGGTGAGGCTTATTTGTAGTAAAAGGGGACTTGACTGTCCACAATGTCTGGTGGAATTAGTTTATTAAAATGCTGGTACATCCATTAGTAATGTTTAGGAAACAGAAACAGAGAATCATGCAGTCAGTCATGTGAAAGAGGAAAAGGTGAACGGGTACACCTAGCATAGAATAATCATGGGTAAATCCTCCTTGACAAATTGATTGTCTTCTAGCATGAAATCACTGGATCTGTGGGAAAGGAGAAAGCAGTGAATATTGTCTGCCTTGTCTTTGGCAAGTCTTATAACACGATCTCCAACAAAATCTTTGTATGGGATGTTATAATCTAAATTTATATCATCTGTTATAATCTAGATAGCTGGATTACTAGGTAGGGGAAAATATGGCTGGATTATCTATCCAGCCACTACTGGCTGGGCAGTGGTTAAACATGCGTAGTCTACCTGGAGGCCAGTTTCAAGTATCTCAGGAGCCTATCCTGGGATCTCCTTTGCTTCATCTTTACCAACAGCCTGGAAAAGGACTGGGGGTGGACCTTCAACAAGTTTGGGAGGGTGCACAAGTCAATACTTTTGAGGTCAAGGCTATTATTTCAGGTGATCCTGACAGGCTGGAGGTATGTGGCAAAAGGAATATTGGGAAAATCAAGGAGAGTTGAAAAGCCCTGCACATGGGAAAAACTATCCCTCTCTGGTGGTGCAGGCTGGTGTTGGAGGGGCAGGGGAGCAGCTTTGTGGGAAAGGCCCAGGGAATGGCAGGCAGCAGATTGAACGTGATCCGATGGTGTGCCTTGGCAGCGATGAAGGTGAACAATATCATGGATGTTCTGGGCTTAGAAACAGGAGCACAGCCAGCAGATGGTGGAAAGTGACTATCCCATTTTTCTCAGTACTTATATAACCACATGTGAAGTAGCACATCCAGCTTTCGGCTCTCCAGACTCAGGTTATTCAGCCACACACAAATGGCATTTGGTGCAACCTTCAATGTTTTTAGATGAATCTACCAGTGTTTTGTTCTAAGCTACCTCCTGCGTCTAGGTAGCTGAGATGACCCTTTGATCTTCACTGGCTATAATAGGAATTTAGACACAGCTATCACATAGACACTATGCTTAGATGTCTTAATCTGGACCTGTCCCATTCTAGATGTCTTTTGAACAGGTGGCATCAGACTGAGAGTTTAAAGGTTGAATAACCTAAAGGACAAGAAAGATAATATCCGTGTTCACATTGTGGAAACAGTCACACATGGGGTGGGGGTCTATGCGAGTGTGAAAACTCATGAGAAGCCTGCATGAAGAGCTGAAAATACAAATATCAGCCCACTTGGTCTTGCTGTATTGATGAGTAAAAGTTAAATAAGTTTGCCAATCTGGACCATGCTACTGACAGAAGGATTGAAATTTAATTGGAATTTGTTCAATAAGTCTGTGAATATGTAGAAGAGAAGGTGGTTAGCAGCATGCAGCTGCTACTAAACTGCAATGAAGCTAAAAGATCAATGTTGTTTGAGAAAGACAGTCTGGAATGGTAAAACAAATTAACAAATTAATATTAAGGTTCATGTGGTAAAATAGATGTGATTTTTCTTCTGAAAAAAAACCATTGCAAAATGCATTAATGCAATTACTTCTATGTGGGAGTAATTATAAATGACTCCTAATGGTCACACTGACACAGTGATAAAATGGACATCTAACAGTTAAAAGCATCCTTTCCAATGATGATAAGTATATGCATAAGCACATAGTCATAGGGACATAATAGATAGAAGATAATTATGATTCATATGAACATGGAATATCACTTTAATTGCATATTATGTGTTGCTGAAAGATAATTAGTCCAGTGAAAAATTCTAATACAGATTAGATGTGCTGGAAGAATTGCCTCAAAAGTAGAGAATGAAGACTTGATGCTTTCTGCCCAAATCCCATTAATCTTTTGAGAATCAGTGTATATGGACATGTATCTTTCAAAAGCTCCTCTAAAAAACTCAAATATGTCTTGGGTGTTTAAGTGAAGGCGACAGAGAAACATAGTTATAGCCTGACACAGAACAGAGAAAAATAAGAACATCCACAAGTATAAAGAGCTATTAGAAGACAAACTTAAGGAAATACATGTTTAATCTGAAAAACAAATGCTATTCCTAGATAGTGCTTGCTGGTGTGTGAAAGACAAGGAAGATTGTTAATCCTGTACCCTATTAAACATTAAAAATACAATTCCAGTAGGAAAAAAAAAAAAATCATCCTAGTGTTTCTTTCTTTCTTTCCTCCAACCTTACATCCCTGTGACTCAATACTGGTTTAAGAATAACATTTTAGTTGTATTCATAAAAGTGAATAAAAAGGTTTTTAATTGTATTAATGCGATAGTATAGTTTGCATCTACAATTACAATGTTACTAATTGAAAGGTGTTCATATTCCAATATTTTTCATCCAAAAGTTATTTTATTACTGATAATCTTATGGTCTGTGTTTCTGTTATTTTTGAGGTTAAAAGCTACAGTTTTCATCACATATTCTGATCATTTGCATGATTGAAGCCATGGAATAAGCTTTCTGTCCCAGCTTCTAAGCATTGCTGCATTTTTAAGCACCACACTCTCATGAAAAGCCATGAACTGCATGTAGTTAGGAATATGTGAAGGACTGACTGAAGCATCACAGCAGTCAAAATTGCAGTCTCGGAATAAGGAAATTCAGACTCTAGGTGAATTCATAGTGGATTGTTTCACTCTTCCCTTCTCCTTTTGAAGAATTATGAGCCTTAAGGAATACAAAAGAGAGCTGTCTGTACTCTTCTGAGTAATGTCAGTATGGGTATTCTTTTTTTCTCTGTAGGAATGGCTTCTAGAGGTTTTATACCCAGCAAACTTCTTTTATGTGAGAACTTTTTGCTGGCTCAATGGACAGAGAATATATGATTGCTGTAAGAAGGTGTACCACTATTGCTGGGGGTAAGTGCTGCAACTTGTGCAGTTGCACTAGTAATCTCTTAACACAAAAGTGAAGTCTTTGGCTATGCTTGTATCCAGAATATACAAGCCTATAATTTTTCAGTGGAACCATCATGAAGGATCTATTTGGATAAAGATTTTCCACATCCTTCTTGATTGTGCTAAAAAAAATTGTCAGGAACCTTTTTATTCTCATTGTATTGCATTGTGTTGTACAGACAATATACTGATATCAGTCACTTTGTAGAAATCTTGAAGTGAAAGCAGTTTTCTTTGGTTTTATTTCCCTTTGAAATAAATCTGACTTATCAACTGCATTAGATGTAAGCATCTCTGGTGAGAAAATGTTGTCACAAATAAACCTAGTCAGGTAACTAAGTCACATTTTCATTTACTTCCTAATATTAACAAAGGTAATTAACAAAGTCATTACAGGCAGGTCAAGTAATTTGTTGCTCAGCTGTACCACTGCTAAGAGCAACACAGAAACTCAACAAGCAATTTTCAGCCAAACTGAATGACATGTGGAAGAGTTTGGGAAGGACCCACACTGTATGTCCTATGGCTCAAACATCCAGTTTTACAAGAGATGTCAAGCAGAAGACTCCATGTCTCAGAAATGTAAGCAATTCCTCCCAGAGTATGTTGATTCATAAAGTCAAAGGGCAAAAGGGAACCACAGTTTTCATCCAGTCTGATCATCTGTATACTGCAGGCTGTTAGGCTTGCCTTAGTTCTTCCTAGAAATAGAGCAGTTCTTAAAAATGTGTGAAGTCCAAACCTTGTAAAAAGATAGCAATGCAATGAACAAAATTTGCTCTAGCTTTGAATAAGTGAGAATTCATCAATCAGAAGTAATTTCTTTTCTTTTGTAAATTTTCCGGATAAACATTGTGAACATTTATGTTCACAAATCAGCAGAAAAGACAAAGAATTAAATACCTTATAATCTTGAAAAACACTGTATGTTAATGGCATTCCTAGACAAAGTTTTATGTTTTTCCTGAGGAAATAATGTTTCCGTATTCTGGAAAGGAGAGTTTTGTAACACAGGAGAAAAAGCTTTGGTGCTGCTGTCAACTCTGATGAAGGAGAATAAGGGATTTCACCTTCAAAGCCAAGAGGGAGATGAATAGGTAGTGATAGTAAGGATAAATGAGAAGCCAATGCAGACATACAAACACTCGTCCTTATAGGCCTGACAGAAGCTGTTAGGATTCACCCCACAGTTCTCATTTTCCCGCTAGCAGGGTGAGTGAGCAACAAAGGCTCATGTAACAAGCTATCGATGCAGCCTCCAGGCATGGGCTTCACCAGTAGCACATTGTGTGTTATGGATTACCATTGTGATGGCTCTGTTGCGAATTGCAATAACATGTATCATGGAAAATAACTTGGGGGGTGTGGGGTGGGGTGGTGCGTCTGCTCCCTATATTAATCCCACACATTCCCAGTCTGCTGTCAAAGAATCCCACAGCAATAAATAATTGAAAAATTAGGTCATTTGATACTGCCTCTCCTCAATTTTACATTGCAATCCTCTATTAATATTGCAAGAAAATGCATGGGAATATACATTTTGGAGGCCAACTCTCAGCAGTCAGTCATGCTAAATCAGCAGAAAACTTGACCCTTTATTCTTTATAAATACTCTAGCTGATTAGCTTGACCTTCCCATAGTGATCAAGGTCTTAAATAGCAGTTCTCTTATTTGGCAACATAGAAATCCAGAAAGATAAAGCAAAACTCCACAGAATAAATTTATAGTAGGGACAAGATCTCATCCCCAGTGCCATCCTGCCTGGTCATTCTTTTTTTTTTTTTTTTTTTTTTCTTCCTACTGTCAGGCTTATTTAATGAAAAAAAAAACCAAAAAAAAACCAAACCACAAAGAAAGTTCAGATTTTGATTATATTTCCTCTAGCAGAAAAATCACACTTCTCATACTGTAATTACTGTGACATCTATTTCAATAAAAGTTTGGCACACCATCGCTTTTCCACACATGTAGGATACTTCTGGATCCTGGTTAACAGTGAGACACTGCCCTTGGAGCCCCATTTGACACTAATACAATGACAGTTATTGAACAGCAGTGTGGGGTTGGCTGCAACGGAGAGATGAAATGCAGAAGTCATACACACAAAGTTTCCTCCAAGTTCCTTAGCCCTCTTGTCACTGTGTATTACTGATTTTCAGAGGATGTTGCTGCTGCATGATTGGACTTTTAACACTTTCTTTCAATTTGTGTTTCTTCAAAGCCTGAGACTGAGTCCCAAGCAGTCTTTCTTCTTCAAGAAAGACATTTGAGCAAAATGTTTCTGGGATCAGATTAAAAGAAACAGAGAACAGAGACCTAACTCTAAAGCAGTTACACCAGAAGAAGAGAAGCACATTGGGATTACTGGAACCACAGGCACTGCTGAAAAACTTGAACAGCCTTTTCTAGAATAAAGTCCTTATTGTTACTCCACATATGTCTTTATCCCCGATTTTTGGTCCTGCTCATACAGGCTCATGCAAAAGCACCTCAAAATTAGTCAGCTTCAAGGGTATCTTCTTTGAGTTTTTCTCTGCGAATTTGTGGGATATTCATTCACTCATTCATTCATTCATTCATTTATAAGAAAGCCGTGATTTTAAGCTGCAGTGGTTAAAAACTTTTCAACAGAACTTCCTATTTTCTTTGACAAAATCTATTTTGGTTTAAAAAAAAAATCAGACATCAATAAATTCCAATATTCCTTTTTTTTTCAGGAAAATTTCTTATTTCGGGTGTGCAATTTTTGACTGGCAAATAAGTGAAGGTATCTCAGGCACCTAGTTGTCAGACATATGGACTTAAGCACTTCTTGCCAGGTAGAGCCTCACTAAAGCTAACTAGCTAAAGGTCACAGTGCTTCATTTCGATAATTCTCAGTAGAGTTCCAACACATAACAAAATGGTTGTAGTAGTAGTAGTAATAGTAACAGTAATAGTAATAGTAGTAGTAGTAGTAATAATAATAACAACAATAATAACAACAACAACAACAACAATAATGATAATTTATTTTGCAAGCAGTTTTAACCAGCTTGTTTAGTAGCCATAGCCTATTCACTTAGGGTGATGATGACTTTTTCTGCTAAACACTTTTCATTTAACCTGCCAATTCAGTCTTTTGTCCACATTACCCCAGTGATTGCCAATAGCCCCATTAATGAAAATGTATGAATATCTTCTTACAGCAAAATTAAAGAGAACACACATGAATATGCACCATATATATACATATATATATGCATATAAAACACTAATAGAGAAGTTACACCATACATATATATATAAACTAATAAAAAAGTTATGCATTGAAACTGTAAATAATGTGACTAGCAAACTGTTCAAGTTTTTTTTCTTTTTTGTCCTTCTTTTCTTTACACTGATTTTGTTTCTGAATTTCTTTTTAAGCATTAGAAAATTATGCAGTTGGATTTAACTATGATTCAATTTTCAGAGTTTAAAAGTGCTTTCCTATACTTTTCTACTGCTTGGTGGCTTTAAACTGACAAGTGGTTTTTTTTATTGTGAGACAGTGGCATTAACATAAAGAATCAATTTTCAGCCCTTTTTGCAACTGGAAAAAAATCATACAAAGAATAAATGTAAGAGGCATAAATATCCTCTTTCTTACACAACTTTAGAAGTGTAAAAAATATAATCCAATGAAGTTAGTGAACTTGGATTACTCTAAAAGCAAATTAAATGCAACAAGCTTTTTATCCTCAGATATTTGAACCTTGATAACTAGCAGTTCAATCTCAGTGATCTTTTTTTCATATATTTAAAATATTGGTGTTTATTCTGTATGACCTGGATTATCCAACAGGCTATGAACAATGCAATATACAGTACTTCTGTTCTTGTGCCAACTGATAAATTTCATTAGTCAATTGTAAGTATTTGCAGAACCAACCAGATACAGTTGGGTCAGTTTTCAAAGCAAACTATCAGCTATTTCATGATTTTCACAGTTCAGTCTCTTGAAAAGCACACCTGCAGGATAAAAATGCTATGAAAGTCAGACATCTTTAATCAATTCTGTTTCTTCTTAATTTACATTTGGGAACCATTATATAATGTAATTACATTTTAATAATTTAACCATTAAGTATGATGAAGACTGTGATTTAAATATCTAATGTATTACAAATATTCTTGGAAACAGACTTTGACTTAAAACTCAAAGATAATGGTTTATTTCTGGAAAATATTTTTCCAGTAAGACAAAAAGTATTTTTACTTCTTCTCAAAAAGTTTAGATACGGCACAGCATGAAATCAAACTCATTTTGGACTTCAGTCATTAATTTTCAAGAATATTAATATGGTATAAAACAAGAACAGATAATTTCTCTGAATTTCAGCTTTTACTCCCACTGTTCCCAAGCCAACATGCTTATATTTCCTGAGTATTATTCCAGACCTAAAAGTGCCACATCCAGACTTGATACATATCTCTCCATAATGCATTCACAACAATAACTACAGCTTGTCTGGCATTTGGATCACTCAACAGTTCTTATAGTTTCATAAAGACATAGGTTGTCCACTGCACCTGAAATGTCCAACCATATCCTAGAGTTGCCCACTCAGTGGACATGGAGAGAAAATAATTCTTGTTTATTTATGGTTTTCTACACAGGTCTCTTAAAGAAACATGCCTGACAACAGTCTCAGTCTAGGGTATCAGAAGAGCAGCCAACATTAATTTCTGCTCTTGGGAATATGCTATAGGAATAGTTATCTCATGAGCTTTTAGCTTCATTGATGCCTAAAATTCCTTAGTGTTGTCAGCAGCCCTTTTTAATTGGATGTTTAAGTGCACTTCCACCTCATCTTTCACACAATGTCAGATATTTCCCCCAACACTTCAAGAGCTAGTGAGAAAGTCTATTAAATAAAGCATTAAAGTAAACCCATGGTTTCCAGGTCTTTTCTTTCTATAGTGAGTGTTTTAGTAAAGTGGGAAATTCAGGCTTCCTCACAAGGGAGGCAGATGCAGTTTTCAAACTAGTTTTCAAGTAAAATTTAGGTTAAAACTATTTTCTTCTTTTATGTAAGAACATCCCATTTTTATTCACTTGCTCGCTTTCACACACATAACACATAACACAGAAAGAGTACAATAAAAATCAAAACAATCCAGTTTTTGTTATTTATAGAGGGACTGTAGAATTTTCAGATACGAGGGTTGACACAAAGTGTGCATGCACCGGGGAAATGGACAAGATTCTCATACTCCTTGTAAGAAGGCTGGATGCAGAGAAGCGCATAGATCCTAGGAAATAAATGAGAGGAATGTGAGCAGGAGACTAAGTCTGTATGAAGTCTCAGATGCATCACTGGAATTAGAGATGTGACGGGGTAGTTTGCGTGACTGGAAAGCTGCAACAGATGATTATAGATTCTAAAGGAAAGAATGGCAAGGAAAGTGAGGAGTGGGAATGAACTAAACAAATGTGAAGCTAAAATTCATGGACATTTGTTCTGAATGGGCAACAGTCCTTTGGAGAGTTTATTTGTGAGGGTCAGCTAAGAAACCTACAAAGTGGTCTGGGGGAGCCATGCATGGCGGGCATCTGCTGCAGACACTCCAATCAAGAAGAGGAAGTAAACAAAGCTTTTTTAAAGCAACTGGAAAGAGTCTCACAATTACAGTCCTTGGCTCTCATAGAGGACTTCAGCAACCATAACATCTGCTGAGAGGGCAAGATAGCATGACACAAACAATCCAGTGAAATAGTGTTCTGTTTTGATGCAGATTTTGCATGAGCAGACTAAAGGACAAGCTCTCCCTGACTTGGTACCCAGAAAGAGAGGAGAACTGGTTGAGAATGTGATAGTCAATGGCATCTGGGTCCAAAGCAGATAATGAAGATGTTAAAAGCCTGTGAAAAGTGAGGAAAGCAACTAGCGGACCAAAGCTCTAGGCTTTCAGAAGACCTCAACCTTTTCAGCAAATTTAAGATCCTGAGCATCACAGCCCTGAATGCACTGATCGGCTTTGCCTGCCCATTACCTTTGGGGTCTAGCTGCCCACACTCACAACAGCTCTGTGACAGCCCAGCTGAGTGTCATGGGATCATTCAGTTTGGAAAGAGCTGGAGCAGAAAAAGCTGGGACATGGCTCATGAGGTGATGCCTCTCACTTTGCTTTGGAGCTGTACTTAAGCTTAGATCCTATCCTTTGTTCCTTCCCTAAGCTGCATTGCAGGTACATATTTTTCCACCAAGTACCTCAATGGTCCTTACCCTGACCTTCCTATTTGACTCCATAGCTGGATCTAAGGCCTCCCCATCAATGCAGTGATCACTGGGCTCAGGACATGACTCCTCACTTTGTCCATTTTGATAATTGCTGGGCGATGGAAAGGTCCTGTCTGTGTATCAGCCCTACTGGGGTACTGTCAGAGGATGCCCTGTCAGTGGTGGCATTGCCCTGCCAGTACAGTGGATGCCTGTGGCTCCCAGCTCATCTTCCTCTGTGGGGCAGCCCCACTCTGACTGATCTTGACAGCTGAAGTTACTGTCTCTGTGAGTGAGAATAGTGGATTTTTGTTTACTTTATCTTTAGCCAGGCTTTTGACATGATCTACCCATAACATCCTTGTAAAATTAGAGATGTAGATTTATAGAGTGGAAAACTAACTGGATCATCAGTCTGAAAAGATAGGGGTCAACAGTGAAGAGTCCACTGGATCACTTGTTTCAAGAAGAGTTCCTCAAGTGACAGTAAAGGACTGATACTGTTTAAAGGCATCATCAGTGATATGGATGATGGACCAGAATGCACCCTCTGCAGACTGAAATAAAAACACTGGGGGCACACTGAGGACAGGATTGCCATTCAGAGATATTTTGATGGGCTGCACAAATGGGCCACCAAAATTCTCATGAAGCTCAGCAAAGGCAAATTCAAAGTTCTGCACCTGAGACATGAGAAACTATGTTTCATTATAAGCTAGAGACTTCCTGGATAAAAAAAGTAGCTCTGTAGAAAAGGGCCTGGGGTTCCCAGGGGACAGCATCTTGGAAATGAGTCAGCAGTGACAAGGGCTAACTTCATACCAGTCTGCACATCAGGCTGCAAGGCTGAAGCCAGAACACTGAGGAAATTTATTACTCACACTTCTCAGCACTGCTAAGACTGTACCAGCAACACTGGGCTCCTCCAGTTTTGAGTCCACAGTACAAAAGAGATTTTTACAGAATGGAGATAATCAGGCAAAGGGCTGCTAAGCTGGCTGGGAGACTGAAGCATATGATGTACATAAACTGAGGAAGTAAGATTTGTTTAGGCTGAAGAAGGGAAAGTCCCAGGGGAGTCTAACTGCAGTTTGCCACCACGCTCCAAGGGTTTTGTATGGAAGAGTTTTCTGAGAGAGAAATGCTCTTTCTCATAGAAAGAGAAAGAAATGAGATGCTACTTGAAAAAAAGGAAATTCATATCAGACATACAGAAGAGAACCCCTCTTCCCAGTGGAGATGGTTAAACATTGCAACAGGTTGCCCAGAGAAGATGTTAAACTCTTGGAGCTTTTCAGAACTGAACTGAACAAGGTCCTGATCAAACTTTGACGTTAACTCCTGTTTTCACCAGGACCTTGGACTAGATGACACCCAGACATCCCCTCCAACCCATATTTTTCCTTGATCCTATGGTCAAGGTCAAATTGCCTTAACTGTAAGTACTGTTCCTTCACTTGAAAGGGAACATAATATTCCTGAGAGCTAATGAGCCTGTTGCCATCTAGATCTCTTCAAATACATCTGGGTGTTCATGTGAGTACTAGAAATGTCTGACAGCTTCAGTCTAATACTGTAGAAAAGAGACAAATTTTTGCATTTAGTTTTGTAGCTATATAGCTCAGCAACAGAAGTCATTGGGCTTGATAGACCAGGAAGACTCTGATGTTTGTTTGAGCATTAGTGAGAGATAAAACAGAATCCTGTAAGCACTGTCTGTACTGGAAAAAACATGTTTGATTGCTTACATGTGGACAAGCAGCTATTTAGAGAAATTTATCAGCAACAGACCAGGTTTAGATGCAATTTAGAACTGTACAAAACAGGTTTTTACAATTAAAGCATCATCAATTAACCCCTTTAGTTTAGAGGAAGATCCTGAATCTTCTTTGTACGTAAAGGAAAATGAATGCTTTTATAAGAATGTAAGCGACTCTTAATAAGTCTATTTCATTTATAGTGAAATCAAAGCAGTTCAGCATGGTTGCTGCCAGTGTTGGGCACTTGTGAAGAATCAACAAGATATAAAATTGATTTCTGTATTTTTTATTGTTGGTTACTTTTTTCCTTCCTTTCTACCGCAAGCATGTAAATAGCAGAAAAAAAGTGCTAACAGATACAGTCTGAAGTCTAATGAAATTTCTTTCAATCTATTTATTTATCATCATCCACTTAACACAACCAAATTGTGATAGGCGGTCCCAGAACTGGTTCACACCCTAGTAAATAGCAAATGCATGATGAATGAGATTTAAAGCTGTGAAATTAACAGCTGTCAAAGTCAAAATAAGCAGAAGAAAAAACTTAAATCCAACAAGGAATTAAAAAATCCTATGTATCTCACTTCCATCATACTGCAGCAATAATCAATTTGATAGATGAGAAATGTTTCAAAGATAATGCAGTGACAGTTTCTCAGCAGCAGCTTTAAAGGAAAATTTAGAATTAAGAATGACTTTATGATTATAAACTGCAACAGTAATCTTAATGAGGTGAACACTTAGGAAGGAACATGGCAAGAAATTAAACAATAAGTTGCATTGTTTTATGGGCCTTTAACTATGGAAAATTAACTTACATTTCTTAACATTGTAATGGCAACAGTATGAAGTGGCAATCACCCTGAATCAAAAAGCTACAGCACTGGACAGTTAATAGATGTAAAGGTATTATCTGTCACATTTTTTCAAAACATTTAGTTAATTATTCAAATATATTCAGCTGTGTCACCTCTTGCCATCATTCAAAAATATGTATGGCATTTACTGATTCCCAAGGAAATCAGTAGGAAATGTGCTAATTTTACTCTGGTTTTCCAGTGAGGCTCTGGATTAAATATGTACGTGATGACAAGAATAGCTTTTAATAATGTAACTGCACATTTGAAGATGCAAAATATTTTAAGTACAAGATAAATATCTAGTAGACATGGGAAATGGTGTTGTAAATGCTTACAGCCTTAGAATCGCAAGCTGATAATGCTCTATTTAGTGTTTTTGTGGGGCTGATTAATTTCTTCTGTTGAAGAAGGAAGGAATAAAGGCAGAATCCAAGAAAGAACAAAGAAAAGTGCACATTACACTTACTTAGCAATAATTACAATATTTAATTCAATTTATCTTGAAAAAAAATCAGCAGACTAGTAAGTACAGCCATATCTAGACTGTCTTATTATGACGTCTGTGAGATGCTTTTCATTTTCTGTTCCTGATACCTTGATTCCACCATACCAGTCTATGGTCTCATGAATCTTCCCCAGTTAAAATGCCAAAGGAAAAAAGAGTAGCTTCAAGCACTCTGTATGACCTAATAGCTGAGGGTTACCTACTCAGAATAGATGTAGTCTGCCAGCACATAGATTTGCTGGGAAGACAGCATAGTAGAAGATTCAGCTTCTCCATCTTTCACTCATGACATAACTCTTCACAAGCTGTATGGCTTAGGCAGGATGCTTAGCTTGATACACTCAAAATCTTCATAAGAGCATAAAGAACACACCTGAAATATAAAGTCAATAATTAATTATTAGTATAATTGAAATCTCAGGAGTTTAGTCAAAGAATGATTATTAGTCCAGTTTTTTGTTGTTGTTTTTTGTTTTTTTGGTTTTTGTTTTTTGTGTGTGTGTGTGGTTTGTTGGTTTTTTTTTAATTAGAATAAATAAATAAACCTAAAGAAGATAATACTATTTTTGAAAAAAAACAATTAAACACAAACTCCATCAGGTTGGAACGGGCGTGTATTGCACATTCTTGTTATCTACCCTTTTTTCTGGTGTTATGCTTACCCTTATGATGTCTTTTTCAATCATGAGGCAGACAGCAACAGTCTTCCCCAGCAAACATGGGGATGGTTGAAGCAGGTGGTGAGTTTTCTATGTTCTTCACCAGTTTCTTTCTCTTCTCCTTTCTCCTTTCTTGGGGGGTTCACCAGGGTCTATTTGCATGTGGTTTTTGCATTGTTCTTCCTTCACTGATGTGCAGCTCCTGGTCTCATTTCTATAACTGACCTTTGGTGAGCTGTTGATAAACTTGTGGTCTTCAGTCTCATCCTCTGTTTTGTTCCTTACCTTCCCATTGCTGTATTTCTGTACTCTACCGCCTTGTGTCCTGAATTCTCGAGGTCTCTGCTGTCAAATAGGACTGTATTTCTGTATACTGAATCATTATGTTGCAGTCATCAATACCTAATTTACACAGAACAGCTACTTGACTTCTGTCTGGGTATAAACTATGGTTGTAACACAAAAAAATGGGGTGAGGGTGGGAGTGGGGTGGGGAAAAGTAAAAACAGCATGGCTTTTATAGCAACCTAAGCATCAGAAAAGATCAAGAAAAAGTTAAACAAAGTAAGCCTAAGAAACTTCAGTCCTGAGTCCTTGCAGACTCACTCATGTCCTGGTAGTAGCAATGGCAATGTATCACTGGGTTACAGAGACAAAACCATCAGTGAGACATGTCTTAACTACGCTCCTGTTCTCTTCTGTGGGCTGCATGACCCACTTGCCCTGACTCTTTTTCTTTCTGTCCAAAGTCTATTTCTCAGGAAGAATTAGGCCATTTAGCTGACATTTTTTTGCTGCAAGCATATTTCTTGGAGCACGTTCATTCAACATTCAGGTGAACTACAGTCAGGACCTGCAGAAGATATTGTTACTCGAATATTGAGCAAGTTTCACACTAGAAATTCCTCTCCTACTGTGTTATAATCATCTGACTGCCACCCACTCCTCAGTGCCACCTTATTATTACTTTTTTTTCTACAGTAGATTTTTGGGGCTCTTTTTGCTTTCTTTATCTTTTAATAATTTGACACCTGCCTCCTGATACCCTTCCCCTTGTCCAATAATGGCAGCATATACAGACTACTGACAGACCGCTCTTGACCAGCACTGGTAGCATAGACAGACTCAACACCTTGCCCTCTTAGCAACACTAACAGCATAGGCAGGATACTGCCCACATTAGCCATGTGAGTATGATCCTCTCAAATCACACTGCCATTGCTGGAGCCAAGGGGTGACATGACTTTTGTGTGCATTCAAAAGTCATTCGCATGACTGGTTGTTGCTGACATAGGCCCTGGACACCACGTGTCCCTAGATGTCCACCAGAGCTCTGGCATCACTTACGATGCCGTTTTTGCTGTCAGTGGTCAGGTGAGTCACTGTATGGGAGCGGTGCTGCTCATCTTTCCTACTGCCTCAATAAAATTTTGTTTTATAACATGTTTTATAACAGACTCCATTACTGTTTGGACCACATAACTCTATCTGAATTAATAATGGTTCTTTGATTAGACCGTTAGGATTTCAGTTATACTAAGAGTAATGTCCATAAGATGTATTTCCCTTTTTGCTCATAAAACCACATTGAACACAACAGACTGTGGAAGCCTGTCTCCTTTAAGCTCTGAATGGGTCTTATCATGGAGTTGTTACTTAAAAGATGATACTGGCATCACCATGAGAGTCGTCATATCCTAATAATACCTATGTGCTGAAATTTAAGGATGCTTTTGAATTGGTACATTCTGGCTTGATACACATACCTCAGAAGGTGGGGCAGAATATGAAGGAATTAAAACAGATCCTTCTCTGGTTATTTCCTCTTCACCTTCTACTTCACATCAGACTTATGAAAAATTGGTTCTGAGATATGAGCTTTTCCCTTGCTAAAAAAAGGGAACTTTTGTTCCAAAGCACCATTTTAGGTATGAAATATTAAAGAACAGGTTGTTAGAATCTGGACTTTGCAGTGATCAAGTTCCTTTACCTTAAGTTCTTGCGTTTGTGGGTTATACACCATGATAACTTAAGGGAGTGCTTGCTTGCCAGCCAAATTATTCCTAGTTTTGCAGGCTTATTTTGCCATCTAATAGAAAAGTGTTGTAAAAATGAATACTGAGTGGCAGTGTTGAGTGCCAACAGAACATGAAGTAGTGGCTAATGTGATATGAAAGTCTTATCATAACATTAATTTTCAGTCATGTCTTGTTAGTCTTGCACCATGTTGAGTTAGCTAGTATTCTTTAATATGACTTGAAAGTCAGTAGTGGGATGAGAATTTTCTTTTACCATAACAAATACCAATGCAACACAATAGTGATAGGACATGATGTAAAATTACTAACAATAAACTTTACAGTCCCTTTTCCTAAAAGAACACATTTTTTTGACAACTAAACTTTTACTTTTTCAAGGTCACACTTCTATGTTCCTCAGTGGCAGAAGAGAAATTATTCCCAGGAAGACAGAATTGGTTTTCCCCTTATGAATACTTTTGAAACCTATTTCAAGTCTTCTTTTTTTTTTTTTTTTTTTTTTTAAATTTCTTAACATCTTAATAGTACCTATAATTATTTGTTATTATTATGATTACCCAATTGCAAGATGTTAAGAGTTATGGAATGGGATTGTCTAGTGAGTTCCAGTATACCTACAATATTTTAAAAAAGTGATGCAGAGCAAGCTTGATTAAAACGTTTCCTTGACTTCGAACATTTGATTTTGCACCCTTATTAGTTTCTGTAATTAAGACCATTTTTTTGTGTGTATATTCTATAATTAGCAACAAATTTTCTCTCAGTGTGAAAACCTGTTATGGCATGCATATATATGACCCAGTAATCCTGAATTAATACTACATGAAGAAGTGAATACTTTTAATTTTATTTCCATTACTTTTCATTTGAGAAATAATTATTAACTTTTATAGTATAGTACTTGTAATATTAGATTTGTATAGGTTTTTCTTATGGAATTGTCAGCCAGACATACTGGTTAATCAGCACCTTACCCGTGGGATTTAAGACTGCATTTGAACTTTCAGAACCTGTCTTTAATTTTCTTAAAATAAAACTAATTTCTTGACTGTGATCACTTCTTTGATTCACAAGCACCATGAGTTGATCAGAGAATTCACAATGGTATTACCAATTTAGTTATCACCTAAATGAAGTCATTATCAAATGCCATCCACTTCCAAGCAGCCAGACAAGGATAAAAAGAAGATACTTTAATTTCAACTAAGCACTGAAAAAAGAAAAATGGATAGAACAGGGAAAACCAGGTGATAGAAATTTTGCAATGAAACAGGTTAAATAATCCACAAGATATTCTCATCATCATTGATATCATTTAAATATTTTAATTATTTTTACTTTTTATTTGTACTTGTGAGATTATGCACAGCAGCATTTCCCTGAAGCAAATATACCACCATAAATAAAAATGTAACTTAAAAGCTGAATGAATTAACCAAAGTTCAGAAAATTTGAGAAATCCTACTGATGCCTGGCATCAAATACTTGAAACACTTGCAAAACCTTAGGAGGTTTAAGAATGAGATTGTTCTGAGCCACCCAGTATCAGATGTAGCTCGGGTTTATGGAGGGTAAGAAACGCATAATGTATAGAGTCAGTGCTACAGCTGTGGCCCAGGGAATATCACTGGAAAGTCAGTTGAGTTGAACTGCTGCTGCTGAGGAGCAAGTGGTTGAGCTGTTCTCTATGAAGTGATGGCTAGAGTAGGAAACATGGAGAGATTACTTCTGGAAGGGAAAAGAAGGCAAGGCAAGGAAAGGCAAAGCAAGGCAAAAGAGGAGGGAAGCAGAGCAGAGAAAGAAAAGCAGAGAAAGAAAAAGTAGTATCTACCTCAAAAACTCGAAAAAAACAGTGCTTTCAAGTTGATTTTGGCTAGCAGTATCTAAAATAACAGCTAGACATCCAGTCTCTCAGACACAAAGTCCTTCTGCAATTCTAACCCATAAGTGGTTTTCAAAATCCCACTAGGCACTTACCTTCATCTTCAGCTGCCTACATACCTTTAACACAGCACTCTAAGCCTCCTTTAATTGCTCCTCTGAGTTTCCTACCTCACAACCATGCTGACTGAATAAATTGTATGGAGAATTTGAAGCAGCCTGATACCTTGGTAATGAGGGAAGAAGGAGTATAGAAATATCACAAATGGACAGATTAAAGAAAGTATTCTTAACTGCCTAAATGAAGCTTCCTGCTTTAGACCACCAGTAGTTTTAATCTCTCAGTGCTGTCAGAAACACCAATAGCCCTTTTGATCTTCTAGTGTGTTGCTGAGTGAAGTTACTACCTAATTAATGCTGATGAAGGATAGTTTAATTTGGAACAGTAGGTTTTGTGTGAATGATATAGCCCAAAGGAATTAGTTGTCCAGGATTTATCTTATAAAAAATTTATCTTATTTAGCTTCTAAATGTTTCCTGAAGGGTTTAATTATACTGTATTACTATATAGAACATAATAAAATAATTTTTCCCACTAAAAATACAGTTTTGATACGAATTATAACAGGGGAGGGAAAAAAAAAAGGCAAATGGGCTTTCACAGGCCCTGGCCAGCTATAATAATACTGACAAATGCTGTAGAACTAGAACACAAAGCCAGCAGGTCATAAAAGGCTTAAAAAGTATGGTCTAGCTTGACTGAAATTCGACATATCTTAAAAATCAACAACAGCAACAGGAAAATTTTAGGGCTTGCAGGATCCATCTGTCTTAATGTTAGGTGTCTAAATCTTAGCAAGTCACTCAAGGTTCCCTTTGCTATCTATAGTAAGAAATGGGAATTCTTAAATAATATTTTACCAAAACTGTTTTGCTGGTTTATGTAAGAATAAGCTAAACTGCACTCTGGAAGTTCTTCTTCTCACCATGATCTATCAGGTACTCTAGGTGAAATGTCAAAACTGGGAGATTTGAGACCATCTACTCTTCCCAGACTTGAGATCCCACACTTGTTCCCCACCAGAATCTTGAATCTGTGGTAAACACCGAAGCATCCTAGGTTATGCGCACAGTGTGTCAATGAGCCTGAAAAACAAAACTGGTGCAAAGAAAGCTCTCTGAGACTTTCCCAAAGAAAAGCAGAGTAGATAAAATGAGGGCTTCCAGGGAAGCATTTTCATTCACCATGAAATCTCCTCCTGAAGAAAGGTGTGGTACTGAGTTGGTGGACAGTTTGCTGTCCTTCCCAGAATAATAAAACTTTCTTTATTGTAGTAGTAGTAGTAGCTGAAGACATAGCTGAAGACACAGAAGATATGAGGACCCAAGCCTCACTCACTCTGAAAAGGTCCAAATAACTCTTTCCTACTTTATAAAAGTCTTTCCCAGACACTCATTTACAGAATAGTTTGGATGAGTGTACAGGAGGAAGATAGGTATCTTGTATCCTTCAGACTGACCTGGAGTCACTATGCAACCAAGAACCTGAGACTAAGACTCAAATGGAGAACAAGCAGAGAAGAATGAGACTACTTCTCACTGGATCTCCCCAATCTTTAATTGATTTTCTTTCTCAATTACCTCAATGTAGGAATAGTCTAAGGAGCAGAGATTGGTACCCAGAACTCCTGATGTTAGCATTGTGTTCTAGCCTGAGAGCTACAAAATCCCAGCTTCTCCTTCTCTGGAGACATTCAAAACCCACCTGGACTTAATTCTGTGCAGCCTTGTCTAGGTGAAGCTGCTTTAGCAAGGGGTTGGACTAGGTGACTTCCAGAGGTCACTTCCAATCCTGACCATTCCATGATACTTCTTGTAGGCCCACAAATAGTTTTTTCAATGCTACAAAAATTTCTTTCAGTATTTCATTCCAGTCTCAATAACAAAAGATTTCCTTTCCATTTTCTCGTTCATCATGTCCCCATTTTCCTTGTTTTTTTTTTTATTTTCTTTTTTTTTCTGTTGATTTTTTGCTCAATAGTTTCACTAAACAGTAGAACACAGGGTTTGAAATACAATTATAGATGCAATGTACATTTATAGCAAGGCATATATCCACTTCAAATAAAAACTTTTCCTTTCCTTTTCTAGCAAAAAAAAGAAAAGGGTGTGTTTCAGGAAAGGGTTCTCCTCATTTTTTACCTGTAACACATAGATTGTTTTAGCTACAAAAACTCTGCAGTAAGAAAGCCAGCTTTCATCTTCTAAAAAGGCTTATGTAATGTTCTAAGACTATAAAGCAAATGAAGAAAGATTTCATGCAGTATTCCAAGGTTAGTAGTAAGATGTAAGATCTTGTTGCTGTGTTTGATGTTGGCTAGAAGACCTAATTACTTCTTACCTACCGCCTTACTAATAACATATCATCACACCATTCAAGTGAAACCTCAATAAAAAAGAAACACAATATTATCTTATTTCTAATTTACTTTACTGATGTCATGAATATGCAGTTTGCAGCTTCTTTTGTAATTGGGGGGATTTTACAAGTGACAGAATGTTTTTGGGCAGAAAATGGAGAGATGCCTTTGCAATTCTCCTCACTTCTGCAGCAGATCTAGGTTGCCTCCAGTAAGAACATAGTTAATGCTATTTGCAAATACAGTTTTCTAAAAGTCCTTCTCAATCATTTCTGCGCAGACATCAGTCTCAGCAGGGTATAAGACAAAGCACTTTAACCCTTTTGGTGGACACCTAATTTAAAAAAAAACCAACAAACAATTCTCAAATGCTAAATACTCTTCTGAGAGCAAAATATTTAGAAAATATTTAACTTTTCTATCTCTGCATTATTTAGATGCCCCATATTACCTTGCAGGAACTGCTTGTATTTTTATCTTTTGCTAATGTCTGTCCCACTATTTTCATTCTTTCTTTTCCTTTCTCTCCTATATGCTTTTCTTTTGCTCTGTTTTGTGAAAGAATACCCCTGCCAAAAGACTAAGCATAGAGATTTGCTCTTAAACCCAGAAATCTGGAAAACCTGTGGACTTAGCCTTCGACATAATTTGAAGGATTACTTAATAAAATAAAACAACAAATATTTGGAAAATGGCGATAATTTTTCATGACCAAAGTCTTTGGAAGTTTCATTACCAATGAAGCACATCTTGAATTATTTTGATGGAAAAATTTACTAAGTTAAACTGAAGCAACAAAAACTAAACTAAATTGACTAAATCAAACTAGTAAGCAAAACACTGGCTCTGTGTGTGCGCATACATGTACATATGTATAAATAAATAAATATTTGTATTATATATAGATTATACTTTGCTGATAAATGAAGTACCTTTATGATTCATTTTCCAGACCACTGGAAACAATGTAAATAAAACATGTTATAAAACTAATATCTATATATCTTACACAGTTATCAACTATGTCTAGAAAGCTGAGATTTAGTAACTTATAGACTAGTTTTCTGAAGAAAGTGAGGAAATTCATCAGTGAAATATATAAAGGGACAAAGAAAAGAGTATTTGAAAACAGACTATACAATCTGTCATGGGGATCAAGCAGATTACCCATCTGCGGATGGTTAGGTACTTTTCTATAATTTTCAGTCACAAAGTGAGAGAGAATGTTTTAAGCACTAATATTTCTGTGTGAGTGCATTACTTCCAAAATAATATACATCTGTTCAAGCTGTGTACCTCAAAGAGGATAAATATGTGATGACCTTGAGAAAGTACTTCTACCCGGTCTTATATAGCCCTGTAAGTGACTCTGAACTGTGGCAACTTTTGAATTATATTTCTAGGGCTTCTTTAAAACCCTTCAGAAGTTCTTTGTTTCTACTTTGTAATAGATTAAAAAAAAAAAAAAAAGTCAGGATGTTTCACTTGCTGGAACACTCAACAGTCACTTCCAGGTACACTTACTCTTTTCTATTCTTAACATTTGTTTGATACTTTTACTCATTTATTTAATGACTAGCATGGCTGCAATAGATCTCATGAAATATATTGTTCACAGACTGCTAGAGCTTTCTGGTACTTGTGGACCACATTCAGCACCTGCAGAAATCAAATACAACGTCTAGCTCTTGTTTCCTATTTTTATCATTCCCAGTTCTCAGACTAGAAAAGTATTTTCTGGCATACAGAATATTTGGGATGATTAAATCTCAGAAAAGGCTTGTGAGGAGGTAAAAGCTGACTGTGAAAAACAGTGTTAAAACATCTTCAGAAGAATGGTGCCATGATCTGAAATAGAAAAACCTGTGACGGTGTAAGTACACCGTTCTGGAAAAAATAATTTGTAAATACGGAAAGATAAGGTCACATTTAAGGCTGGTGATAAATATTTTGTTCCAACCTGAAGGATAATGAAGTTCTGCTCTCCTTTAATAAGGTTAGACCTGTTTGTTTTTTTCCCTATGTGTGCTCCACTGAGGTCTTGCTGTGAGTTTACACACAGTTATTTTGAAGAGTCATGCTTTGTTGTCTGACAGTGATGGAAAACTTGCATGAAGGTAATTGGAAAACAAGTCATTAACTCTGGGTAAATTAAATCTGAACACTGTTTAATTAATGATTAACTTTGTTTATTCTTTATCTTCATGTTTCCCTGCTTTGGGGATCTTCAAAGCAAAAAATTAAGAAAAAATGAGGTTTTTAATACAAAATGTACTATAAATTCAGTACTGTCATATTTAGAAAATGGGGAAATAGAAAAATGTTTTGAAAGCTTTATTATTTTCTCTTTTCCATTGGATGGGATTTTGTTCATTCAGGGAATATCACAGAACCATCAAAACCCCCCTAGCACAGGCTCTTTTTTTTTTAGCAAACATGTTACAATATCCATAGGCTTTATTCTGTTATCTATTGCAGTCTTTACAGCTAGCATTTAACAGAAAGTAGCAATGTCCTCTAAATAAGATTTCTTAGCACCTCCTAAAGTAGTACTTTCCTTAACTTTTATTAAAAGGGTTTAAATTTCAAGCATTATTGAGTTTTATAGGCATGGAAGATGAAGTTGCAAAAGCTTTCTCTTGAACAGATGCTTCCCTGCTAATACACAGGGCAGGACCAGGAGAAGGCCTATGTCCTAAATACAGAAGTTGAATGTGAGGGGTTAAACATACATTGCTTTTTAAGAAGTAGTCCTGTTCCCATATATACAATGTTTATCTCTCCTTTGATAGTGACCTTTTCTTGTGCAGCTTTCTGAAACTTCTGAAAAAGAAGAAACACAACCGAGATTACTATTATGTTCAAACTACGTGAAAATAAGTAACATTTCAAGAAACTTGTAAAAGCCTACTTCTCTTTATTTATTTATTTTCCCTTCAATGTGTTTGTGTGTGTCCCCTCAAAGAACCCTCTGGTTGAGAGCCAAGGAAAAAAAAAAAAAAAAAAAAAAAAAGGAAATATTTCTCAAATAATGACTTTGCACAATAGGCACTGAAGCAGCTATTTTCAACTGAATTGCCTCCCTAGAAGGTTAGGTGTGCTCGTGCATATTTCATTTTGATTTCTCTTTAGGACAAGTTCATACATATATGGCATAAGTACTTGGCGTTTGTTAGTTTGGATGAAGTTACCTCTCTCCTGGTAGACAGGAGGGAATGATAGACATACACTGTAACTGGTACAAAAGCACTGCTAGGCAGTCAGCAAAAGCAGGACTGAGCCACAGGAGAGGGTCAGCAACACGTGCCTTAAGGCATGGTAAAAAATAAGCAATTTTTTTTTTTCCAGTCAATGAGACCAGGGCAGTTTCCAGAAATTCACAATGTATATTTTTAGATTCCAGATGTTCAATAGCAGTGTGGATTACTGAAAGAATGCTGATGAAATGTATAAACAGCTTCCTCATATATTCCTGTGCAGATGTCAGTCTGTATCACAGACAGTATGAGAGAAGATGTATCTTTCTGGCAGCCATAAGACATTGTCAATATGTGAGATAGATATATATATATGTATGTATGTATGTATGTATATATACACTGTGTTTCAGGGATTATTTTTTGAAGCAATTAAAAGTTTTTCTACAAT
The DNA here is from genome assembly GCF_015220075.1 of Falco rusticolus. NCBI lineage: Eukaryota > Metazoa > Chordata > Aves > Falconiformes > Falconidae > Falco > Falco rusticolus. The sequence continues at coordinate 99,551,228 of NC_051188.1, read as the reverse complement.
TATCTAACTACTGAGGACAAAAGAAACGGAATCATTTGCATTCACGTAGTGATGCCTTTCTTATGCAGGCACCATTTATGTCTTGCAATAAAGCATTACAGACGGACTACTGTGATTTTTTTTTCCCCAGAAACTTAAATCCAGAATTGTAGATAGAGCACTGCTGGGGATTATCAGTGGGATGGATGTGTCTGGCATGAGTGTTATTCTTGGTTTGGCTTCATTAAATGAGCCATTACTAGGAGAGACAAGTTGTTGTATGCTTTTATTGCCTTCCATTGTTTCCTCTTTCAAATCAATAAGACTGTTTTGTAACTTTGGTTATAACACTGGTTCTAACTCAATTTAATGACTATTGGAAATAGTTCATTAGCTTTTAAAATGACATGGAGGAAAAGTGCCCTTGAGCTGCAGAAGTGGACTGTTACTGTTTTAGAACTGTGAATATACTGTATTCTATACAGAAGTAAAGGTTAGTAAATGAATAAAAAATATTGTAATTCTATTATAAGTATTGTTCAAAGACCTTAGATTAAAAATCAAAACAGAACAAAAGAAAAAAACCCAAACAAACAAATATCAAACCATGGGTAGGTTCTAGACAGTGACAAGATTACTGTCTACAGAGTGGTGTAATTAAATAAATTACATGTTCAGGAATCTCTCATTTTGCCGGCTATTTCTTATCATATTCATAATTATTATGCCACAGGTCACTATCAAGTTATGTCACTCTATGGGAAAAAAATTCCCACATCTATTATATACCTCAGAAAAAAATTGTTAGATTAATATGATTTCCAATTTTCCTTTGCATTTAAATAGATGGGTTTTGGAGATGTCCTTAACGAGTGGCTAACGAGGAACCATATCTCTCATCTCCTGATGCACTAACACCATCTTGAAGAACTTATTTTCCCACCATATGACAGAAGAGAGAGCATGTTGTCACTCTACCTCTTGCCACAGCAGACATCTCTAATTCATTGACTGATAACATCAGTAGTACATTAGCAGGATTTAGTTCATGAGTGTATAATTTGAAATACTGTTCAGTATTTTTTCAAATCATGTCCTGAAATTTGATTATGATAAAAGAAATTTTGTTTCTGTAACTCAATTGTAATTAACCAAAACTGGTTCTTAGAGCCTGACAACAATTCTTTCATTACAGCTTATTAAAATCAGACTTTTTTTTTTTTGAGACTTTATGTTCTAATATTTTCAAACAATTAGTAAAAAAGTATTTCACTAAACCACTACAAAATACCTGCAATGTGAAAAAAATCCCTACCTTTTTTCCCCAATGACTTGACAAAATATTCTTACCATTTTCCAAGTTTAAAATATCTCAGTTAGACCTCCTGTGCAGAACAATACAATAAAATATCATTTTGACACTACAGGAGTGGCATAGAAAAATTAATACCAAGCTCTTTTAGACAAGTCGTTTGAAATATTTCTTCTATTACCTCAGTGTGACAGTGAGTTCTACTTCAATACCACATAAACTATAAAACAGCTCAATAAAATGTGAATGGATGTTTCCAAACTTCTTTGTGCTGAAGATTAAATTCTGTTGCTACATTGTTTAAGCTGGCAGACAATAGATGGTTGCTTTGTCAGATTCTTTGGCTTTGATATTCCTTGCCATTATTTTAAAGATGCATTTGTCATATCTGATAGTGGGGTGGCAGTGAAGCTGGTGTTCCTAGAGTTTCACAGTATTCCTTACTCAAAAGTTTATCAGAATTCAGCCATTTGCAACAAAAGAAAGTTGTGCCCTGGTTAATTTTTTTATAGTGTAGGTGTCATCTTAGTAATAAATAAAAAAGATAATAAAACTTACCTTTTAAAAGGTAAGGAGCCTTTTATGTTGGTAATAATAAGAAGGAGTCTCAGCTACTCTGATTCATTTATTCTGTCTACCGCAGGTAGAGATATCACTGCAGAAATACCAGGAATGTTAACACTGACTTCTGACTGAAGAAAGACATATTGGCTATCAGAGATATTTTTCTCTAGACTTGCATTTTTTGCCTTCACACAGTTTAAAACATTATTGCAACTCCTTATTTTCACATTTTTTTTCAAATTTAGGTACCATTATTTTCAAATTTCCCTTTCACAGTTGGTACACTTTTTTTTTTTTTTTTTCCCACTTAGGAATTGGATCAAAGAAATCAAAGACAGCAACATTTTTGTTCTTCTTTGAAGCAAGTTGATTATATCACTTCTGCAATAGTCTTTGCAGTAAAGTCAGCTAAAACAGAAGAGGAATGTCTCACTTCACCATCGAAGAGCTGGCTTTTAACTGAAGAACTGTAGGAGTGGGCTAGGCAAATAAGTATCTGTATACGAACTTGCTGCACCTATATATACTTCATAGTAATGCAATGTAAGTTGATTAGCACTGTAGAAGTTAATGTTTTCTGTTTTTTTTCATACCTCTATCTTCATCTTTCCAGGGTAGGTTTGAATTATATAAGAAAGCTTGGCAGTTGTCACAAAAGGAGAAAAACATCCCTGTGTCATGGGAAAATGATGACATATCAAGAAAAAAGCTACATTCTGTGCTAAAGCAGTACTGAAACCGATCCAGTAAGAAATCACAGCTTTTACACTGACAAACATACATATATACAGATTTAATTATGTCTTACATTAGACCATGTAGAAGACACACACATGTTTTCACCATGCTTGTAACAACATCAAAAAACTTCTAAAACCTGCTAGTAGATGCCTTATGATATTTATTGACTAATTTAGATTATTCTTAAGGTGTGGATGCAAGAGGGAAGTCTCCCTGAAGAAGGAACTCCTCTCAACTAAGCATTCTTCACATAACTTTACCCTTGAACATGAGAGGTCAGGAGGCCACATGAACCCTAAGATTCATTGTTTTCTGTTTAGTTGAAGGAGTTATTTCATTCAAATCAAATTGTCTCCTTTATATTACAATACATTTAAGATGAGATCACTACCCTTATGAATAATTAGGATCATCAGAAACAGCACGGAAATGGTTCCAAGTGTAAAAAAGCCACCACAGAAGCATTGTAATTGAATGGAATGCTGATGAATGTCTGGTGAAGAATGAAGGCCTACTTCTGGTATTTTGAGTTTATGCCAAGTTTTACCTACTTAACAAGAGCTTTGAAATTACAGTCATTGTGTATCTTTTCCAAGAAGTGAATTCTGTCAAGTACCTTGTTTACATTTGCCAATTTCATATCATGCTAAATTTAAGGCAATTTAGAGCCAGTTTCCTTGCTCTTTGACAGCTAGTGTCCAATAAAATGCAGCTGAGAAAGACAGACAAGAGGAACTGTAGAGAGTGGGAGGCTTGACCAAGGCAGCAATTCAGTGAAGAGAAATGGAACACCTGCACTGAACATAAAAAAGGATAAAAATTTTGTTACGATGTTCAGCTTTTCCAGCTGTTAGCATGTATCCTTCACTATAACTTATGTATCCACCATTTTATCAAGGAACATACGTTCTGGTATCACAAAATCATGCAAGCACAAGAGCTCTCATTTTGATAGTAGTCAAGAGAATATGTTATTTCAGAAGACATTCAGCTAAATAGTAGTGTGTTAGGCAAAGTTTTATGGCATATCTATTAGCATACAGCATTCCAGAAACAGTAACATAAGACACAGGTATGTCTGACTTGAATGAGGAAGGAAAGGACGAAGAGATTTCCCCAAAATGGCAAGAACGTATCTGCTGTAGTACCAAAAAAAGCATGCAGCCAGGTCAGCTCAATACTGTTTCTCAGAAGGCTTTGTAGCCCCGTCGCAGTGCTGCGTTATCATAGTTTACATCGTTTCCAGAACACAAGTTAGTGTTTTTGCCTAGCTGCACTTCTCTTTGACATCCCACAGCTTCATATTAGCTCAAGGTTCTCTGTGCTGAATTGCTATAAAGAGGCAGGATTGCAGGCATGGCATTTTCAAAACACCAGCTGAAATTTGGCTTCCTAAATACAGCACACACAAGGCAGCTGCTGCCTGAGAGTGTTTACGGCCTAAAAGGCAAAGCTTGCATCCTCAGTCCTACAGTGAGTGCAGATGTGCTGCACTGTATCTCCCTAGGCTGAAAGTGGTAGTGCCTTGTGTGCCATCTTCTGCCTTTGTTCTTGCGCTCACACTAAGCTGCATCTTAACACTAGCTAGTTGATAGAGGGTTTGAGGATACACTTAAACCTCTTCAGCGGTGCAAACAAATGACATACAAAATTATTTTTCAAACTTACTGAGCCTGACTTTCAGAAAGCAACAAAATTTGCTCGCGAGACATCAGTTTGACAGGTGGGCAATAATGACTACCTCCAGCCACCTAAGAAAAATCATCACAAAGTATATCTCTAAGGATTTACAACCTAGCTTGTGGGTCAGTTAAACCTTCCTCTTATATAACAATGTTTCTACCCACAACTCAGCAAAAAAACCCTAACCAACCAAACAAGAAATCCCCCAACGAAACAAAAACATTCTCCAAAGCTCTCCCTCCATGTGTTGTCCAAATCCAATACCATAAAGAGTTTGCAAATGTCATGTAATGTAGATTTTACTGAAGTAATCTATAATGGCGATTTAAAGAAGCAGTCTTGCATCACAGTTGAATAATACATCATATTTTTTAAAAAATCTATTGGACAATGAATGATCTCTAACCTGATTCATCTGTTGTTTCTGGAAACAGGTTTTTTTTTACTAAAATTTTTAAGTAGAAGGCAGCAAACCAAAGAGCTTAGCTAACATCCTCATATTCTAAGTGTTTTCTGTCAGTGAAAATAGGGCTCTATAACAATAAAAGTCTTATACAGGGTGTGAACTCCTGGTTCTTGAATGAATTTAATTAGGTTGCATTGCTGTGTCTGATCAGTTAGTTTTGTAACCAATTACTTTGATGACATTTGAGTAGCCAGTTCACCAGGGTCCTCAATTAGACAGCCAAAAGTGAAAAGAGGATTTCTAGTAGATGCCTATGAAAAGATTACTCATACCTGAGCAGAACAACTGGCTAGAACATAAGTTTCAAAAGTAGTAGACTTCTCTCTTATAAGGACATTTTTGGTAACATTTGGTCTTTGAAATTGTGTTCCCTTTTTTTTGTACACTTAAGAAAGGTCATAATGAGTTTAGGTAATGAAATGGAGTAAAGCAGCATATTTTTCCTAGCATATATAGTGGTATAATTTAATCATGATTTGAACACCAGAGATTTTATGTAAATATTATTATTAGTGTTATTATATTTTAGTTATTCTTGTTATTGCAATCTGTATTTGCATTTCAGGAATGCTAAGGAGTTCCATTCTTGGGACTGACTATGGTGGCTACTCTCCTAATACAACCAGAAATGATGGTAACTGCTCCAGGGAGCTTTAAACCTAGGTATAAAACCAGAAAAACAGGAAGAGAAGAAAACCAATGCATAATATGTAGCAGCTTGATGGATAATATTTTCTGTAGGGTATCAAGTTAATTATTTCCAAATATAAATATTATGGACTGCATGAGTGAAGGAATGAAGTTGTTCAATGAGAAACCTGCTGAGGAAGTGAAAGAATACAGGCGCCTGGGCTGACTGAAGGGAAATTTAATCTCTCAGTGATAAATGAAAGATGGTAGAGTAGGAATAGGCGATGAAACTGAAAACACGTAAGTAATGGTTGTTCTGAGAGACAGAGAGAGGTGAAAAAAAAATATAAGCCAAGAGGAAGATCTGGAAGATCTGTAAAGCAATATTGTGAATGAAAACGAATGGGACAAGGCTCCATTTTTCAGAACAAGTTGCATTGAGTAAGCTATGGCAAGATGGTTCAAATTCTAGTGAACTGATCCCTTAACTAAGCCTTAAATGATCAGATTTTAATGGCATTTAAAACTTCAGGGAGTACTCAAACCATCTAAATTTAGTGATGTTTAGGGTTTTTTTAGGAATTTAAAAAATTCTGCTTAGAGGAACAATTTAGATCTATAGGCAAGTTTTCATGTGTTTCTTACACAGTCAGGGTCTGCTGCCACAGGTTATTCAGAAGTTTTACAGTAAGCCTAGTTGGTCTCTCCAGTGCTGTAACAGTGCCCTGGAAAAAGGCTCCTCTCTGTTCCTTGTTTAGGGAACCAAATTTTCTGGCTTGAGGAAGATAGGTGACAATAGCTGGGTCTATTGGATTCCATCCACATGGTCACTGATGTGTGTTAAAAACATTAGACCCAAGAAATAATTTTAGAAGTTAAAAAACAAGGAAGATCTAATTAAAATTTTAAATTTTAATCTTTAAACTTTAAAGAGTCACAGGCCTGTGGAAGAGCTTATGGTACGCTTTATTTTAGCATAAATAATTCAGAAAGTTGATATGGGTAAAATTAAACTTGGAAAATTTCAGTTTTTCTGGTAAATGGTTATTTGCCCCCCATCTGTGTCCATATGCTTCTTTATGTTACTGTGGAAATGCAACTTGCAAAAGAACAAAAAGCCCTAAATCACATATTTTTTTTGTAGTTTGGCAAGAAAATTGTGCTCCTGTGTAACTGCAGTGATCTTCCTGCCAGAGTGCATAGAGTTTTGCCACTGGTACATCAATCACACAAACTGCTGAGCTGCTGATGGCTTCACAATGCAATGTTTTATTAATGTTAATTAATCTGTTCATTAACTTTGAATATCCACTAGGGGGTAGCACTCAAAATGTTGTCAGGAGGCTATAGAAAGTTCAGTGACAATATTGATGCTGTCTAATGTATTGTTAAGGAAATAAAAAGGTAAAATGTATTAAAGGCATTGATAGTTTACAGTGTGCTTATATTTGCATTTTCGTAGGACTGCATAATTTAAATCCAGTGCACACTGAAGAGGACAGTTGAATCTCTAATGTTAAAGAAAAATAAAATGGTAATATAAACTAACTAAATAAAATTCATAAGGTAAGCATTTTGAGAAGAAAACTTCAAGTGAAGATGTGAACCTGCTAACTGAAAAGTCATCCATTCTACAACCAGTATATCAGTTTTCTGTGAGAAATCCGTTCTATCTTGTCTAAGAGATTAAAAAAGTGACACTACAAAATGGAAGGGTTTTGCTTTAATGTCATAGGTGTTGTGTTTCATTATGATATGAGTTTAATGATATTTTAGCATTTATTATCATACTCAGGTGCACATACAGCAGTCTTCAGGTTCCAGAACTTTGCTTTATTTCAAAGTTTAAGGCTGCATTCTATCAGAAATCTTGCTAAATTGGAGAGAAAATAGCAATTATTTTGATTGCTAACTTCAACAGATGGAGAAAAGATCTATTTAATCAGATCATGTGGGCTAAATATGGAATTCCAAACAATATCTTAAAAAAAAAAAAGGAAAGAAAAAAAATGCAAAACTGAGAATTTCTCAAAGCAGATAGCTACATTAACCCTGGAGGCTGCCATTTTTTGCTAATAGCAACAAGAAATACATTTTCATATACAGTTTTGTGGGATTATTGCCAGACAGGAAGCTATTTATTTAGTGGTCAAAAACTTGCCGAGTGCTTCACAAACACATTTACTTTTTTTTAAAAAAGATACTAATCTGGACTTGAAGAACTGATGGTATACTACCTAAGAGAAGAAACCAACAAAACAATGATCTGTGATATCCAAAGCTATAAGAAGATGAAAATGGAGAACTGATATTACAGAATTATATTTATACATAATCAGACAACGTTTTCTTGTGCTTGAGGTCTTAATGATTCTGCTGAATATATCAATGAATGAAAAGAGAGATGGAAGGATATATGGTGGAGGTTTGTGGTTATTGTCAGAAGGCACTGAACAGGAACCTTAGTTCAGATATTTTGTAGTTTTTATGTTCCTTAAGCATCTGTAGAGATGGAATTTTAAAATTATTCAAGATGAACAACTACATAATGCTAATATTTCCAATCAGGAAACACAGACATACACATAAAAATGTACACACACAATAAAAGCCCCACATGTGGCCAGGGAACTGTCCTTGAAATATTTGGCATTTATTAAATTCCTTCCTTTTCATCACCCTACTGGCAGTGTGGCTATGCCTTAAGTCATTATTTCTCCTTCTGTATTGTCTTGCCAATGTGTGTAAACATTCTGGATTAGCAGACTGGAAGTAGCTTAAAGTTATGAAGAAAGTGGCTCACAGTAATCAGATTAGTTCTTTTCAGAGGAAAAGAAATCCGACATAAAATGAGAATCTATCCTGTCCTTCCCTTTCTAATTCCCAGTTTTCTGAAAGGAAAAATGTTTTGAGATAGCTGTGAGTGCTGAAAGACTTGACCAAATAGTTACTGTGGGCAAAACTGTCACCCAGTGTTACGTGAACTCCTCTATTTTCCACCATGGCAGTAGAAAACCTCTAGCTTTCATTACAAAATCTTTGTCAATCACAAACTAGTTATATTTATCCTTGGAAAACATAGTTAAACTGTTGGGAAGAGTGGAAAAGAGTGGAGAGAGACTGAATATGCAGGTGGTGGTGTAGCCATGAATATTAGGTTAGTAGCAAAACTCCATGGGCTTAAATTTCACAGACTTGCCCCAGTCAGTCTGAAAGAGGAAAACCTCCCACTCATTCTGCTAGCAATATGTCTTCCCAGCATGGTCTTATGAGGGGAAGTCTAGCTCTGCCTAAAGATCCAAAGACCTTTCAGGAAGAGCTGATTGCAGCTGCTTTTGGCTAAACAGTTCTTTCTCCCACTGGTGGAAAACCTTAATTTTCCATAGAACTGCTCTCTCCTGACATGCCAAAGCAGCTTTGTTTCAGCAGGGTGTATGCATAGATTGTTGCAATTAACTGGTAGTGTTTAGCTTTCAAGAAGTCTGAAGGCAGCATAGACGAGTCTGTAATATGTTGATCCAGAAACATTTTCACAGAAATGTTCTGGAGAACATTAAAAAAAAAAAAAAAATAAATCCAAGGCCACATCTGTACTAAAGTCTCTTTTGATCTTCTGAGATGAATGTTACCACAAGAATATTGTTTCACAAGATCAACATGCAGTAAACAAAAGCCAACACACTCTTACATAAAGGACACTTCTTTTACAATAATTGTTCTATGTATTTTCAAGTATTCAGGAGCTGAATCTCTTATATCTGTTGTATTGCAGTCATGATATTGGAGAAAAATAATTGCTTGTTTAAGTTTTATCAGTTCCTTATTACTGTTTTTCTCTATGGAAATATAGGAATGGCACGTATCAGATAATTCCTGTTCTCTCTTCATTTCAGAAGACAAATGGTTATGTGTGCATTGCAGACTCTCTTGAAATCTTTGATCTGTCACAACAATCAAGCAAGATTCGTTTGAGCAGGTCCAAGGCCAGTGATCTAATGCAAACCATTTAATTCTCTCCCCTTTTACACACTGGTCCAGATCTTCAGCTGATGTAATCTGGCAATAGCTCCATTGATGTCAGTGGAGCTCTGCCAATTCATGCTATTGAGGATAAGTCCTGTTAAGTGCTGCTCTGTGCCTTGAATTGTCCTCATCAATTTCAGCAACTCTGTATACTGAATATGGGTCAGACCATGAGTATTTTCTTCCCATGACAAGCAATTATTTTTTTTACACAGATAATCTCATACTGATGTGAGATATGCCTCTTCTGTAGCTGGCTCCCCAATGTGAATTGGAAGACCATAACTATGTTAGAACCTAATACTTAAATAGATAATAACTAAAGCAAAACATAGATGTAATTAATTTTTTCACTTATATTGAGTGAGATCAGAATCTGGCTGAGACTGTTAAATATTGAAGACTTGATGTGTAAATTAGGATCCAACAACAATGGAAAAGTACATCATAATCTTTCTTTATAAACAGTATGGAAGATAGTTAAAGAAAGAAAGAAAGAAAGAAAGAGAAAAAAAAAGAAAAAAAAACCAAAACCAAAACCAACCAAAACCCACAATGTTAATCAATATTAAAAAAATGTAGGTAGGTAAAAAATGGAAGGCAAAACAGAAAGCAAAATGAAAGATTAATCTGCTAAATAAAAACAGAAATACTATCTTCAAAAAACCCTTACAGGTGAAGAATATAGTACCTAACGTTTTCTGAAAGTATATTTAAATAATTTCAGGTTTGCTGAAGTTAATAAATGAGCTATCAAACAGGTTAATGATTTACAGATCATTGACAGAAAATTGTCCTAAACTACTTGTCAAGAATGTTTTATGGGTGTGAGTTTGTTGTAGTATAATGTATTGTCTTGTTTGTGCCTAAGTTTCTGCATTAGGGCCCTGATTTAGTAGAATTTTAATTATATTTGTTTCTAATAAGATATATTTATCATTATATATCACTGTAAGAAAGACTTTAGTGCCCATATCAAAGCTCATACCCTGAAAAACATTGGACAAAAAGTGATTTGTGTGTCTTATAACATCTACCTTTCAAACAAGCATGTAGACAATAGCCCCTTTGCAGCAAAGGGAGATAAGATTTTGCTTGTACAATGTACTAGTTGTGTAAATTTTTAATGCAATACAAAAGATTGAGTACATTGTCTAGTATTAATAATTTATAAGGAATCTTTTTAGCCATCCACAAATTGGCTACAGATAGCAACACAGAAATGGGCTCTCATATATCTGTGTGGATAAACATTTCTAATTCTAGCTTCTTGGGAGATATCTTCTCTGTAGTTAGCAGACTTTTTGCTGGATGTTACATCTGACTTGCCTTTGATTTATAAGGATTTATTCTGTTTTGATTTAAACCAGCATAGGCTTACTGGTCTGGGTTCAGCCAAAGAAGGCAGTTTACTAAAACATGAAAAGGCATCAGATGTGACCCCAGAGACGGGATTATTTCAGTGTACTTGAACTAGACACTAAACTGTTCAATCTTGTGGAAGTAGAATGGTTCAAAAATTTGCTATCAGCAGCTTCAATTTTTCCATGATCACTGTCAGATCATGTTAAGGTGTGTGACTGAGCAAAGGACAGCTCCTCTTCTCCAAATGACTCTAAGACTTAGACTTGGAAGTCCTTGCTCTCCCCTGGGCATATAAACCCTATACTCAGAAAACCCCACTGAGCCTGCTGTTGAAGCATCCTTGTCATCCACCCCATACTGGTGAATGGTTTCTACTGTTTGGATGGCACACTCATGCCCACAAATCTTGGGATATCTTATATGACTTTCAGTGTTCCTCTAGGCACAGTAAGTTACAAGTTTTGGTTTTTTTAGTTTTGTTTTTTTTTTTTTTTTTTTTTGTGCTGTGCCCACTTATGTTAGGGCTTTGGCTAACACTGGAAACCAGACAAATTCATTCTTCTGTGAGAGACCACTCTTAAAAACAGACAGACTCCTCCATACTTTTCCAAAGTTTTACAGTTTCCTTGCTTTACTGTTAATCATGGATCTTTTCTTGTTTCTGTTCTCCTGTTAGACTAGTTGAGCTTTTCCTGTGCTGTTAACAATAGTCTTCACAGAGCAGGTGAGCCAGGAATAGCCTCCATTATGTCTAATTTTTCCCTTTGCATGTTGAACTTTCAGCACCATGTGCCAATCATCTATTTGTCCCTTCCTGTAACATGTTTACCACTTCTGAGGACAGTGTTATGTTATAAAGTGAAAAGATCATGGAAAGAGTTGAAGTGGCCTCTGTTAATTTAGCAGAAGGTGGGAGAAAACAGTAAAAGTAGGTTAGAATAGGAACATTATTTCTTTCCTTGTACCAAGGGCCGTACTAGCCCTGCTCTACTGCTAGTCCAGGCATCTTGGCTTCAACTGCCTGGACCTGCTCAGCTCTGACATGTAAGGATGTATTTTCCCTGAACCCACTGAAGAACACACAAGAAGCAGTGGTCAGATATGTAAGGATGTCTGAAAGCTTTTCTTGCAGGGCAACTCAAAAGACTGGAGAGCAAGCAGGAGATACAAGTAATCTGAAATATCCTTGTAGTCACTACCTGTCATATGACATTATTGACATCTACAAGGGTAATACAGGGAAAATTCCATTGGTTCTTTAATTATGTCTTCTTCCCAGGAAGCAACTGAAACACAGAAAGTACTAGTGAGAGCTGCTCTGGCTCTGGCTCTCCTCTCCTCTCCTCTCCTCTCCTCTCCTCTCCTCTCCTCTCCTCTCCTCTCCTCTCCTCTCCTCTCCTCTCCTCTCCTCTCCTCTCCTCTCCTCTCCTCTCCTCTCCTCTCCTCTCCTCTCCTCTCCTCCCCTCCCCTCCCCTCCCCTCCCCTCCCCTCCCCTCCCCTCCCCTCCCCTCCCCTCCCCTCCCCTCCCCTCCCCTCCTATGAGTCCAAACCCACTCACCCAGTCCCAGAACATCTGGAGGAGACTTGTGGATGTCACTGTCTCAGCTATCAACTTGTTCACTCAAGTGGAACCTTGCTTAGAAAGTTTGTCTCTTTTCAGGATGACAGAGGAGTGACAGAATCATACTGTCCTCTTTAGCCTTTTCTTTTACTTCCATTTAGCAGTTGTGCATCTCCATTATTTATCCAGATAAAGAAGAATTAAGGAGAAGGCAAATATTCATGGTAAACTGCTTGGTGCTTGAGACATGTTAATGAGGCTCATGTCAGTTTTAAGGCAGAAGACTCGTTTGTTTGCCTTTCAGCAGATGAGTGGCTACCTTTACAAGCACAAGCCTTTCTCAGGTCATTGACTGAGCATTTTGGTTATCTTGGAGTGATGGCAAATCAAGACCTTGTGACAGTACTGGCTCAGCAGCTCTAGTTTTCTATAGAGAATTTTTGCTCAGCACTTCTAATTAGCAGTCCTGATGTCAAAGAATAGACCTATCAGCAAGATTTTGGATCAGCATATCCAGTGTATTTAAATGATGTCAGAGATCAGGCCACTATGGGGTTTCTGGTTTAGCACATCCTCTCACTGGAAAGAGACCACAGGATAAAATGTAAGCAGCGTTTGCGATGTGGTATTTGTGCCCAGCATTGGCATTGCTCGTAAGCTTATATTCTGCTGCATATCATATAATGACTTGCAGAACAAAGCCTATTTATTTTTTTAATGACCAAGAATGAGAGCAAGGCTGTTAAGTCTCATACAAGTAAAAAATGTGGGTTTTTTTTCATTTTGGTTCTTTTTTTTTTTGTTTGGTTTGTTTTGGTTTGGTTTTTTTGGGGGGGGTTGGGGTTTTTTTTGTGGTTTTTTTTTTAAACACAAAGTAGATTGTGAATGTCCTGAGGTGAGAACACCCCTCTGGTCTATTCACACTGCCTAGGGAAATGGGATGCTGATCCAGGACAGTGGGTTTTGATCTATGGGACTCAGATACTGCAGTTAAGAGGTCCACAGAAGGTGACCAGCATAGAAAGCAGTCTTTATATTAGCTGATGAACATAGAAGGATTCCCACTGGATATTTATTTTGTACATCCAAAATGGAAGTCAGCTTTAAAACACTGATTCAGGCTTGGCATCTGTAAACATGATCTCAACAATGAAAAACAACATCTCAGAGACAATTTATTTTGTTTCATTTTGCACGGTAGATTCCTCTAGAAAGTCGGCAGTCAGATAAATTCACTATTTGATCATCAGTTAAAGTGCACAGATTTTAGTCTTTTAGTACTTCACTAGACTAAGAAAAACAGGAAAATTACCACCATACTACAGTTGAATCTGTAGTGTTCACTGTGACAATGGCACCGCAAATCAATGAACTGAAATACCTGGTACACCAGCTTTCCTCAAACAATTTTGTAAGGATGACTTTACAGATGAATTCTAGCACTGCATCTTAGGTAAATTTCACTTACAGTAGCTCTTCAGCACTATTTAGTGAGTCACTGCTACAGTGATACTACTTTTTTTTCTTTTTCTCTTAGAATAAACACTCAAACATTTTATTGAACTACTGCAGAATAGCTACTCTAAGATTATTCAATGAGTAGAAAGCGTGAAGCCCTCTGTATAGTGAAAATATTTCTGCAGTTACATATACATTTTTCTTGGCTTTGAAATTTTCTAAAACATATAGACACTAAAACATTAGATTTAGAGTACATTCATACCAACAGCATTCAACATAAAGACCTGCAATAAGCACTTTCCTATAATCAAAATGATTCCTTAAAACATCATTGAAAGAATTCCTTGGAATAGAAATTAATCCTTCTTCTTTGTGCATAATAATTTAATTCTTACATATTGATCACGATACAGAAACTAATGAAACACCATCATAGTTATATTTATTCACCTGTAGGTACTATAAATCTGCACTCATATTCTAGACTTTTGATTTCAGAGTTACTGCTATAGGTATGTTATACAACCATTATTTTGTGATATAACCTTTCTACTTGCAGAACTTTGCTCACTTTTTAATTTTCTTATCTTGCTTACAAGGACAAGCTAAAGACTTTGGGAGACTTTTCTTTGGAAACAATTCAGTTTTCCAAATTTCGGTTTTCTAGTTTTCAGTGTTCCGCAAGTTTTGTTTTACAGTTCCTGCATACTACATGCGGTCTTTATGTTTGGAGCTTATCTGGTGCAAAATGTCCAAGATAATGAGGTAACATGAACTTTGAGATGATTCAAAGACAGCAAACAGGAAATCCATATAAAAACTCAGCCAGCTTCCTTAATCTACCCCAGTGGATTAACAGCAGATTCTGTTTCCCACCCTTCTTTTCCTCCTCCAGAGAAAACCATATACTGAGAAGATTTCTTTGTCTAGAGACAATACTGAAAAAGCTATTTTCAGGATATTATTTTTTTTTTAAGAAGAACAACTAAGAGTATTTAAAAATATGACTTTGAATGCCTCTTTCTTTTTCCTACTGTCCTTGAAACTGTGTATTGACTATTTGCTGCCTCAAAGAAAATAAACTGCATCTAGCTTAATTCTGAGTTATCATGTCTCAGTATCTCATATTACCCCATGGACTTTAGCCAAATTTTGTCCTAGCTGCTATGGTAGAAAAGGTCAGTCAGTTCCTGATAGGACGTTATTTTGTGGAATGAAGCCTGAAATTGTAATGAAGAATAGAAATGTATTTGCATGTAGTAAAGATGGTCCTTGAAAACATTTTATAATTTTACAGTGTCTGGTCATTTTTTGTATGTATTGTGTATAAATTAAAATAGCACAGGCCTCAAGAGTTGCCTTGTTATAATATTGCTATTCAGCGTTTTCCTTTAGAAATGCTGATGTATTGTCTTAACCTTAAACAGCACAACAGTGTATAAACTCACCTGAGAATACACATCCCAGTTTTTATCCTGTGCTGTGTATTTTCTGCCTATTATTAGTGACTTGTTTTTCCTTTGCTAGCATATTCTCATAACCAGAATGAATGACTTTTGGTAACAGTATTTCAAAATCCTCTCAGAAATTGTTAGTCCAAATACACTTACGTGTTTCACAATATTTTTTTTAATAACTGAGAAACATCAATACGTGCAAGGCAGTTTGGTCAAGAACCATTTGGGATGAAGTAATATAACTCAATGGCATTCAGTACATTTCAAGTACATTTGGGAAGAGATGAGAAGAAAGGGAAGAATATGGATACTAATTAAAGATTAATTTAAATGAGAAATGCCTTGACAAGCTCTTTTGTGGAAGAAAAGAGATATTGGCATGAAAGAAAGGGAGGCTGCCTGAGGTAGAAGGTTACATTTTGAAACTTGAGCCGATAACAGCTTCTAATACTTAACATCATTTGCAGCATCACCACCATCTGCTTCAAAATGAGCAGACACTTCTCTGCAGAAAAGTAATTATCCTCAAGCTCATGCTATATTTGTGGTGAGCTGACTGTTCAATTCACATGAGCCCAAGGTTTTGTATTTTGCACAGCTTTATTTAATCATGTCCTGTGTTCACATTCAGTGCTAAATTAAGGCTGCAGAAAAGGCCTTTCTCTCCTCTCTAATATTCTGATAATTTTTGCTAGCACCAGGGAAAGGAAATGAACATAAGCATAATTCTGACACCAAGAAATCTGTCTGTCTCTCTAATCCACCTAATCTCTTTTATTTCTCTATACTTTTATCATCATTGTATCCAAAGAATATCACAAAAAAAACCCCAAAAAACAAAACAAAAACCAAAAACAAAATAATAATTAAAAAAACCCAAAAGATTTTTAGCTATATAAATAACAAAGAGAAAAAGGTTGGAGAATGGAACACAGATAAACGATAAAGGTGGCTGCTGAATGGAATTAATACTTTACCTCATTTTCTGATAAAGGCAATGGTACTGAACGTGGGAGAAAGGCAGGAAGGCTCATGACAACAGGAGCAAGGAAACAGAACTATCAACAGAGGTGGAAACAAAGCTTATACTGCTTAGTACACTCAGGTTGAGGAGCCCCAATAAGCTCTGCACAAGGGCTAACAAATGACAGATCAGGCCTGATAGTAGTTATTTTTAATAAATCTATCAACTTTAGTGTAATATTTTGAAACTGGAAGTAGTGAGTACAGTATTTATTTTGAGTAAATCAGAAGGAGAATGATAAGGAGAAGGTAGGAAAAGACTGAGTCAAAACACAGTAACATGATCTTAAGGATAAACAAACATGAAATTGGAGGTTGGATTAAGAGTAAAACAAAGAACAGCAAAAGACATTTCTGTAAAGAAAAAAGGTGCTTAAATATAACATGGACTTACATAGATTGGACTGAAATAAGCTGCTGTCTTCCTCTGATAAAGTGATTATTTTTCTACAAAAGGGAAACATAAATATAATCTACCTGGAGTTTACTAAAATATTTCATTAAAATACTTGATATGGTGCTATTAGAGAAACTTACTTAGTATGCAAAAAATGAAATTAGCACAAAAATAATAAGCTACTTTAGGAATTGGTTGAAGGGGAAGGACTAGGAAATAATATTGAGAAGGAAAACACTTGTGAAAGGACGGGTTACTCAAGGATCATTCTGTTTTCTTATTTAATATTATATTTTCAAAAAATGACCATGACTTGAAAGAAGTATGCTAATAAAATGTACTGATGAGGAAGTCAAGGACAATTATTAACTTAGGAAAATCAGAAAGAACTGGGTGGCCCTGAGGACTGGAATTCTAAAATTGGGAATAAATGCAGCCATTAAAGATACAAGATGGTATATCTGTAATATTTTTTTTTTTTTGTTACAACCTGGGAGTTCATCTGCTTAAAATGACTGAGGAAAAGAAAGGCCAAACTGGACAAATCTGTCACAAAAAAAAAAAAAAAAAACCAAACCAACAAACCCACATGAGACATCAATGTAATGCAGCTACAAACACCTCACTTTTGATCCAACAGCAAAGGCTTTCTGGAAGAGATTGAAAAGTACTAGCCAGTGTTCAAAGCACTGATTTTGCCACATCTGGAATGTCTATAATAAAGAAAGAAGGAACTCTAAGTAAAGCAGGTGAAGAAATGCTAAACTAAGGTAATTAATTAATGGTATGTTTATGTAGCTGGATGCTAGGCCTGCATACAGGCAGAGCTGAGAGAATATTCATCAATTTCATTGAGAAAACACATACCTGTATTTATTTTCTCTTCTGTGGTCGAGAGGTAGCATTGGACTGGGTTATACCCACTGTGTCAGTACTGGTGGAGCTAGCATGAAATTTTAAAGATCTAATTTTGTACATGTGCTTTAAAAGTTCTTGGCATCAAAAGGGGAAACCGTTCTGCCTGCTGGCCCCCTCTCAACTCAGAAATCACAAAATAGAACCAAGGGAAAGAAAAATAGCAAGAGCAAACAGGCAGAAGTGACAGAAGAGTAGCAGTCACTTAACAGTAGCATGAAAGAGAAAACCCAAATATTATTGCTTGTGGCCTTTACTGAAGAAGCACCTTTTGGTTCATTCTTCCATCCACCCTCAACATGGCAGACCAAATGCAAACACTCTGTGTGCCTCACAGAAAGACTTGGAGAAATAAGATGAAACTAACTTTGCTATGTACTGTCATTCCAAGATTCTAAGTTTCTTGCTGTCATGAGCAGAGAGTTCAGAAAAAGGTTAGGAATTGAAATAAACCATATGCATGCTGTTTTTAAAATAAAAAATAAAAAAGGCTTTGTTGACAGTCCATTTCTGAGAAACAGCAAAGTATTTGCATGTTTTTTCTTGTATTGTAACTGGCTATACTTCTTCCATAACATAATATTTCCATATTTCCTGGTGTTATCTGGATGCATTTTAATTCAAACCTGACATTTCTTCCTTGCAAGGAGTTATGAAATATTTATGGGATTATACCTGTATGTTTCAGCTGTGATACAGGGATTTAAGAACAGGTTGGCAGACGGATGCCCTATGTTGTCCAGTGAAAGGTCAGTGTCAAGTGAAATGCTTCTCATTTATGCCATCTGTTTCCCTCCAACAACTAGAAAAAACAGGAATTACATTTTCACCTGTTAAAGAAATTGAAGTGCTGCAAAAACAGTTTGCCAGTGTAATTTCCTCAGAAGATTATATCTCTCAAGAAATGTATTTTTTTATTATTTAAACCTGGTTTCTTACCATCACCGTCTTGCTTTCCACAGAGTAAGATTTGGCATCACAGCCTGAAGAAAACATAAAATCATTTACATTTATCAGTTGTCATGCAACCTCATTTAGACTTTAAAATATTTCCAAGACTTCACCTTCAATTTTCCTGTTCAGTTTAATCCATCACTTCAACTACTATATTACAGGCTTTACATTTGCAAAGATGGGGACATGACTGCATTGGTGAGTTCCCTTGGTCTGCAGAAAGGAAACTTGAAACAATAGTTGTGTGGAATGTGCACAGCCATGTTGTACTCGTTAACTTTTTTATAGCTGATCATTTCACTCAAATAATAATAATAATTTAAAAACCTCAAACCAAAACAAAAAGCAATAACAAACAGCTCTCTGGCTATTGTGCTTCTATACAGCTCTAGAATGAATTGGTGATTTATTTCTAACCACTAAGTGGCCTTGATCAGTTTTCTCTTTCTTTTTTCTTTGGCTTTCAGGACTCCATTCAATTTTTTGGGGAAAAGAATCACAGAATCATAGAACCATTTATGCTGGAAAAGACCTTTAAGATTGTAGAGACCAGTCGTTAACTCAGGACTGCCATGTCCACCACTAAACCATGTGTCTGAGCAAAACTTCTACAGTTTTTTGAACACCTCCAGGGATGGTGATTCCACCACCTGCTGGGCAGCCTGTTCCAATGCTTGACCGCCCTCTCATTGATGAATGTTTTCCTAATATCCAATCTAAACCTCCCCTGGCACAACTTGAGGACATTTCTTCTTGTCCTATTGCTCATTATCTGGCAGAACAGACCAACACCCACCTCACTACAACCTCCTTTCAGGTAGTTGTAAGAGTGATAAGGTCTCCCCTGAGTCTCCTCCAGACTAAATAGCCCTCGTTCCCTCAGCCTCTACTCATAGGACTTGTTCTCTAGACCCTTCACCAGTTTCGTTGCCCTTCTTTGGACACACTCCAGCAACTCAGTGTCTTTCTTGTAGTGAGGAGCCCAAAACTGAACAGAGTATTAGAGGCACAGCCTCACGAGTGTCAAGTACAAGGGGATAATCACTTCCGTAGTCCTGCTGGCCACACTATTGCAGATACAAGCCAGGATGCTATTTGCCTTCGTGGCCACCTGGGCACATTGTTGGCTCATGTTCAGCCACCCGTCAACCAGCATCCCCAGGTCCTTTTCCACCAGGCAGCTTCCCAGTCACTCTGCCCCAACCCTGTAGTGTTATGTGCATTTGCTGTGACCCAAGTGCAGGACCCGGCACTTCTTGTTGAACCTCATACAATTGGCCTTGGTCCATTGTTCCAGCCTGTCCAGATCCCTCTGCAGAGCCTTCCTACCCTCAAGCAGATCAACATGCCTGCCCAACTTGGTGTCACCTGCAAACTTACTGAGGATGCACTCAAATCCCTCAATGCATCCAGATCATAGATAAAGATATTAAACAGAACTAGACTCAATACTAAGCTCTGGGGAACACCACTTGTGACTGGCCACAAATGGATTTAACTCCATTCACCACCATTCTTTGGGCTTGGCCATCAAGCCAGCTTTTTACCTAACATAGAGTACACCTGTTCAAGCGGTGAGCAGCCAGTTTATACAGGAGAATCCTGTGGGAAACAGTGTCGAAGACTTCACTAAGGTCCAGCTAGACAGCATCCACAGCATTTCCCTCATCCACTGTTTAGGTCCCTTTGTCATAGGAGATCAGGTTAGTTGGGCAGGAGCTGTCTTTCATAAACCCATGCTGACTGGGCCTGATCACCTGGTTGTCCTGCATGTGCTGTGTGATCTCACTCAGGGTGATCTGCTCCATAACCTTCCTTGGCACCAAGGTCATCCTGACAGGCCTGTAGCTTCCCAGACCCTCCTTCATGCCCTTATTATAGATGGGCATCACATTGGCTGACCTCCAGTCTTCTGGGACCTTCCCCATCATCCAGGACTGCTGATAAATTATGCAGATTGGCTTGGCGAACTCCTCTGCCAGGTCCTTTGGAACCCTCAGGTGGATCTCATCTGGTCCCAGAGGCTTGTGAATGTGTAAGTGGAGCAGCAGGTCACTAACCATTTCCTCCTGAACTGTGGGGACTTCATTCTGCTCCAGTTCAGGGGGCTGAGTACCCTGAGGATAGCTGGTTTGACTATTAAAGACTGAGGCAAAGAAAACATTAAGTACCTCAGCCTTTTCCTCAGCCTGTGTAGCAATAGCCCCTCCCCACCTACTCTCCCCCCCCCCCCCCCCCCCCCCCGAGTAAAGGATGCAGATTATTTTTGGACGTCCTTTTGTTTCTGATGTATTTGTGAAAACATCTTTTGTTGTCTTTTACAGCAGTGGCCAGCTTAAATTCTAGCTGGGCCTTTGCCTTTCTGATTTTCTCCCTGCTTAACCTAATGACATCCTTATAGTTCTCCTAAGAATGAACTACTTCTGTTCTATTCCCCCATGCCAGAAACAGCTGAAATGCAAAAGAAAAATTTGATATGACAGGCCATATATATTTCCAGTAAAAGATAAATTTTGATAGCATAAGGCAAAACCATTCTTTCCTCTAAAGGTGTGTCGTGACCAGTTGACCTTCTTCTAATTGTGGCTGTCTAAGAAATAAGTAAAAATCATCCTTTTTTCCCCCTTTCCACTCACCAGCCAGTAGGGGGGAAGAAAAAAGATACTCTCACTGTAAAAATTCCTGGGACAGTAAGAGACACATTCAAAAGGAAAGAATGGTCTTTGCATTCTGTGAGGGTTGAACAGTAGTTTAGATATTACTGTCTGAACATGCAGAATATGATGTGGTGTATAACAGCAGGAATACAGCCAAGATGGATTACAAAGAGAGCTATTTTGTTATGAATTCTGTCCCTTTGACTAATATTAACCCTTTGGATAATCTTGATGATATATGAGGTAAGAAGCTACAATGTAGTGAGAAGGAAAGGATGAGTGAACGGCAGAAAATATCTGAGCACCTGCATGGAAGGTGGCAGCTTTGACTACAGTGCAAGAGACATCTGTTGAACTTCTAAAGTGAACTCTGTTATACTTGGTCCTTTCACCTTCCGAGTTAAAAGTGGAAGATGAGGTCTTTCCAGTTCATCCCCATATGAGGTTATTCTCAATCCAACAAGATTGGGTTGGAAATAAGCTAATAGTTAAGGCCTTAGACAAGGAAGAGTTTATGTAAACTAAGACTTTAGGGAGGGATATAATTTTAAACTACCAGTCACCACACACATTTCAAATAAATTTCATTGTTTTCCTTAAATTAAAAAGAAGAAAAAAACAGCACAAAACCGACCATAATTAATAGTTCTTCCATTTGCAAGTAATTGGATAGATACTTTTATGTTTTAAGAAAAAGTTTGTTACATGTTCTAAAAACTAGTTGTCAGAAGAAAGATATCATACTTATTGCACACTACTGGAATTTCTTAAGTGGTTGAGTTTCTTTTACTGGCTTCCATCCTCATTTAACTACTCAGTGTTAAATTTAACTGCTCTCAGTTGGACAGCAGCTTTACAGTTTTGAAGTAAGTCAAGTTGAACTCACACTAGGTACAAACTGCTTTTGTTTAAAAGAAAAAAAAAAAAAAAAAGAGAGTCCAAGGAAATACCAAGTTGCTCAAAATCTTGATAATGAGTATCTTTTGTTTCAATTCTCATTTCAGCTTGGTGGAAAGTTTTTGCATTCTTTCAGAATACACTGTTGTTCCCTTCCTAGCAGGGCAATAACTTGCTAGGAAACAGCTATGCAATGAGGAGTGGTACTTACAAACTATGTAAATAAAGGAAAACAATTAAAACAGAATAAGAAGGAATTGAATTCCAACACTGGAGACACTGTTATTTATTTTCAATGCTTAAAGCCCATCAGTGTCATTGGAATTACAAGAAACATTATCTAGGGATGATTACCTGAGATGTGCAAATGAACATAGCCATATAGCTGTTAATATATCTTCAGTTAAAACTATATCCTGAAAGCATTTGGTATGCTGTGCACCAGGCAGATTTTTGTTGTGCTGGGGTACAGAAGTTCTGAGGGACTCCATGCTTTTCACCCGGAAAAGTATGTTCCTACATTCATTGTAGTACTGCAGTTATTTCCTTGACTACTGCAAGAAACATCTACTCTGACAGGAAGAAGAAAGTCAGCAATGTGCACTTTATATCTTTGTAAATAGAGACAATGGGACATTTATGAAATAGAAGTACTCCAACACTTTTAAAGCACTGTTTGATGCTACCTGAATTGTATTGATTAGCACAGAGCTCACAGGATCAAACCATGTTTTGACCATGTTGGAGCTATAGCTTTGTTGCTTTGTACCTCCAGCGTGGTCATTTTGTATAATGTAGGTATGATTTAAAGGAAAGTCAAAATGTCACTAATCACAGAGGATAAAGAAAGGAGGTCAGAAGCAGAAAGAGAATAGCAAGAGAGCAGAACAAGTAATGGAAAAATAAGAAATTATCTGCTGGAAAATTGCAAGGCACCCACTTGTTTTTGATGAGTATTTTTCTGGGAAAAAAAAAAAAAAAAAGCAAAAAAAAAAGCACCTGATCTTGCTTTAAGCACAAAATTTATATTCCAAGGAACTGGATGTCAGAAAGACAAAGCAAAAAAAAAAAAAAAAAAAAAAAAAAAAAAGAGAGAGAGAGAGAAAATAAAGTGGAAACCCAACATATTTTCCCAAAAGTTCCCCTGCAATTCTTTCTTTGCATGTAAATGCCAAAACTTTAATTATATTAACGTGCACCAACTGATGGTCATGGAGGTGACTTTCCATCAAGCTGAGATTCACTGATCATTTCTGTCTTAACCCTGAATCTTAAACTTACAATCCACTTGCTGCTGTAGCCTCTTATGATCCACATTATGAGAGATCTCCAGCAAAGGTTCTGTGCACACTGGCAACGGAAAATCTACTAACTGCCATCATCTCCTAACACAGTTTTTTGGCATTTAATACCTTTGTTTTTCTCCATGTTTCCTAGCAAGCACCTAGATTGTGAAAATTCATTTCACTCTGGTTCTTCACTTTTCTCATGTTTGATGAGACCTGTAGCATCATCTGGCAAATGGAAAACATGGCAGAAGCAATCTTGGACTCTGATTTCCATTGTTTTCATATTCTTTGTGCATGGCTCTCCAGTGAAAAATGAAGAGGTGGTCCCTTGAACACAGGTCTCTCCTTTAAAATATTCCCTCCAACTATATATAATTGTCTGATTTCCTTTCTGGTTTTTTGTATAGTATACAACGATGACAAGAAGTATGGACAAAAATGTTCCCTTAATGCCTTGCAACTAAGATGTTCTCTTGGAAAGTGGGAATTTTATGTTCTAACTCCTTCCATTAGTGGAAGATGGGGAAGATATTTTAACATACACAGAGACTGGGCCTCTGTAGGTATTTCCCTCCTGCCTCTAAATCACAGCTTGTTAAATATTTCTCACCTCAGGCTGGGGGAAATCTATATCTTGTGAGGTAGCATTCAGACTTCTAAGAAGCTTTTCAGTCTGCCTAGGTTTAGACTTCTGATGATCAGATAATCAAATGGTAAGTAGGGTGAAGTAAGGCCTTAAATTTCACTTCACGTTGATCTAGGCAGTCTCATAATATTTCTTGGATATTGTAGGCACTTACTGTGACAACCTGGCAAAAAGAATATAAAATATTATTTCTATATAATAAAATAAATTACTTTCAGGAAAAAAATAATCAGACACTGGAAAATAATTTTAGTCACTTAATAAATATTTCAGAAAAAAATGAAGAGTTAAGAGAGAGTAAAGATGACAACTTTTTTATATTTAAGCTTTAATTATTCAATATGTCATACTCTAATCTTTCAGATATTGTAATATCTCAAAGACATTTGTTTCCAGTGAGGATGTTCAACGTCTTCCGAAAACTGCCTTATTCCAAGCAGGACTGGGCATCAGAGTGTTTTCAGCTTGCACTTTTTCAATTCCTCCATCCTCTGAAAGAAAGCCTACATTTAGAAATAAAACATCAATCCATTTGCTGTTTCAATATCTGAATTAGGAGCGTGATATTGGGAAATAAGAAATTTGAGAAAGGCAAATGTGTATTACTTATTTGTTTGTCAACACAGAAAAAACATGATTATTTATTTTGCACAGTAAGCAATATGGAAAACAAGAATTACTGAATATCTTACACAGTCATACTCTCAACACACGCTCTGTCTTCTCCTGTTTTCCCTTCTACATGTGTCCTTAGCCATGACAGTGAATTCAGTTATAATTTGAATTTGAAATTACATTACAGGAAATAGAAGTCTTTGCTTATCAGTATTAGTCTAGAACAAAATAGATTTTTCCTACTGTTCAAACATAAAATATACCAGGTTTTGAAACAGTTTATCCCTTCTCTCATCTGATCTTTTATGCATTCCTTCTAGAAGTTCATTTCACTTAGAGATCAACTATCTTCTCTGGAGAATATTCTCTATACCCAACAATAAGAATTCCATACTGGTGGCCAAAATGTCCCTGAAATTAGAGTGCCACCGCTTTAAGGTCTTTCTGTAATTTTTCCCTGTTAATGATTCAAATTAAACACTTTGTTTCTGAGAAATTAATTATATGCACCTTGCTGGTACACTTTGAAGGTTATATTATGTTTTGAATTCCCTGACAGAATTTTGATATTTATTCATGAATTGTAGACTTCTAAGTGTACTGCCTCTAAAATTAAAACTTAAAATCACACATATTTTTAGGTAATACTGGCTAAAAATAAGGATATATTGTGTGAAATTTCAAACAATTCAAAGAAAGAATGAGCAGATAAAGTTCTTTCACATAAGCATTATGTCCAAAATCCTTAGCTATGACTTGTTTCATCTTCCACAACAATAACACTTCCTGTAGGCAATGGAACATACAGAAGTTAGGGTATATTATTACATCTAGTCACCACATATAGGTATACATTTATAAATTAATAGGTACCCAAAGGTCACAGGCAATAGTCCTTGTCATAAGTTTAGACCTCAGGCTCCAATTGGAACAAGGTGTGTTATCTTCCCCTCCCTAACCATTATGTAAACCTTAATTATTAAACCATTGATCCATCTATCTATCATACCATCTGTTTGTTTATTTTTTGTTTTAGTATTGGGAGTTTTTCTGGTTTGTTCGGCTTGGGTTTGGTTTTTTGGTTGTTTTTTGTTTGGGGTTTGTGGGGTTTTTTCTGTATGTATGCATGTTTAATGGTTAAACGGAAACACAGGTGAGCTTACAGTGTCTATTTATTGTGTGGTGCCACCTGTCACTAAAGCCAAATTAGTAAACAAGGCCACATATGACTGCAGTCAATAAAATCTTGAAGCGCCAATGTCTTCATTTTATCACTTCATTAATGTGTACAAACCTATGAAATGAGAAAAATTATACAAATTCCAGTTCTGTCATGTATGGAAATGTCTGCAGGCTTACAAAGACCTATTTCATAATGGATAATAAGTAGTACCAGAAATTGTCAAAATGCCACTGAAAAGCAGGCACATTAAATGACTCATGCATTTATGAGTGATGCATTCAGGTCTGTAATTCCGGAATCAAACAATGTCGATTCAGCAGAATGTAAGAAGTGTGGTAAAGACAGCAAAATCAAGTGCTGCTCCTTCAGAATTAAGGAATCAAAGTCAGAAGGTTATTAGTAAACCTTCAAGAACAACATCAATCCTTTGTCTTAGCTGTACAGAGAAGGTTTAGCAAGAAGGTTTAGCAAAGTAAACATGGAGTAAATGACTTTTTAAAAGGAGGTCACAGGAGGAAGGCAGACATAACCAATCCATGAACTAAGCCCCACAAAACATCTTGTTTCACAGACAACTCCTTTCACAACCAGATCTTTTGATCTAAAGCATCTTTAGGGGAGCTGGAAGCCTAAATGGGTATGACAATCAAAAGATTATGTGGATCTCACTGAAAACAATTGTTTTAAACTAATATGGACTAAGGATATAATTTTCTCTTCAGTTTTAAATATTTTTAACATCCAAATAATTAGACTAGGAAGTAAGGACACTCATTGGTGCAGAATTCTGCAGAAAGAGAATTGAAGATTCACAGAACAAGAGAAGAACTTTCTAGTCTAAATGTTAGAATAAAGGTAGTTCAAGAAGTTTTACTGAAGAACACTGAAAGCTTAAACTCAGATTTTATCTGGCTTTCATATGGGAATAAGATTTTACCATGTTACCTGTTAGTGCCCGTAAATAACTTTTATGTTCAACTTTATGTGTTTATATGTTTAAGGAAAATGAAAAAAATTCAATTTTTCTGAAATGGAATATGAAAATATCTTATGAAGTCTTGCAAATATATTTTTTTTGTGCAGATTCAACAGGAAGGTGGCTTTCCAAATAAGCAGAAATTGCAGAAATTGTTCTTGTTTTCTGAAAATGAAATCAGTTTGGAACAGCAATTAAATTTCCTGCTGAAGCCTATTTCTCACCAAGCACCTATGACACATAAGTTCAGAACATGAAAAGTACGTTGCTATCTATTAATTTAATGAAAAATTTAACAACTGTAGTCATATATTACTCGGCCTCTATTTTGTGGGACTTTGTTTCTCATTCTTTAAAGTAGATTTTACTGATCTGTAATATTGCTAGTACATTTCATGGGAGTAACATATCTGCATACATGACAGTTAATTAGCCTGTTAATCTTTCCAACTGTCTCCTGTATGATAAATTAGTTGTCATCTTCACAAGGCAAAGGAACAATGATTTCATGAGGTGCTGGAACTAAGAGTATGTAATTAGCTTGGCAATTGTGGCACAGAGAGTAAGTTGTGCTTCATTAATGAATAGTAAAATAAAGTACTAGCCATACTGGACTGATATAATACTGATGTTCCAGGGCATCAGGACTTCCCTCTTTGGTCATAGCTCAATTTCTCTGGAGGTGTCTTCAGGATAGCTGTGTACCAGTGGAGTGAAACTGATTTTTTTATAAAATTCAGTGATATAGGATGCTGAAAATAAACCTTGAAGAGTTTAGAGACTTGGAGGATATTCCCTGAAAGAAGAATTAATACATTTCTGTGTTCAAAACCTCACCCTAATAACTGATTTCAGGGATGTTCAGCCTCATATCATCTCTCGGGCAGGTGGAATAAGTTTTGGCCTGGGCTGGTTTACTGTCTATGTATTAGGAGTTGTCGTCTTAATACACACAGCTACAAATGGTAGCAGTATGGTTTTTCTTGCATCTTTCTTCACTAGGTGGAAGAGAGATTAGCAGTGACTTCCAAGTAGTGCCTGGTTATTCTAAGCAGAGTTCGTTGCACAGAGTTTTTCCTTTTCCATAGGTGAAGAAGAGACAGGAGCTGCTGCCATCATTGTGCATGAGGGTAATTTCATAGCAATAAGGGTAAATAAAGCACAGCTTGGCAGCCTAATCAATATAGCCACACACTGAATTGTTTCTAGGTGCACATCATATTTAGACTCATGAGAAGCAACATCCCATTCTGAAACCTGGAAACTAAATCCCACAACCAAACAGAAATAGCATGTCAATTCTTGCTAAATCCAATTTTGCCATCGGATTAGGGCATACTTTACCTTCTCCACAGGGCTGTAGAAAGAGTACAGAAGTACCTGTTCAATAAACTCCAGCTTTATGTATAATAAATTTTCTTTATTGCATGGCATGTCATATTCTATTTCATATGAAAATCATTAACTGCCAAGTAAGAAAACTCAGAGAGGGTCAAAACCATTAAATTTAGAAATTTTACACTTTCAGCCCAGCTCTCTGGGTAGAGCTGTTATGAGGATGCTGTAGTCCGACAGGCCATTTGTTGTATTCGGTGTTCTTAAACACTGAAAGTAGGGTGTCAGTTTCATTTGGTGGTGAAAAACTTTCTAAGGCAATCAGTATTATCTATCAGTACTTCACCAACAGTTTTGGTTTATGGATTAGTAAAGTCATGAAATAGATGGTTTAGATTTTGATATTCTAAATTAACATTATTCTTAATGTAAAGAAAATATAATTTCCCTCCAAACTGAAATTGCCACCTTCATATGTCAAATTTGCCACTCATTACTGACACAGTATCTATAGAGACCGGTGAATAACTTTGCAGACACTGTGGTGAAAGTTTCTTTTCTTTCAAAAGGAGTATGCCCCTATAGAACTTTTGCCCTTCACTAATCTTCCTCTGAATAAAAATCCTTATTCTAACATTCATATTTTTAATTTCAGTAGAAAATTCAAACACAACTTAATGTGAACAAAGAAATAAAACCTTAGTTTACTACTGTCTATCACTGGAGTATGTATAAAATCTTGAAGCATTTTCGAAAGGAAGTACTGCTAAAACACAATTAAGAAATTAATCTTTAATAATTTTGCACTTGCATGTGTTTCAGTTACAAACAGGCAGTATAGATATATACCTTTTTTTCAATAGAGCACGTAGAGTTCTAAGTTAACGATCTGTGGGGTTGGAAAATTGTATAAGACAGTGATGGAAATGTATTTGTATTCTTACAAAGCAATAAATGATCTGTCATCATTAATAGCCACAGGAAAGGGCTGTTAACTCAACCAGAATAAATAAGAAAAGAGCATGACAGCCTGTCACTGCCTAATGAAGCTGAGACTTAAAGGTATTCAATCGTAGTATTTTACCAGTACACCTGGATTCTCTTTATTAAGAAGGCATTTATCTAATGATGCATAGTAAGGTATTTCCTGACAGAAAGTGGATGGCAAAGAACCAGAGGAGAAATTATGCTGTATTACATTGCTGCAAGGCCTAGACTCTGAGTGCTAGTCCTGCACATCTTTGTGCACACACTCAGCTTTGTGCATATGAACAATTCAGTTGTATTTTACATAGGGCTATTCATGTACATAAAATTACCAGTAAGCTTAAAATAACTGGGACTGACTTTTTGCTGTATGTGATCAATCCATATAAACTTGAAAACCTGGGGGATATATTTCTCAGGTATGATTTCACTGAGAAGGTTTGTCATCTTCAGTGAAAAGGCTTCCATGTGCTTCAGAGGGATTCTGTTCTAGACAGAAATAAATTCAAATAAATTAGGAATGGCTCATGGATTTTCCATAAGTAAAGAAGGAGGGAAATTAATCCCATTAATTATTCGCTGCAAATTACTCACTCAGCTCAACCACACTCAACAAAATTGGTAGTCAAAAAAATTTATAATTATTCTGTGATTATTTTTTTTTTATTGAATGTGAGAAAAATATACACCCTAGAGTGGTGCTGTTCAGAATCTCTTTATTTGGATGCAGCAGGAAATTCTGGTGTTGCATGCTCCCGAGGGGATAATAGAGAAACCTGACAAGTAACAATAATGGGATTTGTCTGACGCTTGCACGTTCACCATGCTAAAAGGGGTAAAGAAATTAATCTTCATATAAAAAAGAAATTTGTATTCAGATAAAATGATAACTTTGGAATTCCTGTATAGAAATTTTTGTCTGTTTACTTTTGTAATTTAATACATAGATGAAAAAGAATAATTTTGTAATTCTTACAAATTTGCTTTAATCATACTTCTGGTTTTTGAGTTATTTACCAGGAAATAGAGTACACATGTGTTTAAAATTGCTAGTAACTGCACAAGAGAGAAAATTGCAAAAGGTGTCTTGAAATTGCATGGGTTTTGCATATATACAAAGGGTGAAATAAATATGAAGTAAATATTCAGAAGAATTCTTCTAAATTCTATATAAAATTACTTGTTTGTACATTCAAGGTCAAAAGATGGGGATATAGCATCATCCTCTCTTCCCTCCTCGCTAGGACACCTTAGTCTTCAGACTTATGATGAGAGGTAAAAACTGACTTATTTTGGTTTTTGGACTTCTGTGGCTTATAGTGTCTCTGGGCTTTTCTTGTCATTTTATCAGTAAGAGACAGACAATTCCTGATCACAGAATCTATTTCCTGAGAGAAAGGCTGATGGGAAAAAAAAAAAAAAAAAAGGAAAAAGAACACTTAGCTTCATTTATATAAATTCACCTCCCTTTCCCAAAACAAAAATAGCTGACAATTACCAATAAGATAAAGGGTATGCTAATATCGCCTTAATTTGAGTTTTGCTAATAAGTAGTTTTAAAACAAGTAGTAAGCAGTTTGAGTTTAGGCAAAAATAAAATAAACACAAATATCTTTAATCTTCACCAGACATTGCTGATAGACAACGGAAGATAAAATATTTCATTGTAGATCTAGCCTGTGCATTAACATATATTGCATCACTAACAAAGTTGCCATTTTTCTACAAGCCTCTCTATTTTTTCCTTAGGACAGCATCCTTACATGAGCTGCTTGCACTGGTCTGCCAAATTTTATTAATTTTAAGCAATTATTGAAGGAAGGTCAAACTCTTACTTTTAAACCTACAAAAACCTTGCTAATAATGTAATATGTTAAAAAAAACCTACCTTGGTAAATATTAGATATGAGAAAATTTAGAAGATCTACATATTAATCAGGTGGATTTCTTACAAGATCTCAGGCTACTGGTAACTGACCTTACCCGGAATACTTGTGAGATGAAAGATACACCTCGTTTCATCATAAATACGCTGCAGGGTTAGCTCATGTTACAAGTCGTAGCTTATTATGCCTGCTACATTAACTAAATATAGTTTCATAAAACATGACTTCTAACCCAAATCTTCTGAAACTGTAATTATTAGCATAATATGGCAGGTAATAGTTACTTTAGAAATCTTCATACATGTTAAAATTTCAGTTCCTGAACACAGTAGAGTCTTAGTTGCTCAGTAGCAATGTACACTACTTAGTTCAATTTACAGCTGTGGAGTACATATATTTTTATTTCTTCAAACTGACAAGTAAATTTCAGGTAAAAATTACTGAAGAAAAAATTCAAATATATTTGTTGAAGAAAATGTATGCCATTGCTACTTTTTGTTTTGTTCTTCTAGAATGCTTTGAAAGAAACCTCTTAGGGTTTAATATATAATAAATTTTGAGTAATATCACTTCTCAAGTGAGTCTTTATGTCCTGATATAATACTATGAATAATCCTAGCAATTTCATCATACTTAGTATGATGTAGATTCTTAATAATTAATACATTACATTTGTGACCCCAGAATATCCATATCACTGGAGTTAGCGTATAAGCCAAAATTCATTATTGGATTCAGAAGTAGGTTAATTAAGAATCTAGTTGTAAGGAAATATTTTATTAAATTGCAAAATTAAATGAGAAATTTAATCAATTAATAAAGAATACAGAATACCTTTGATTTTCTTCTAATGCTACTATTCTACTTTTATTCACGGGTGAAGTAATTGGATTTTTTGTAAATAAGTTATCAGTTATGATGATGAAGTCCTTTGTAGATTGATTTAATTCTGTGCATAGTGCATTGATTTTGGAAATCTTTGTTGGGGAATATGATTTCATGTCATCTTACCTATTGTGCATACAAACAAGTCTTCATTCATCTACTAACTGTGGATTTTGCAATTCAAGAAATGCATTTGACTTGCTGAAGGGCAAGCAATGTTTCTGGAGTGCCTGACATACCAGGCAAAACTGAGAGAGCTGGGACTGTTCAGCCCTAAAATAGGGTGGTGAAGGCAAGGCCTTGCTGTTGTCTACCATGACCTAACAAGAAAGTGTAGTAGAGGTGGAGGCAAACTCTTTTTGCAGGTGCACCTGAAAGGACCACAGGCAATAGACATGTGTTGAAATTCAGGAAATTCTTAATGGATAATAAGGAAAAAATCAACAAGGAGGATAAACAAATATTGGAACCAGTTGCCCAGAAAGGCCTTGGAATCCGTATCTTTTACTACATTCAAACCCCGACTGTATTCAGGTTGCCCTGAGCAACCCGATGTAAAATGACTGGGTTTTGAGAGTATAGTTGGGCCACATGGCATTTAAAATCCCATATGGCCTAGATTATTTTATAATTCCAATAAATTAAAAAAAAAAAGATACTATTTTTCTTATCCTTGCACTTCAAAAAAGTAGCTAATAAAGGCGAGGGAAATTGTTCATTCATGCAGCAGTGTACACCAATGTTTGCCAGGTTTTTTTTGTTGTTGTTGTTCATCTGCTCTATTTCTTCTGCTCAAAATTCAGTGAGACAAAATGTGGAACATCTTTCTCTGAATCTTTCTCCAATGTTTATAATCTTTTATGTGCCTCAGCACTTAATATATCATAATTGTACTCAAATAAGTAAAGACCTCTGAAGTATCAAGGACAGTCTTTTCATTTACCTACTATGCTCTGGCTCAGAGATGCCCTTTATCATGATATTGAAAATCTGACATTATTTCCTGTTTCAGCACAATCCATCCTCTCTTTCTATCCAACCTGTTTTATCTTCCCTCTATTTTCTTCTACGTTTCAACCTGCTCCCCTTTGCGTCCTAGCTAAGGTCTCTTCCTCTTCTCAGTTTTATCATTCTTTGATTTTAAAGTAGTTCTGTAATAGCATTATTTCATGTTCTTGTAGTGCCTTTGTCTTAGTTTGTTACAACTTAGCTACATTTCATTCTTTTACAGTTAGTATGATCTCATCCATTTACGACTTTTACAGAGATTTGGTGTGTATAATCTCAGCCAAGTTGCAGAACCTTCACATTTGATGCTTTCCATCCTGTTTTATAAAGATATTTTAATACCCCATCAGAGGGGGAATGTATGTTTCTTAATTTACGAATGCTCATTTCAAGTAGACTGGAAAGTTCCACACACTTATTCTTTACGTTAGTGCAGATTTTTATCTGATGTCCTGTGCAAGTAATTATAGTTTTTATCATACAAAAAAAATGGTGTTGATGTCACATTGTGTGCAACACTGAATAGAAACTTGGTGTATTTTTTTGCAGTTGAATGTCTGTCTCCTATGTTTATTGGAGCATTCTTGATGTTCCCCATAGTCCTTGTAAAGGAGAAAGAAATAAGGTAACAATAAACGGCTTATCTGCAGACCCACTCCCAGAGTTTTTTTATTACAAAAAGAGAAGGTGGTCTTACATAATGCAGTAAATAACAATAATTAAAGCATCAAGAGAAAAAGCAACTTGATTAACTATGTAATCAACAATAATAAAATAATAATGAATCATTGTATCTGGGTAATAAGATATCCCTGTTGTGACAATAAGGACATCCTGCAGCTATGACTTCCTGAGACAACTTTGATTAGTTGAAATAGCTGTATTTCAGACAGGTTTCTCAAGTTCGTAGTAATGAAAAAATACCTATTGTTAGGTTTGTTTGCATACAGTTTTAGGCAGTTGATCAAAGGATAGGAGTAGAGTTGTTGAAAAATAAAACTCTGATATTTACACATATTTACTTTTCCTTTTTTATTTAGGAACATTTACTGGAATTTTAAAATATAAACTAGAATATTATGCAGAATATTAAAGATATTTTTTCCATGTTAACATTTTTGTCAGGATGCCAAAGGGCCCTCATGTAGGAAAGCAACATGGAAGCTGCAGTTCAGACTGGAAGCCACAGCAACTATGGAGTGAAACCATGAAGCACACAGGTTACATTTGTCACAAAACAGAACTGTGATTTATGCTTGAAAAATGAAAGAAATCATTACAGGATTAAATGAGCAGTCATGTAGTACAGATTTAGGAACATTTGAATCATGTCTTCATTCAAATGTCAAGAGTGACAAGTCTGTATAGCTGAATTTTTTGCCTCTAGGTAATCTACAGATACACAGATGTGATTAGACTTGTATTAGAATTAAATGAAAGACAACTGAGAATGAAGTAGATTTCAAAGTGTTTCTGTTTTTACTGGATCAAACTGGTGAACTATGTTGAAGATCGTGACAATGATGAAATCACTTCTGGCAAAGGCACATGGGAATATTTTTTAATATACCATTAAAACCTCCCCTGCCCCCTTTAAAGCAAATGGCTGTTCACCTGAGCTATTAGCTCTGTAAAGATGTTCCGCTACACAGACTTACCTTGTCCGGGTATTTGATGAGGGAGGCTGATGGGTCTCAGCATAGGTTACCGTGTTCAGTGATTTGCATGTCGTAAACTCTCATCTCAACATGGAAATCAAGCCCATTTTTCACTGTCATTCTTTCCACTCTGTGCTCTAACCCTCTGAAAGCATCTTCCCCCAGTGCAACTCTTACCAGCCACTCACATTGTAATTATCTAAGCAGCCGAAAGCCCAGTGATTTATTGGCTTTATTCTAGCTGGGATAAAATGTAAATCTGGATAATAGTTGTCATTTTCAGGTTCAGAGCTGGGAATGTGAGATAGAGGTTGATTTTTAACTGTCCATTTCCTTATGCAGTGTTTCGTTTCGGCTTGTGCTGAATGTCTGTCACTGGAGACACAACACCTGACCACATCAGGGTGTCTACCCCCTTGAAAAATGGTTTTGAGGAACAATTTCTGGGACACGCCAGAACAAAATAAATTTAAATTTGGGACTGAATATTCTCAAGACTATATTTAATAGGTTGTGGGTTTGTTGTTGTTGAGTTTTGTTTTTTTTCTACGCTCCTCTCCCTTCCCCCCACTCAAGACACTGAAAATTTGAAAGGGAAACAAGTAGATCATAGCACTGGTCCATAAAATTATCATTCACAAAATCTAGAAAGCTGAGGAATATTAGCTCATCTGATGACATCTTGTCTTCATATAAGTATTTGTTTTATGTTCATGTTCATTTACACATAGTAATCTTCTCAGTTCATGGTAGAAACTCTTTTTCTGTTTTACTACATATTAAACAAACTTAATAATGCCGTACCAGTTTATTCTGTATTTGAACTGCCAATATTAAATATAGATGACTGTAGTTTGACATGATTTTATTGCAATGGTGTATTATCCAAATTGGATTTCACATAAATGGTAGACAACATGGAAGAAAGCTGTTAATGCTCATGTGTTTTATTGATATCACTGATCCTTTCTACATGAGATAATTTAGCTAATTAACTCTTCCAGTTTGGTGGTGGTTTTTTTTTGTCTGAAGCAGAATTTACCAGAAAGCAGTCATAAGGCCTCTTCATACACACACATCTATGAGTAGTAAAGTAATTGTTTCTAAAATGGCGTAGATAATATACAGCGCTAAAAGGATTACTGTTATCTTCATAGTTTCTGACAAGTCTGTGTTTTACTTGAATGAGAGTGGAGACTGAGTTTGATTCTTCCCAGAGGAGTTCCTTGATGGTAGGACAGTTGTATCTCAGGCTATTTTATTTTGTTAAAACATGTTTCATGGAACTAGTGAGAAACTGACTCTGGAACAATGCTGTTAGACTAGAAATGATATTATCCACCTGCAAATATTGAAAATCTGTGGTTTACTGGTAAAAAAATACAGAAATGAAGCAATGCTTGTTTTCATTTTGTTCAAAAAACTGAAAAAAACAATAGAGATTAGATGAAGAGTGAAATTACAGAAAGATACCACATCTGAAAACAAGCATATATTCATGTGAATTATTAATGTAGAAAGTAGATATTGAAAATGAGCTTCACAGAATGCAAATATAAAAAAACTTTTTACTGATAATAGAAAATGTCTATTATTTCCTAAGTATTTTAAATTAAATGCAACCTTTATGTAATAATGTCATATCTGGCCATGTTTTATATAAGGAGCAAAGCACAGCATTTGAGCAAAATAATAATAATTTTTTTTAAAAAAAACCCAAACAAAAAAAACCTCAAAACACCCACAATGCTCTTCCACAAATAATATAAACTCAGAGCATATAACCTATGTAGTAGAATTTTTCTGTAATTAACCACAAGAATTAATTTTTCATAATCAAAGCTTCCTCGTTCCCACGGAGATATAGTACACACACATGAATAGTCAAAATCTATTAAATTTTACGATCCTTTAAACCTACCCATCTTATTCCTACCTATCTCCATTTTATGTTATGCAGTGACAATAACTGTTCCTGACAAGAAGTCTGTGCAGTCAATAATATTCTAGATGTTACCAATTCCTTGATGAAAATGTACATGTTTAAAATACAAATAATACTTCTTCAAGCTTGCAAAACAAGAATAAATTTTACACAGAAGTGCATCAGCTCTCCTTTTAAATAAGAATTAGTTTAGTTTCTCTTCAAAATACTATTTCCTTTTTTTTTTTTTCTTTTTTTAAATTGAAGTCAATTTATGTTCTGGTTTTGAATGCAGTCTGGCAAGTAACAGAGTTATAATACAGTGATAGTATTAATTATTTTATTCCCCACTTACTACTAGAAGCAATTGAATTGCTAGTTACTAGGGGATTTGCTATTTTTAAAATTTGATATGATTATACAGAATGATCAAGTGAACATTATCAGAAGTCAGAGCAGTAGAAATTCTTTTCCATTTCATAGTTGTGCTTTGATACATGATGTGACCATTTACTGTTCATGGACAAATAGAGTTCCTCTTATATTCATCTGAATCTGGAAATTCTTTTTTTTTAGGTGAGTGGTCCTAAACCTCACTGCAGTTACCTGTATGTCTATCAGTAGTCCATCATTTCCTAAGAACTAAGTACCTTCTGCTGCTGACAATTTGTGTTGCTCCCTGTTCACCACTTGCAGACAATTTGAGAAAAAAAAAAGCATTCTCTACTAGGTACTTTTTGTTTGGGTTGTTTGTATGTAGAAGTTCATTATGTGCAGTTTAATGAAAACTAATATTCTGTTAGGGTAGCCAGGAGCTAATTATTTAGCCCTTTACAACATAATCATAGCATCATAGGATCATTTAGGTTGGAAAAGACCTTTAAGATCACCAAGTCCAATGTTAACCTAGCATTGCCAAGTCCACCACTAAACCATGTCCCTAAGTGCCACACCTACATGTCTTTTATATACCTCCAGGCGTGGTGACTTAACCACTTCCCTGGGCAGCCTATTCCATTGCTTTCAGTGAAGAAATTTTTCCTCATATCCAATCTATACTTCCCCAGCACAACTTGCGGCCATTTCCTCTCCTCCAGTCACTTGTTACTTGGGAGAAGACACTGACACTCACCTCATTGCAATCTCCTTTCAGGTGGGTTTAGAGAGTGGTAAGGTCTCCCTGTGCCTCCTTTTCTCCAAGCTAAACAACTCCAGTTCTCATAATTTTTTAGGATCAGTGGCTTCAGTTCTGAATAGTGGCTCCACTCCTCTGAATCAAAGTTTTAGCTGGACGAGATCATCTAATTCCAACACCTCTGCCATGGGCAGGGACTCCTTCCACTAGACCAGGCTGCTCAAAGCCCCATCCAGCCTGGCCTTTAACACTTCCAGGGATGGGGCACCCACAGCTTCTCTGTGCAATTTTCCAGTGTCTCACCACCTGCACTGTAACAAATTTATTCCTAATATCTAACATAAATCTACCCTCTCTAAGCTTAAAACTATTCCCCACTGTCCTATCATTTCATACCCTTGCAAAAATTCCCTCTTCACCTTTCCTGTAGTCCCCTTTTAGGTACTGGAAGGCTGCTAAAAGGTCTCCCTGGAGCCTTCTGTTCTCCAGGCTGAACAACTGCAACTGTCTCAGCCTGTCTTCATAGAAGAGGTGCTCCAGCCCTCTGACCATCTTCATGGCTCTCTACTGGACTTGCTCCAAGAGGTCCATGTTCTTCTTAAGTTTGGGGGCCCCAGAGCTGAATGCAGCACTACAGGTGGGGTCTCACAAGAGCGGAGGGGAGAATCACCTCCCTTGACCTGCTGGTCACGCTTCTTTTGATGCAACCCAGGATTTGGTTGGCTTTCTGGGCTGCAAGCACACATTGCTGGAACTTGTTCAGCTTCTCATCCACAAACACCCCAAATTCTTTTCCTCAGGGCTGCTCCAAATCAATTCTCTACAAAGACTAAATTGATTCTGGGCACTGCCCCAACCCAGGTGCAGGACCATGCACTTGGCCTTGCTGAACTTTATGGAGTTTGTACGGGCCCAGGTCTCAAGGCAGTTGAAGTCGCTCTGGGTGGCACCCCTTCCCTCCAGTATATCGACCACACCGAACAGCTTGGTGTCATTGGCAAAATTCCTGAGAGTGCACTCAATCCCAGTGTGCAATGATAACAAGTCTACATTTTCTTAAGAGTAAACTTTGATCTTGTTGAAAGGAAGATGAAGCTATAATATTCTTAATGTCCTTGTAGAAGCTGACAATGCCATGTAGGATTTCTGTGGTGAAACAAAGGAACCTCTATACATAGCTATATGGGCCATCAGATGTAAAATAAAATAAATTTTGGAAGCTGTCATCATCAACGTTTCTCCACAGCTCGAACTGATTGCATCTGTGGGCAGATATGTTTCTGTCATTGAGCAGACTCATTTCTTTCATGCATATTTTTAGCTCTCTAGGTCTCTTCAGAAATTCTATTTTTCAAATGTATCTTGAGCATTTCAATTGCAAATGTGGATAAACAGATGGGATAGAAAGACATTGGATAAGGTTTTCTGCACATATTTTTTGTGAGAATTTGCAGGTTTTCGGTCCCTTCCAGTCATTTTTTCAGTGCATTACATGATTTCAATCATATTTAACAAAACTCAGGTACAATCTCTCATGTATTTGAAGTGCTTTCTAGTCATAAACACAAAGTTATATCAATTTCTGTTTCTTCAGAAGAACAGCTCTGTTTGTAAATTGGAACAACCTGTTTCAAGCTTGCAATCACCTGGGAGTTTTTGTGTATCGTGTTTTGGTTTTGTTTGGTGGTGGGTTTTTTTAGGTGGTTGTTTGTTGGGTTTTTTTGTTAATGAAACAAGATAGGAATCAGTAGTGCCTAAAGTTTCACTCATGTTTAAATACTTCTTTGGCCACTTTATTTTATATTTTTTTTTATTTCTCCACAAATAGTGAATGACAATTAATGAGGTGATTTCAATATACATTATTATTTAGGTCAATAGAGATACATGTATTTAAATTAAGTCTTTGCAGTTCTGCACTATGTAAGACAAAAACTGCACCTGAAAGATTGCAAAAGGACTACTGTAAGCTGGTTTTAGCCCTTTCAGGTATATGCACTAGTGTACTAAGACCCTGAGTGACACAGATATGCAACAATATAACTCTCTTCCCTGTCCCCCCCGCCCCTCTTCTCCCTCTCCCTTCCTTGCTCTTTTTCTTTCATTTATTCATTCTAATAGCAAACAGTAACTAGCTTTTACTGTTGCAGCTTTGTCTTAGGCATCCTTGAGGTGTCTGAGCAAATAGAGAAACAACATGGGAAAAAGGTTTCTTGCTTGTTTGGTATTGACATGTGGTCTGTAATTTTCTTTTCCCTGCCCTCATTTTCAGCAAGATTTGTATTTTAAATTGCTAGAAATTTGAGGACATTATATATTTTAATTAGTGCTGAAACTCTTCCAGGTGTCACACTTCACATAGTGGGTGAATACATGGTAAAATGCCCAACAACCACAGAAGGATTTTCTGCACATTCCATTGAAGACATGGTCTTCTTTCCTGAAATTAAATATCAGCTTTCCTCCTCATCTTTTGATTATCTTCAGGAAACTTCTGCCATGCTGCCTGTAAATCTAGGCACTTCAAATCCTTTCATGTCATGATGCTAAAAATCTTTAAAACTTTGTTCTTCAACAGCATTTAGTGGGGTATCAAGCACTTAAGCATGTACTGAATTAAAGTTAGCCTTTAAATGTGCACATCTAAGCTTAAAATATATTTTAGAAAGAAGACTAAGCACTTTGAAAACGTATTTGAAGATTAGGGAAGAATAAAGGCATTTTCCTCAGTCATCTTTGTATAAACCACTTGTTTATTATCAGTCACATCAGAAATTTTTAATACAACAGTGTTTATACATTCTAGTTCTTCTAAATATCTTGTAAAATTAATGGGTTTAGGAGATGGGGGAATGGGATTGCTGAGGTTTATTGGCATTTATTTGTGGGGACTTTTTTCTTTGACTTCCTACATTTAATTTTTTTTTTCTTTTTTTCTGACTTATTTAGAGTCACAGGATCATTTGGGCACGAGGGGACCTCTGAAGGTCGTCTGGTCCAATCTCCTTTCCAAAGCAAAACCAGCTTAGATTAGTTCTTTCAATCCTTTCTGAAATACATCACCATTAAGTAATTTTCTCCCTTTCATTTCTGTTATGCATTTCTATTTCTCAGCATTTCTAACATTTATATTTTCAATAGATGTCCTTCTGAGTGTTCTTCAAGATATATTGATTTTCTTCCAGTTCCTAGTTTTAGTGTTGCTACTTCTCAGCAAGACCTTACTAATGTCTTGAACCCAAAGATTAAACCTGACTTAATTTGGTCAGAGCTAAAATTGGGTTTTTTTGCAGGCTTATGGTGCAGAATGAAAAATTAATCTCCCCTCAAAAACCTAGGAAGATTTTTTTGTAAAATTTATTTATATAATCTTTGTTTTTACAAAGCACATAGCTATAAATCCAGTTCTAAATTGATAAACAAACAAATTAACATATTTCTCTGTAAATAATACTTAGTTTAGCAAATGATTAATAAATCAACTGTCCTAGGACATTTCTATCTCACGGTATTCTATGACAATAGTGGGCGGTTTTACACCAATTTTCTTCAGGTAAAGAAGTTAAATGTCAGTAAGAATAATTACAGAAATGATAAACAATGTGATAGCAAATTTTATGAGGTGACATAGGCCTTTTTCTCTTTGGCATAATTGTAGAGGAAATTTTGAGATATAACAATACCTATAAAATATTTTCTTCACAGTTTTACAGCTTTTTCCACCAGTCAGTCCTAACAAAACTTTTCAAGTTTAAGGATAATGTTCTTTAACAGACTTTCCTACATGATTTAAGACAGCATTTCTTCTGGCTTTTAGCTTCTTTTTTTTGTACAAGCTCTAGATACCACGATAAGACTATTTTGAGGACTGGCAAAATTAATCAAGTAGGTAATTTGACCTTTATTTCATTACTCATAATAGAATTATTATGAAAAAAACCCTGTAAAATATTTTTTATGCAAGCTGGCATGCCATTAGGTAGAGAATTCTGAATATTTTTTAAGCATTAACTCAAGTTTGAAACCAGCATGGCAGAAGCTGTAGGTCTTTAGTAGTCTTCATTTATTGCCATGTAATATTTACATTAACATAGAATTTGAATACTATTAGACTTTGTTGTGTCCTGGTGATTCTTAGAGTCTGATTGAATAGAACTGTCATAGCTCACCAAAATAGTTTACCAAAAGTTTCCCTGATCAAAGTACAAATAATTATATGATAGAAATTAGGGAAATTAGGATTATATCAATCTATCAATTTCATTGTCCCTTGAGGATTGTGTGTTCCCTGGAGTACCTAATGCAGTAGCAATGAGCAAATCTAGATCAGAGATGATATGGATCTGTGGGGCAGCAATTATCAGCTGTGGATACAAATCACATCTCATTACTGAATAGTTGTTCCAAACTGAAAAGAGAAAAGGAAAGAGAAAAACCCCTCATAAAAATCAAAGAACGTATTTTCAGCAGGGTTCTTTATGTCAGACTAATTATAAAGGGCTAAATATCACCTTAAAGGTGAAATGACACAACAGATTGAAGCTAAGGGCAAAACTCAGCTTAAATTCTGTATCGTTAGATTGCAAAGAATCATAGAACTGTTTAGGTTGGAAAAGACCTTTAAGATTATCGAGTCTAACTGTTAACCTTAGCACTGCCAAGTCCACCACTAAACCATGTCCTTGAGCCACTCATCTATACCTCCAGGGATGGTGACTCAGCCACTTCCCTGGGCAGCCTGTTCCAACGTTTGACAACCCTTTTGGTGAAGAAATTTTTCCTAATATCCAATCTAAACCTTCACTGGCACAACTTGAGACCACGTGCTTGTTTAAGTTAAAACTTTTGCAAACACATGAAGAAAAATCCTGAGTGTAAGAAAGAAAAATAGGAAACTGAATTATCCCCTTGGTGACCGGGGTGAATGTTATATTTTAGCTTGAGGAGTCAACATAAATAGAAGAGTTAGCAAAAAATAATATACCAGATTTATTTCTCTGACTCTTGTTTTCCCTTAATAGAAGCTGAACTTGTAAAATTATTTCCACTTTATGAAATGTTTAATGCATTAATATTTCTTTTTTATGATAATTTAGAATAAACTGAATTCTTGCAAACCAGTATTTACTCAATTAACTACCTGGTG
This sequence comes from Falco rusticolus, assembly GCF_015220075.1. Taxonomy (NCBI): domain Eukaryota; kingdom Metazoa; phylum Chordata; class Aves; order Falconiformes; family Falconidae; genus Falco; species Falco rusticolus. The sequence goes on along the minus strand of NC_051188.1, from coordinate 99,508,470 downwards.
CTGAAAAGTTTCCATTGGATGGAAAGCAATTTCATTTATAGAGATAGAGAAAGAAAGAAAGTGACATATGCTTATAAAAGGAAGCACCTCTGATTCATTTATAGATAACTGCATTCTGTCTGATCTGGGAACATGAACAAGGATTTCTCAAAATTTGACTATTTACTATAGAATTCTTTTTCTGGAAAATCTCTTGATTTCATAAAATAAACACAGAACCAGGTCTACTAAGATACAATGCATGTCAAGTACCAGATAACCCATTTGTGATTACATATTTCTGGACTATCTTAATGTCATATCAATATTCACATGTGAAGCATAGAGAATCAAAATATTTTATTCATTAAAACATCTACATTTCTTCTCCTCCCCTGACATTTTCACTAATTTCATATAATTTAACATTAAAAAAAAGGTCAGTTACAATTTCCAAGCCTTGAAGACTAATTTCCAGTGCTAAATATTCTGACAAAACTAGACTGGATCTTGAAATGTACATATCAAATGGAGTTTTAAGTAAGAAAAGTGACTATTAGAGCTCTTCACGACTGTCTGAAATACAAGCTTTCAATAAAATAAAAAAAGTACACTTCTTAAGATTCTGTTAAGCTTTCATCTTGGAAGCTAAAATTCAATTTTACCATAAAATCAACAATTTTGTTCTTTACATCATTATAACCCCATTATATACTTAATTATAGCAAATTAACATTATGGTTTTGTGTTTGGGGTTTTTCTTGGTGGTTTTGTTTTTGTATGAAAGAAACAGCCAGTAATACATAGAAGACAAAAGTAATATTCTCTACTTTTTGGATTTCTTTCTTAGTTCATCTTTCTTCTGTGCAATCTTAGAACACTATAGCACATTTTATATTGTATGTGGGATACTGTTCTTGAGGTCAAAGGGATTTTATAGAAAATAAATGTCGGTTTCAGCAAAATTCACCTATTTTCTCGCCCTATTCTTAAGACACTGAGTTATATACTTCAAACATTTTTAAAATAAACATGTATTTACTTATGATATAAAACTAATGCAAGAATTAAAAAAAAGAAATATATATATAAATTATGAAAAAAATCTGAAAGTCAGATGGCTCTATTCATACCAGCATCAAGAGGTGATAAAAATGGTGCTTATGAATCCCCAACCACACTGTGTGATGCAGGACAAGCACAGCACTGTTTAACTGTTTCCATATCTCTGTCTGAGAAAACGTGGACAGGCGCATATATGCTGTAAAGGGCAGGCACTACCGAAGCATTTTACCAGTTATACTAGTACTACATTGCATAGACAACCAGCACAGGAACACTTTCTTGTGTTCTGGATAAGCTGAACCTTCAATGTATGCAAAAGTATTTTAGTGAATGCTCAGAAGATTCCAAATGATCCTGCTGGGTTCAAAGAACAAGTGCTCTAGTAAGTCTCATACAATTTTCCCCCCCCATGAGTATATATTACATACAGATTTCTTACCCAATGACTTTAATTCTGACCTTCTGGGCTGAAAACTACAAGTTTATACCATGTGCTGAGAGGATTCTTACCCTGCTGCTGATGTACTCTGCTTTCATTTTCATTACTAAAAGTTATGAAATTCAGAAGTCAGGATATTTATAGAAAAGTTGGGCATCCTTTTCTTTTTGCCTCTATGAATCTTGCATAAACACTAATGTATAAAACCTCTCCTGATTATTTCTTTCGGCTATATAGATAATTATAGAATAGATGCTGGAATAGCATAAAGATTGTCAGAAAATCCTTAGAACTAATCTGAGTTTGTCTTTCTTAATGTATATGCTCATTAGTAGTCTGTCCATTTTTTTATGCAGAAGTTTCTAGGATGACTGCAGCCTGTTCTTACACTCATGGGGTCCTCAGTAAACTCCAAAGTACAAAACCTTTTTACTTCCTTACTGCGTTTACATGACTTAGACTGTTATGTTACTGTCAAACAAAATGTCTCTTCATCATTCAAGAGGTCTAGTACCTCAAACAATTGTCTTTTAAACTTAGTCTTAATATATGTGAATGGCTATTTCTTATAGAGAAACTATGTGCTTGTACCTGTGTATCTTAGATAACATATATTGTCCATGCTTTTGCTGTTTGTTTTATATGTAAAAATAACTTTTAAAATCACCATTTTCCAATTTTTTTCTCTTGTTCCAATGATGTTTTGCACACTTGATAGTACACTATTTGCAGTGAGGGGTAGGAAGTCATCCCAATGCTGTCCCCTGTGGCATAGAACTTAATGCTGGTGTCTAACAAATAGTAACATCTGGGGCTTTGGTCAGTATTGAGCTTTTTCTAGTTTTCTTGGAAAATAAATGTTGGAGTTTATTGAATACAATATAGGAAACACAACAGAAATAAATGCCCCTTGCCACTGTGTTTGTTATGAATAGGAACATAACAATATCTACATCTCTATTCGTAGTGTCATACACTTCAGAGTTAGTACTGACCTACTTATCTTGTCAACTTCCAAGGCCCACATGGATGGTCATTTGAGTACTTGCATCACAGAGGAAAATGTAAAACCACGTTGTGAATTGACTAATCAACTGGCAATGAGTTGGAGTTCCAAGGTATTTGGAAGCTTCACATGCAGTACTTGTACCATTCAAAGCTCCTAATACCTTGTGGGCAAGAATGAGAGCTCAATGGGAACTGCACAGTAAGAAAACAAAGAGTGAAGGAAATTATATGTGACTAACAGTTTGCTGTCACATTTATGGCCAGCACACAGCTGGTTTATGCACTACCCTAATGAATAAAGAAGACCCTGATCTTAGATCTCCACACACAAGATTTTTGTCAGAAACCCAGGGTGAAATTACAAATTCCAAAGTGTGTATCTTAGTAAAGAATCCTTTAGAAAAAAGTCTTTGTTAAAAAAATACATAATATTTTATTTTCCCTTACACTCACAATTTTAACATGATACTTTTGAACATCACATTGCTACAAAAAGTGGAAAAGTAAAATAGTCTTTTTCACCAGCTTTTCATATTATAATGTTAACTTGTGTATCACCATAGCACCTGTGGGTCAAGATCTCAGTGTACATACACATCATTGTATAAAAAACAAAGCTAAGGAAAAGAGGTCCCTATTCTAAGTAATTTGCAATATAAGCAGAAAACCAGATGAATGTGGAGGACAATTGTTCAAGCACAGCAGCCTGGAAACAGTGTTAAGGGTTATGTAAGTTTTACAGAAAAGGGAAGGAAACAAAACCAGGAAAAAAACCCAGAATTTATACAGAGAAAAAATAACAAGCTTGTAAAAAATCTGTGGGATAGTATTATGGTATTCCCAGTGAGAGGAACAGCAAAAGGTGCTAAAGGTAAGTGAGTGCAACAAGGTAATAGAAAGAACCATATCAGAGGATAATTCCGAATGCTGAAGGTTAAAGAGGTGTTGGGTAGGCTGGAGATATCCATGATGTGCTTGAAATTGAAGAGGTTTGCTTGATTCATTGGAGAAGTGGAAGGCAGCAGACTGTCAAGAAGGGTGACGCTGTCAAAGTGACAAGGTGGTGAAAACCTCTGCAGCTTCATTTGAAATGGACAAAAACTGTGAGACGGCAGTTGTCACAACCGGAACAAAAAGGATGTTTTAGCGACTGACAAGTTGACAAGAGCCAGGATGACAGGTTTAGGTATGCAGTTGAACAGAAAAGACTGGTCCTTGAAGAATTGGCAAACACAGGACTGAGGGCCTAAACAGCTTTGACCTAAGTCAAAGATACATGCAAGAAATGGTCCAGAATAACAAGAGGGATAATGCGTTTGGAAAACATGGCATCCAAGAAAAGGGAAGCTAGAGAAAAGAATAGAGTTTTCTGTAATCCATGCTGAGGATTAGTAAATGGCCACAAGACTTCTGAAGTGAAACAAACTTTTTGTCCTGTCTTTGTAAAACACCATTACTGGGGTGAAAGTACACAATAAAGTTTTTGAATATTAAATAATATTTAAGAAAAAATAGCCCAGCATAATATTTAACAGAAAAAAACCCCAAAATGGCAAGTGCCTTCATTAAAATATCAAGAACAAAAAATAAAACAGGAGCTAAGTTTTCCTTTCCACTTAAATTCTTTCAGCTCCAAGACTAAAGAAACTGTCAGAACCCATCGCAGAACTGGAAAAAAATGAAGTGGCAGTCCAACTTAGATGGTAGTGATCACAGAGGGTTAAGTGTAATTCCTACTCTCTGTTGTCTTTACTTGAAGTCTGAGGGTGAAGGCAACATCTAACAGTGTTACAATTTTTCTTCCAGAGTGGTAGTGTGCAGGAAAGGTTCACTGCTGGAAATTATTTTTAATAATAATTTGTAGTGGGTTTGTCTGGCAAGGTTCTGGCAGCAGGGCGGGGGGAAGGCGCTACACAGTGCCCTCTGTGAGAAGCTGCAAGAAGCTTTCCCCACATCCAACAAAACCAATGCCAGCAGCTGCAAGATGGACCTGCTGCTGGCCAGGGCTGAGCTAATCAGTGATGGTGGTTGCATTTCTGGGATAGCATATTTAAGAAGAGGAGGAAAAAATCTGCCCAAAACACCTGCAGCAGAAATGTGGAGTGAGAATATGTGAGAGCAATAACTCTGCAGACATGAAAGCCAGTGCACAGGGAGGGGCAGGAGGGGCTTCAGGGGCCAGAGCAGAGATTCCCCCCCAGCCCACGGTGAAGCCCACGGTGAGGCAGGCTGTGGCCCTGCAGCCCATGGAGGTTAATGGTGGAGCAGATACCCACTGGCAGCCCATGGAGGATCCCACACTGGAGCAGGTGGATGCCTGGAGGAGGCTGTCACCCGGTGGCAAGCCCAGGCCAGAGCAGCTTTGCTGGCAGGGCTTGTTTACCCCATGGGGGACCCATGCTGGAGCAGTCTGTTCCTGAGATATGGCACCCCATGGAAGGGACCCACACTGGAGTAGTTTGTGAAGAACTGTCTCCTGTGGGAGGGACCCCAGGCTGGAGCAGGGGCAGAGTCAGAGGAAGGAGCAGCAGAGACAACACGTGGTGAACTGACCACAGCCCCCATTCCCTGTCCCCCTGCACTGCTCGGGGGGAGGAAGTAGAGAAATTGAGAATTAAGTTAAGCCTGGGAATAAGGGAGGGGTTAGGGGGAAGGTATTTTTCTGATTCAAATGGTAATACATAAACTAATTTTCCCCATGTCAAGTCTGTTTTGCCCCATGACAGTAATTGCTGAGTGATCTCCCTGTCCCTATCTTGAACCATGAGCCTTTTGTTATATTTTCTCTGCCCTGTCTGGTTGAGGAGGGGAATCATAGAGCGGCTTTGGTGGGCACCTGGCATTCAGCCAGGGCCAAACCACCACATAATTATAAAATCATTTTCTTGATCTACAAGGAAGAAAGCAAGCAAACTGATTTTATTCATTTACATAACCTTAACAACACTCCAGTATCTTTATTAAACTGTTGGCTATATTGAAATACCTTAGATTTCAGAATTTCTCAGATGAATTGCAGAAGCATAGAGTCACAGAATAGTTGAGGTTTGAAGGTACCCTATGGCATATCAGCGACTCCTCCCAGTTTTGTGTCATCAACAGCCTCACTGAGGATACACTGCCCCATCAACCAGATCATTAATTAAGGTGTTAAACAGGATTAGACCCAGTATTGACCTGTGAGGTACACTGCTAGTTACTGGCCTCCAACTAAACTTCATTACACGGACCATTACTCATGGACATGAGCTTGGCTGTTCAGTTAGGTTTCAATTCACATCCCTGTCTGCTCATCCAGCCTGTACATCAACAGCTTGTTTATGAGTTTCTTACAGGAGATGGCATCAAAGGACTTACTGCAGTCCAGGTAGACAACATCCACTGCTGCCTCAGTCTGAAACTATGACCTGAAACTACTTTTCCTGATCCATGAATCAGTAGGATCTTAAATCTGTTTTACCTCTTGTGCTAATGACTGGGAATATTTTCTGTACAATAAAGTCTATTTAATCACAAATTGAAGGTCATTTCTTCTCTTTTACTGTTACCTCATCTCATGTTGGTAGTTGCTTCCTTAGCAGAATTCGTTTCTCTTAACTGCCCACATTACTCTTAACTGTGTTTTCTGTGAAAAACTTGTAATACAAATCCCATGACTACAATACCTAACAGACCATAAATTATATATCTCAATTATAACCTAAGCACAAAGACATCTATTTATAGTTTTTAAAAAATGTAATGTATAAATAAATATATAAAATATATATGCATAAATATGTGGAAATAAATATGTAAAATGTATAAATAAATGTATAAAATTTCAGTAAGCAGGGGGTTTTAAGCTCACCCTAGTAAATGAGTCAATTAAATTCCTCAGGTTCTCCCCATATTTCATTATCTTCTCCAAAAGCTTCCATATTTTTGTTAGCCCCACACCCCCATTTCTTACTCTGTGTCTGAGTCCATGAACAATTGCAGATTAGGAACTCCATTCTACCTTCTGTTACACCAACCATGACTTATGTCAAATTCAGCCTAGTATCTTTGAAATTCTGTCCTCATGGAGACAAGGAAAGTGTTGAACAATGACCAAGTCACACATTAGAAGGGAAGTAGTATTTGAAAAACTAGTATGCCTAAGAAAACATGTCAAAACAGATACAGTTCCTTACTAAGTTTTTGGGATACTTCCGTAAAATATTATTTTTGTCTCCCAATCTGTTTTCTTACCAGAGCTTTCCTGTGCTTTCTGGACTGACCAAGGGAAAAACATCTCTTTGCAGGTACCATGGATTTACAAGGGTCTGTAGCAATCTGGATTCTGTCTTTCTTACTCAGTGAAGCAACTACATCACAACAGCCCAGAGTCTGGCACAAAGCAACTTAAGAACCCAGGATAACACAATAAATAACTCCAGCTGAGCTTCCACACTTGGTGTTCCGCTAATAGTCCTGGCATTTATGAAGTAAAACCTGTTGGTTAACCATCAAAGAAAAAAATTACTAGAAAGCTGCTGCTAACTACTAATCACGTACAAATATCCTAAATGTGTAGTTCATTAGTCTGTTTAAAAAAGATTTAGTCACATATCTGTATAGGTGTCAGCGAACATGATCAATACAAATGCACTGTTAAACCTTCTTTTCACATGTTCTAATCAATGGCTAGCTTACTTATTGCATTCGTAGAATTATTTTAGACTCAGTTGCAGAATATCAGCTCTATGTCTCTCACACCATCTAAGATTATTATATTTTTTTAATGAAGGTGTATATGTACTAAAATTATCCATATCCTCTCCCATATTTCTGGGTTTATTATCACTTAAAAATTGGAGAAAGTGTAACTTGGTATTTGAAAATATAAAAAAAATAATAAAAAGCTGTTCTCCCTCTAAAGAATGAATATTTTGCATTGACTCAATATTCAACATATTCCTAGGCTGTTTTGTATTCATGAAATGAAAATAGGTTTATTTGTTAATATTTTAAAATAGACCATAATCTAATGGATTCTCCCAATTGCCCACACTGGCCTGTGTTGCCATGTCACATGCAGAGCCTCTGGCAATACAAGTGTAAAATTAATTGTGATCAAAGGCAATGTATACTTAGGATATGTATATAGCTTATCAGATTACCCAGTGAGTAAATATCATCTCACTAGTAAACAAACCAGTTTGTGCTTGCAGGAAAGTATCAACATAAACCATAATTTTATATGATTTAAATCCAAAAGCTTTGATATATTCTAGAGAACATATTTAGTGGTTAGTGAATTTGATGATGGACATTCTTCTGCCAGTGACTATGACTCATATTGTTTTACACTCTATGACAGAATATCATGAGATGAAAGGTTATTGCAAAACTTAATAGTGAGGAAACAGAAATGGCTCTAGAAAGGAGAGTCTTTTATTCCAGAAGTTTTCTTGCACGAATTATCAAGGTGCCAACATTCTTGAGCAAGTTCACAGCCTTAAATCCACAGTTCATGAAGACTTTATCTTAATAAGGGAAATTAGGCAATTAGCTGTGAAGTGTATCCAGACAAGGTAATATTTCTGATAGAAAACAGAATGTATTAATCACTGAGATTTTATAAAGCTAAATTTCTTGGTCTCAGTGTTAAAGATACTTTTAAATATATCTCTTCCTGAAATTTATTTAATAATAACTTATTGGCAAAATCCATGTTCTCCAGACAATTTTCCTATAATCATAGGAAGCAGTGTATATAAGCTACCCTTAGGAGTGGTGAATTGCACTTAAAAATTTGAAACAAGTTTTTCCGTTAATGGAAAGTCCATAAAATCCTGAATAGATCTATTTCAGTACCTGCTAACACTGACATGAGAATGATTTTGTCTCTTCCTTCTGTTCTTTTGCTTCTCTTTTTAAAAACTTGATTCTCATAGGTTTCCTCTGAGGAATAAGGATTTAATTTTTAAAACAAAACCTCTGGTGACTGAATTTTCCATTCTACTACAAAGGCACTTTTTATTCTTTGTAGGTACCTCATATATAATGACCTATTCATTTTCTAGTAACCATTTGGAAATGTACAAAAATTACCTTTGTGCATCCTCTGGCTGAGGACTTCCCTTCCTTTGTAAGTATTATACAAAAGTTGAGATTTAAAAAAATAAAATTAAAAAAAAGAACAAACACACAAAAAACCTCACCATCAAACCCAGAAAAATATTCCAAAACATTCCACATTGTCTACAAGCTTCTATTGTTTATACATCTCTCCTTAAAATATACTAAAAATTTACATGACTCCAGTCAATGACCTTTGGTATAGTTGCAGTCATCAAGCAAAAAAATCCTTCCCTCAGTCCTCCCTGTCTCTGCGATTTGTGGTAAGAATCTGGGGGGGTGGGGGAGCAGAGGAGGGAGGAGAAGAAGCAATAGTCATTGGTGGTGCAAATAGTTTTACAGCAACTCATTAGTTTAAATAAAATTGCATACATTTATCTGATCGACTCAATTAACTTACATTCATAAAATAACAGAGGTGTAACAATGCAAACTCAGTTTTCCTGGTTTAGTCATCTCTGATTGTAATGGCTGTGAACTGCAGTCAGCTTGTCCATAGGGACAAGAAAGAATGGATGGACATTATGTAGTGCACCCTTAGGAAGTTTTAGAAATGTATCTCCCTCTGTCAGTCCTTACTCATTATGGTTATATGCCTATATATTTTGAGCTAGACTAGCAAATTGAATTCAGACTATCCTTTTTTATTAACTTCTAGTTATGTTAACCAATAAAAAACAAACCCAAACTTTATTTCACTAACTGGGAAATTGTGAGGCACATCCATGTTAACTTCTGGAAAAGAGTTAGGGTTTTTTTGGGGTTTTTTTCTTCCTTTTTTCTGATTTTTATTCTAAGGCCCATAAATTACCATGACAAACAGATGATTTTTTTTTTTTTTTTCTAAAGTCTACCTACTGAAGTACTGATTTCTACACCATGCAAGCTTCTCGCAGAAGTTCCACTGTTGCCTCCAGGAAATCACGTGCATTGTATTGGTCATGTGTATGCTTCCCTTATTTTTGATAGTGTCATAATAAACCTCACTGAAAATAGACACACATTTACAGCAGAAAATCCCTCTGAAAACTGTTGGTCTAAACCAAGAAAACCAAGCTCACATGCTGAAAATACTGTAAGCAATTTTGCAGAAGTAGAAAATGATAACTTATTTCTTTTTTCATGAAAATTATTTCTTCTCTGCAGCACTATGATCTGCCTCTTGTATAAAACAGCTCTGCCTCTGTCTTACACTTCCTGGAGGCAGCTGATTTCCTTGACATGTCTTTTTAATAGATGATTACAATCAGAGTCCCATGTAATCTCAGTAGCTGTTTTCAAAGAAGAAAGCTTAATCTAATAACTTATTAAATTCTTAGTTCCTGTAGGAGTACTCAAAGTAAATAATTTCATCTTGGAACCCAGTTGCTGGTTACTCTCATCTTTCCTAATGAAAATTTATTTCAGTGTAGCAGTAGATTCACTATTTGTTACATTTTGATATTTTCTGAACGAGAGAATTTGTGTGTGCCTATTAAATTCCCAGCAGAGACAACATGACCTGAAACAAATTATTTTCTTTCATTAATCAAAAGGTTAATTCTTTTCTGCCTGAATGTTCTTTTTTAGAAGAAGAAAATATTTAAATGTGCTACAGTTGTTTAGTACCTGAGTGAACTGTGAAAAGAACTTTTTCATTGCAAGGACTATATACTTACCATGACTTCTTAAGAGCTTTCATTTTAAGAAAAAAATAATCTTAAACTTGCCGAAGTTTCTTACTAGATACACCAACTCTTCTTACATAAAAGGATATAATTTCAAGGTTCCCAAGAGGAAATAACTCTCTAGGAGCTAGGAACTGCATGTTCAGGAAGAATTCATACTTCTATTAAACCATTTATAATCAGAATAGGTAGATAGGCCAAGAATGAGAGAGTGAAATCATTATCATAAGAAAGCATTTTTCACTAATGAAATACTTAGTGACTTGATGAAGTCCCAGAGCTAATGAGATAGCTGGTTTCAGATCTTTCAGGAAATTCTAAAGTTCTGAGAACCACTTTTAATTTTTTAACTGAAATATTTACCTTTATGTCCCTGCCTCCCCTCCCTCCCTCCCTTCCTTCCTTCCTTCCTTCCTTCCTTTGCTTTCATCCCCAAATTCTGACTGTGAAATAAGAGTGGATTTAGCAACAGGAAGTCAGGACTAAGCGCCTCTGAGAGTCACTGAAGGGCTGGGACCCTTGGGTCTGGACAGCTGGTCCCCAGGAAAGGAAGGAGGCAGTTCCAAAACGTTCGGAATGGGCCACTGTGGTGTTCTATAGCTTTCTGCTGCAAAATGATACCTGTTCATGACTCCTACTGAGCCTGTGAGGAGCTTTATGTGCCTGTGGCATCTCAGCCCCAGCCTTGTTCCTGGGTCTTTGCCCACCCTGCTCTGGAGAACTGCTGTGCTTCACCTTGTCTCCTCCAAATGCTGTCCACAGGAGCTCCCTGCAGCTCAAACATTGGTGTGCCCCTAGGACTGCCCTGCAACCACTGGCTTTGAAAACGGCAACTTTTCCAGTGACCTTGAGAAATCACACCAAATGCTGCCAGATCCCAACATTTTGTTGCTAGAAGTTTGTTTAGAGAAGTATGTTTCCATTAAACTTTTATTTATATTTTTATTAAACCACTCTCCACTAGACAAACAAGGAAACTAACAAAACCACACCAAACAAGCAAATAAAATGCCTGCTGCAGACCTAATAATTTGTACCTGAATAGCCTGTGTCTTGGATCTGAAGTTCTGAGATCCCAGTCAATACATTCAGTATAAGGACCTTTCTTCATTTTGACAGACATTAAACAAACAGGAAATTCCCAAAGGAAGAGTTGTTGTACTGACAGTAAGCTGATGCTGACTGTCCCCCTCCTCCAGCCCTCCGTCTTCCAAGCCTTTGCTTTGTGCAGACATATTTTTCCCCACTTTGACTTGAAAAAAAAAAAAAGTGTAATCAGCACAAAATTTGGTGAAAGCTCTTCCAGTTAGGACTCATGGTCTAATTCACAGCCAGACATTATATATTTCTGGCTTTATTAGTTCATTGCCTTTTCAGGTGAGCTTGCACTGGCTACACCAGGGAAGGATACTACCTGTGTTTGCAGAGCATCCTCTCTGCAGTCCTGTGGCTGCTGTTTCATGGCTCTGAACTGCCAAGTGTCAAGCATACCATGGAGTCCCAGAACAGGAGTTCCTGGATAAACCCACCCTCCAGAAAAAAGAAGCACCATTGTATTAGACACACAACTTAGTGTGTGATAAAACCAAATTTTATTACACTCATAGTTATTTTCCTAAATACTTTAAAGTCAAGAAAGTTCCAAATGGCATTCTTCTATAGATAAACTAATGTTTTCTTTACAAAACGCTTTTAGTGTTCAACTATTTACCTTTGTTAGCATATTTATCATCCTTCTATTTAAATACTTTGATGACCTTTAATCATGAAGGATATATATAGATTGATTGACTATTTAGTGTATAATACTTACAAACAAGCTATCATTTCCACTCTAAAATGCAATAAAAAACCCCCAACATATCACTTAAATTTACATTTAAATCATCATAATTTTTTTATCTGAGCTTCATAATATGAAAAATGTGGAAAGTAATTTCTCTCATACTTCAAACAAAATATGGAGAGGTAGACCAACATTCTAAAACACAGAATGTGTAACTGACCCAGATATACCTTTCCAGGAAAAGAGATTGGTTTTAGACATAAATTCTGTTTAAATATGCCAAGACTGATAGGTTACATTTGATTTGTTATTACTGTAGCAGACATTAATGCACCCAATGCTGTCTGTGTAGCCACAGCTTCAGAGACCATAGAGCGGGTTACAAAACTTTCTGAGAATTTGTGCACTTTCTTGGCCAATTAGATCAATGTGCTGAGATCTGTGCTGCCATGATGCCACTCAGATTTTACGTACAACAACACAGGAGGTAAACTCCAATATTGTCTTCACTGTCTCTCAAGACATCCACCTTACAGGAGCTGGACTGATAGTAGCATGTAACATCATCTTTGTTTAGAAAAAATACGAAAATAAATGCTTCCTTTTAAGCCATAATAATGTTCTGCTTTGATCCAGTGCCTGAGTCAGTGGGGAAAAGAAATCTCAAAAACACCACACATAATGACACTGTGGGTGGACTGAGATTTGTATTTGCATGCTGGTTTTCCTGATATATTATCTATCTTTAACTGCCATGCTCTGCTGTACTGTCTTGCTTTGGGACTGGTTGTCTGATATCAGGTCTCATTGTGTTAAATCCAGGAATGGAGTTACATCAGGTAAATTTAAAAGATTAAGGGAATCTTTAAAGAAGACCTTTATCATCTTTCAGATTTCATACACTTGCCTGTTTTATGCATTTTTCCTTATGTATCTCTTTGAAGGACTGGCCCTTCATTAATTTGTGTTATGTGTTATGATCCCTGTTATACATAAATAAAATAGATAGACATTCTCTTAATACATTTCTTTTTCCAAAGAAAACCATGCCTATTTTAGTGTTTTGTTGTTTTGTGGATTTGTTTTTGTTTTGGTTTGAGTTTTTTTCCTAAAAAAATGGTGCAGTTGTCTTAGATTAAATGTTAAATGTTTACTGACTTCTGAAGCCAAAGCCTATGATCAAGTATATTCCTGACTTGCTGAATAACGGTTTGCACTACTTCTTAACAGTATGCTCTATGTGCTAATAAAACATATTTTCTGACACATTTGTCAAACGGAATCTGAATTACAGTTCCAACCTACAGAAACAGAGACAGTGCATCCTGTTTCAGAACTGATGTGCAGTGGTTGAAGTTCTGATTTGTTTTCTGAGAAGACAATAATAAGTCACAGAGGGGTAGAAATCTCCAGAAATTCATTATTTAGGCATTAACCACTGAAAGTCTTAAAGTAACAAAGCTACACTGCAAAAAAGGGAGGAAAACACATTATTCTGCCATGATTATGTGGGAAAAATACATAAAAAGACTTAACAGGAGGAGTGCAGTATGATTAAATAAATAGAATGAGTGTTTAAACTTATATTTAGGGAAGATAATGGTTTTAAAAAAATTCTTTATTTTCATGAATTTGAGTAACTAGAGGAACATATGATTCTCACCTTCCACACAGCAGTTTGAAAAGGCTCTGAAGAATCCCCTCCCCAGTCCCAATTACATAGTGTAAGGTTCCAGATACGACCACATGTAATAATTAGTCCATTTACACAAAACCCACAGCTGTCCGGCCATTTTCATAGCTGTCAGTGTTGCATCCACTTTTGATCAAGTTATCTTAGAAAAACTAATCGAGGCAGAGACTCAAACAGTTACAGAGCTGGTTGTGAGCAGCAGTGACATTGAATTCTACTGTAGGCCAGGGTTAATTCACTGCTGCTGGAGCAAGGAGACCGCAGAGCAACAGGGCCTTGAATCTGAGCTATAATTGCCTCCTGAGGCTGAGCATGATATGGTTGTGTTTGTCTTCCTCCATCAGATCATCAGAAGGAACATGAAAACAGCAAAAATGTCTCCTCTAAGAGAACTGGTCCTAAGCCCCGTCTAACTAGGGAGCAGCTGTAAATTAAACCACTTGACGGTTTAATACTTTTGCTGGCAATACTATTCAGCCTTTAAAAATCAGTGAGACTATAGTAGCAAAGATTTACCACTTATCTACTATTAAAACATTTGCTCACAAAGACATTTTGCATTTCCATTTCTTGATAAGTAAATAAAAACTTTCCACAGAGTAGAATATAATTTTATTAGCTTATTTTTTCTGTTGCCTCTTTGGTGTCCTTAGCTTTCTTAGCCTTTGTTTTATCTGTTTCATTTGCTGCCTTTTATTTTCCTTCCAAGCACATGACATATGCAATTTGGTAGCATTTTAATTTTTACCTCAGTTTATGTTTATATATCTTATATATTTCTAAATAAGTTAATTTTCTTTTTTTTTCCTTTCATGTTTGGTTTTTTTTTTGTTGTTTGTTTACTCTTTGGTTGGTTTGGTTGATTGTGGGGGGTGCTAGGACTGACTTTCTAGCAGGCTTAACATCAGCATGGCTTTATGCCATGAAAAAGAGAGAAGCAGAATACCCTAATATTACTGTATACTATGTTATATTATTATTTAAAAGGCTAAGACATTTCATGCAACCATAGATACTGCATTTCTACATTTTTCTTCACCCCTTCCCTGCACATGGAAAGGGCTTTTATTTTGCTCCATTGGCCCCTTTAGTCCTGCAAAAGGTGTTTTCCAATCTCCTTCCCAATCCAATAATTTTTCAATGTTTATTTCCCTTCTGGGAATAATATGATTTGAGACATTGGTGCACAATGAGTAATAAAACTATGCATTGTTGGAGTATTTAATAGTCAAGATTCAAGACAGCATATATGTGGATGTATAAATATATTTTTAAGGAACACAGCTTACTCCTGAATTAAGAAAGCTCATTATAAATTACTTTTCTGACAGCATATGGTTTGCAAGTGTCGTATATCATTATATACTATACCAAGCTTCCTCTCATTGTGCCCTGTGCTTTCTGGAGTAATAAGTAACTTTGATATACTCTGGAGATGATTTGCGTGGTTGTCCTCAGGGAGATGGCTGTGTGTATGGGGGTGGCTGTGAAGGTGAAGAGAGAGGAAAAGAGAAAAGTCTCCTCACGTCAGGCTCTGACCACTGGCTTTTTCTCAAAAATGGTGTCAGGCTGTGCTGCTGTCAGATCAGACCGGACTCTCATGGATACATCACTATCTTGCTTTCTCTACTTCCTCCTCAGAGTGGTTTCAGCAGCAGAAAGGAATACATCCTACCTATCAGAATGCTTGACTATTGTAATTTCTAGCTGGTATCACAAAGGAGATGGCACACATGCTTTTTTTTCACAGCTCCTTCCTGACTGCTGCCATACAAAAAGCCTGGTATCCATTTACTCCTTAGATTGCCTTGCCCAACACAGTCATTGTGCCACTCTGGCAGATGGGCAAGAACTAAGCCAGTGGCCATCTCCCCCATATCGGGGGTGTCTGCAGCTACCACCTGAGCACCTGCCATGCGGGAAAGTAACATGCACCTGGATATCTGAAGGGGACACCTCTCAGATATTTTGTTCAACAGTTACTGTGCTTCAGCAGTTGGACTTGATGATCTCAAAGGTCTTTTCCAACCTTAATGATTCTATGATTTTATGATTCAACTAAAAAAGGCTAACATTTAAAAAAGTACTACAGTCCACCAGTGTATAACAAGCTCACTAATCAATAGTAGTTTCTGCAGGCTCAGGGACTGTTTTGTTTAAGGTTTTACTTCTGTTCAGATTGTGAGATGTCAAACAAAATTTCTCCTGACAGTGACAAAACCCTAGAAAACCTTAGCCATCTGTACCATATACATTCCACCGAAATGCCGCAGGCTTGACTAGGGTCCACCTTCAATATCACTTAGTAGTGGAAACCCACAAGGGCACTAATGAAAATTTTATAGACGCTTAAATAATTATTTCTGTTGTGATAACTCAGGCTGTAAAGTTAGAATTCATCTACTCTAACTTTAGTAATCAAAAGGTCATATTTAATCATAGACAGTTTCCACTGTGGTCCCATTCCCACAGTTTCCTACTGATGTCAATGGAAAGGCAAAGGCATCTCCAGAAGAAACTTTATCCTGTCCTAAGACAATGCATAAATCAGGCTCCAGAGGTGTATTTCCTTTGACTACAGAGGAGCCTAGACCTAGAATAAACATTTAAGATCATATTAAGATAACTAAAGTTTGGTAAAATAGATACCATATATAATGAAAAATGACACATAAATAATAATATTTTATTCATTATTCATTATTTTCTCCATTTTACCTATATATTAAAAAGGAATTCAACTTTATATACTGATGTAATGCAGTAATGAACTGGAATTTTGTTAATTGTTTAGTAGATATAACCTCTGTCTATGCAAAGAAGTACTATAAGCTAACAAGTCCAGTATAATTAATCAGTTTAATATGCAATACTTTAAATAAAAGGAAGTGTTTTTATTGACTGAATATGTTAACAGATTTTAGAATAAAATTAGAAATTCTAGGAATATCTTATATTACTTAATATTGAGTGATTTTGGAATAAACCTTGAAGTTTTTTTCAGGTTTAAAGTAAAAAGTTGCCAGTTGTACTGAGTTCATCATAACAATAAAAATTTCAGCACAGTTTCCACAACTGCATGCTAACTGAGAACAGATGTTTTGTCAGAATAACACTGAAGGGCTTAATCTTTATTCTTGTATCCATAATAATCACAGTAAAAGGAGCTTTATCTGTATGTATCTGAATTGGAAAACCAAAGGCATTGGTGGATAATTTTCCTTGTATATAGTGCTCATAAATGTAAGCAAAGACCGATACACTGACTCACAGGTTCCAAAAATACAGCTTCTTATAAGTCTTCTTTAAAAAATAAATAAATAAATAAATGCTTCATACAATTGTTCTTTGTTACTTTTGCATTAACCTTAAAATCAAACGAGTAAGTATTACAAATATTTTTGAGAATTCTTTTGATGAACTTGTACTAGATATCTCCTGATGCATGTGATATAAGCCTCTGTCTATAGAAGTTAATCTGAGTTCAAATGCAGTTTTGTGCAGTGTAGTTTGGATGACTTCTCAAGGTTGCCCCTTTTTATATCTCATCCCAGTTTCCTATTCCCAGAGAAAAGTGTTTTAAAAAATGACCAACAGATCAGTCCCTCTTGTCCTTAGGTTGTATCCACACAGGTCTATCAGTCTTTAATGGCACAATTTCACTGAGCCGATTTGCCTTTTGCTACAGACAGACCTCTTCTCTGAACAGCTAGCTTGTTGTAGAGCCAGCATCTGGATTTTTGTATCTTTTCCAAGACATTTGAAAAGTATGAGGATTAGTGACTGGATTTCTCTTAGTAACTGCATTCGAGGTAAGTTGTGGGAACACTTGCGTTATCTTACAGAACTACTGTATTATTTGCACATAGTAGGCATGGAGGCATACCTTTTGGACCGCCACATGACATTTAATCTGCTTGCTGTATTTATTCGCAGAACAGAATAGATGTCCTACATTTCATTCATGTCTCCTTACAATGGAAATAAATTCTCAAGCTATTTCTTAGTAACAGTTATCAGAACACATTTGTTTTATCTTTCACAGCTGTTGTGTAATCTTATAAATGGTTCTGTTATCAGTCAGAAAAGTATTTACTCATGCACTTATGCTATACATGTGTGGTTTTAACTACCAGCATAATATACTATAAAACATGCTAACTTTATATCTGTATAATGTATTTATCTCTTGAGAGATTTCTTGAGCTGATGTCTCAGTGAAGTAGCCACTGAATACTGATACCATTTACCAATAACCCACCATTAATGAAACATGCTAATAAAGATAGTCAATTACTATAGAATTCTGTACCACATTATGCAAAGGCACAAAATTCTTAGATATTTTTCTGGTATCATATCCTTTTAAAAAAACAGAGTCAGCATGACTGTTTCGAGGAATCAAATCAAATTCAGTTACAGCCTTTCACTTCTTTGTTTTTTAACATAATTTACTTGGCTTTGCTTAAGTATTGCCTCTTAGGTTGTTTTGAAGAGTATATAATGTTCACAACTCACTACCAAGTGTAGCTAGTAATTCTAAAAGGAATTTCAGAAATTGTGGTGTAAGACTAAATAAGTTACTTATTTCAATTTTATTTCTTTGACACCATGAGCTTAATGTTTCTTGTACATTTATCCCACAGGTCTCCTTTTTGATAGTCTCTGCATATTTCTTTCATCTGGCTGTTGACATTGTTCTGCCCAGACTCTTTCTAAAATTGAAAGATACTTTGCATTCTCAATCTTCCATATAGGATATATTTTACTTTCCGTATTTGAAGGTAATTTTTATTTTCTTCATTTTTTTTACAGAAAACGTTAAAGGCTCTCACTCTATTCTGAATTATCATTGTGCATATAAATAGGTAGGATGATGAAATGTAGATATCTATATCTAAACTGATTACCATGAATCATAGAGTGTCATAGACAAAAGGGTTTAGGTGTCACAGGTGAAAACAAGCAGTAGAAAATGGGCAGCATGTGTAAGTGTGGATAAATGCTCCAAACTGAACTTTTGAACTCTCAGGCAGAAACCTGGTACTCGCTAGCTGCAATTGTTAGGTTGTATGTTTTGGTAACACCTGAATTAAACACAAGTGGTATGTCCTGCATCCCTCACTTAGAAAGTAGATGTGAGACAATTGCAGGAGGCTGATCCTGTATTTTGCTTCTGGACATGGCCTATTTAAATTAGAAAAACCAAGGACTTGAGGATCCAGAAAGAAAAGCCGGTGCTGGAAAAAGAGGTTCCTGAAAAAAGTGATCTCAGTAAGATGGGACCTAGCAAGAATGTGAATATCCTGGCCGAAGGCAAGATCATGGAATTGGAGAAAGACCCCAGAGATCAGGGAGAAGCATGGAATAAAAATGCCAGGAAGTGACCAGAGACCCCACCAAGTAATGCCCAAGACTGGTCACTATGAGCAGCTGCATATCATTAATAACTTTCTCCCCAGTCTCCCTGGACTAGCAGCCATCTCCCTGCTGAAAAGGGAATTCTAGACCTAGAGAATATAATGCTGTGGGTGGGTGGGTGAGTAAAAGAAGAACGGAGTGTATGACTTTCAAGTAGGTTAAAACCTCAAATTTTTTTTCTGACATAACACTATGCAGATCCAATACATGTTGCCATTTACTCCCCCTGACCCATGAAAGTTGGCAAAAGCCATTCTCCTTACCTCTGGCCCCATAAATTCTATCCATTGTAAGAGATCTGTATAGATCAGGAGACAAATATGCAGTTTCCCCACAGAATACAAATTAATTTATTAATTTAAGAAGACTCATTGAAATGTTACTTTAACATATATAAAAAATAATTATTGTCAAATGTCCCAAGTGTAGTTTAATAAAAGATATTCATAGTCTGAATAGTAATAAGTATAAATCAGAAATCTTTCACACAAAACCTGCAAGAAACAGCAGCTACTCTGCTTTGGTTCACTGTAGTATCCATGTCATGCACAGAGGACACATTTGAACAAACGTTCCCTGGGTACTAGTTTGCAGAAGTTTGGCACTGCACCCTCAGCATGTGATCACTTTAAATGAGAGAAAACCCTAACATTCAAGATTTTAAAAGAAATAGAAAACACCAAGGGTAACAATACCTTGTTTTCCTAAGTCTTCTCTGCTAAGAATGGCCTTCAAGAGACACAAGCCCATGATATTGTCATAAAGACTACAGCAAGAAAAGCTTACCTTCAGTGTAGAAGGATCATGTTAGGGAGCACATAAATAGACCAAACAAACAACTCCATGAAATCTGATGGCGTGCATCAAAGGGCACTGAGGAAGCTAGCCCATGTCATTGTGACACTACTTTCGATTATCTTGGAAATGTCATGGTGACTGAAGGAGGTTCCTGGTAACTGCAAGAAAGAAAATTTGACTTCTATCTTCCAGAACTGCAAGAGGGAGGATCTGGGAAACTACAAGTAGTTCCAGGTCACTTCACCTGGGAAGGTGATCAAACAAATCATCATGTTTGCAAACATATGAAAGACAATAAAATGATTGTGATTTTTTAAAAAAAAACCAAACACCTGACCAAAGTGATAGGCTTCAACAAGGAAATAACTAGCTGAAAGGACAATGGGAGAGCATGGATGTTGTCTATCTTGACTTTAAAAAAGCTTTTGATGTCTGACATAACATGCTCAAAGACAAACTGATGAAACACAGGGTAAGCTGTGTTTCAGTAGGTGGACTGGGAACTGGATCAGTTGCTGGGCTTAAAGGATTGCAGCAGCGTGAAGTCTAGCTGGAGGCCAGAAAAGGTTAGTACTGGAGCCAATGCTGTTTAGCATCTTCGTTAGTCATCTGCATGATGGGCCCAAGCACATCCTCTAGAACGTTGCTGATGAGACAGAACTGGGAGGAATAATAATTGATATGGCAGGGGTGTGTGCTGCCATTCAGAGGGACCTCAACAGGCTGGAGAAATGGGCAAACAGAAATCTGACAAGGTTCAATAATGGGAAGTGACAAGTCCTTCCCCTGGGGAGGAACAACCCCCTGCACCTGTACATGTTGTGGGCTGACTGGCTGGAAAGGAGCTCAGCAGAGAAGGCCCCAGGGGTCATGGTGGACACCAGGGTGAACACATGTCCTTGAGGCAAAGGCAACCAATGATATCATGGGCTGCATTGTGCAGGGCATTGCCAGCAGGTTGAGGGAGCTGACACTTCCTCTCTACTGAGCCCTGGTGAGACACACCTGGATTGCTAGGTCCAGATCTGGGCTTCCAGTACCAGAGGGACAAGGACATATTGGAAAGAGTCTTGCCATGGGCCACGAGGGTGACTAAGGGAACATTTTTCATATGAGAAGAGACTGAGAAAAAATGATTTTTCAGCTTCAAGAAGAGAAAGCTCAGGGGGTATCTTATCAATGTGTATAAATGCTTGATGGGGGGAGCAAAGAAGACTAAGACGCTTCTCAGTGATGCCCAGTGACATGACAAGAGGTAATGGGCACAACTGAAATACAGGAAATTCTACTTAAACATAAGAAAAAAAAAAAATCTCTGTTACTCTGAGAGTGGTCAAATCAGGTCAAGTTTTCTGTGGAGCCTACATTCTTGGAAATAATTAAACTCCAGCTGGGCATGACCCCGAGTAACCTGCTGTAGCTGATGCTGCTCTGAACAGGATGGTTGGACTGGATGATCCCCAGAGCTGCTTTCCAGCCTCAACCATTCTGTGATTCTGTGGGAGAGTAATATAAGGCACAGCAGGATCAGATTTTTATTCATTCTGTGCTTTTTATTATAAAACATTGCAATATGGAATAGAAAACCATATTTTTTTCTTTCCGTCAATTTTTGGTTGCACTAGAGTAAATAGAGAATATCATTCTTTTAACTGAATAACATACAATGGTTTGAAAACTTAAAGAAAAGAAAAAAATACTTTTTTTGCAGAGTTCTTGAATAGGGCTTTTGTCTCTTAGAGAACTCTGAAAGTTAACCCTCTGATTCATCTGATAGAATCTTTCCGCTGGGCTACAGTGCAAGTGATCTGATTCATCAAGCGTATTTCCCTCTCTTGGCTTTTCCTATGCAGCCTTTTAACAGCCCCTTTCCATTTCATAGTGTTTCAGTCTTGTAATCATTTAATTTTTGTAAAAAACCTCATTTCTACCACTAGGAGATCTGCATTAACTCCTATGACTTTGATGATAATTTGACACATTTCAACTGTTCTGTCTCAGCAATACACATTTCTGTCCTCTCCACCATGTCCATTGCAAAAGCTAGCTAATGGGGGGTGGGGGGATGGGGGGGGGTGGTGCAGGGGGAGAGAGAGAAAAATCTTACAGGAAAAATTTACTGTGTCTTCTTATAATCGTACATGTAAAGCTCTTTTACTCAGTATGTTAAAGCCCTGACACGTCACCCAGTTTGTCTATTAATTTTCAATAAATGTCGGCCGGTCTGTAATTTTGCAGTTATCAAAAGGGTCTCACATTTTCTTTGTTTTCTGAACAGTAAGAATACTGCTTAAAGCCATTAAACTTCTTCTGATATATGATTTATTCACTATACATTAGTGTGTATACCAAAATATTGTAGCTGCAGAAATAAACTTTTCTGACAAGCAATGAAGTTACTATAGTTCCACAGGCCTCATGGACAATATGGTAATTGTCCTGGGCATAAGCCTTCAATCAGCTTTAGCTCTGCTTTTAATGATTTTGCCAGACACTCAGGCACTTGATCGCTGACATTCATGTGAGATAATAGTCAGAAGGTTGCAGAAGACAAGTAAGTTTTATATGAAAAGTGAAAAATCTTTTTGAATATGAGGGTATAATTAAAAATTTCCAGCTTTTTATACTTAACAATTTGTCCAAGCAAAAATAGCTGTCTTATTCTATATGCAAAGGAGATTAAATAATCTTGCTTGTAGCCCTACTCAACCTTGTCCTAAACATGCAATGTAAATCAATCAGGAGGCTTTCAGCTAGAAAACTTTATTTAAACTATAATGTAATTTGCCTGAGGATAATTTTATATACTGTTTAATCTATCCCTTGATGCAGCTGGTGCAATCAGTTTCTTTCCAAAGTTACTTATTTTAGGGTACATACTTAGCCATTTAACTCTTTCAGCCTATTGCTGAACAAGTTCTCTATTAAAATGATAAGATATATATATACAGAAGACAATCTTAATGAGGTGGTCCATTACAAAGAAATGCCATCAATACTGGGTATACCCTTAGACTGACAATTCTATGAATGTTCATGAACATGAGCAATAAAGACTGAAGATGAAATACCAAGTCATGCTAAAATCAGATTCCGTGTTCTGTGCAACATCAGTAACAACAAATGGGATTGTGAGGTTCTCATGCACACAGATGTCCCTGAGCAGACACTCAACCTTTTGATTCAGCAGTCACACTCTTAGCCAGTTTAATAGCATGATCTGGGTTAAAAGAGGGTCCTCCTTTCTTCCTTTGTTTTCCTTTTTTTATGCATGTGCAGGCAGATGCTCAGGAGCAGCCACCTTCTTTTCCTCCTCATATACATTATTAATGTTATAGTTCATTGCATATGTCTGTGTAGAAGGAAAGACCTTACAAAACTTTTGAAGCAAAGAACCTGGAAAGAAACATGGTGGCCTTGATTCATCCCACCTGAATTAGACACAAGGCAAAGTTAAAAGTCTGTTTGCCAAAGCTCAGTTTGTAGCACGGGCAAGAGATCAATGGCTTTAGATAATTCAGATCCTGGTGGGCTGAATAGGTCTTTAGCAATGTCTGTGTCTCATCAATGGCTGTTTGCCTAAAGTCACTGTTAAATGTTAAAAGGCTTTATTTTTTTTTTTTCATTTTACCCTAAATTGCGTAGAAAATAAATGGAAAAAACTGTCTGAGCTTTGATATTAAACACTGTGAACTGTGAAGGCTAATTCCAACCAGCTAGAGACAGCCCAGCTGAAATCTAAAGCTGCGCTAACTATCTTTTTCCTCTCCCGTCCTTTCTGTAAATGAATAACCTCTCTTTCCCCACCTCCCCTCCTTTTTTTTTTCTTTTTTATTTCTTTCTTTTTTGTTTTTTAATGTGAAAAACCAGCTTAAGCTTAGCCACAAAAGATGGTTTGAACTGCTGGTTCTTTCCCAAGACAGAAGAACTAAAGGTTTCTTTTGTTCTTACTGGGTCAACTTTCTAGCATCAAATCATCAGAATCTCACTTCTGGTGACAGTAGATTCATTATCCAAAATCACTAGTAGATGTCCTCAGGTTTCTTTCTCTTTCTACAGGCCACTGATCTTGAGCTTATTATTCCATGTGTGAAAATTCAGAAGACCAAGTTTTTATCTTACTTTGAAAGACTGAAGATGCTTAATTTGAAGTATTTTAATTGGCCATGCATGACCAGAGCTAGCTGATTAAAATGTTTCTTCAGGGTTTCCTTAAACATTTATATTAAATAAAATTTGCTGCTGTTTTAATAATATATTTCAAAATGTTTAATTAATTTGTCCAATGTTAATTTGTGATGCCCAGTAATGTGCACACAAATTGGAAAGTACATTTGTAATGCTGGGGAAAATACTTCTTTTGCCTATCTTATATATGGCAGCACATTAATAAAAAAAGAGAAGGAGAGATGAAATAGGAAAGGAATAGAGTCTCTTAAAAAAGGAGAATTAGTTGAAACTGGGGAAGAAAATAAAAAGGTTATAGGAAACATACTGTTCATTTGAGGTGAAAGAAGGCAAGAGCTAAAATGAGAGGTAATATATGACCAGAGACTTTCTTCAGACAGCTTTTACTATTCACTGACTCCCTATAAATTTCATTCTGATTTTTAGCAATGAGTAGTCAACATGTTCTGAGCTAACATCCTTCCCTTGACTTGTCAGTTAGTCAATAATTCCTTGATTTTAAATGCTTTCCAAAGTAGTACATGTGGTAATGTAAATGAAAGCAAATTGACATGAGATGTCATTCACATTCATTTTCCAGCTTCTGCTTTGCCTTGATAAAAGCGGGGGGGTGGGGGGTGGGGACGAATAATACAGGGGACAAACGCAAGGACAAGTGAGTTTTAAATGCATTGTTTTGAGGCTAAAGTATGAACACTTTAAATTAAGATAAAACTACTTGTATTACCGCAGAAATGGGTTAAATCTTTAGCCTTGTACAGTGCAGGCATGGATATAACATATAGTACTTTTTTCTAAGTCATCTTATCAAAAATATTGTTCCATAGTATTAACATAGTAGTAGCTGCTCATAAATACTATGATCTCAAGTTCGCATTAAGAGGCACAAAATATAATTTAGAAGTTTTCTCTTATTCTTTCTGAGTAGAGGATGGTTTCTGCTTTCAATTTGGGACATTTAAATCCAAAAAAGAAACATTTTTCTTTATGGTACTTCTGGAAATTGGAAAACAGAACACACTTAAAAAAGCAATGTAGTTAATAATAGGAACCAAGGAACCAAAGAACCCGCAGAAAAAAATGCAACTTCATAATCCTTTCTCCTAGAAATAGAGACGTGTAATTTATTATGGTGGAGACTGATTGATGACAAACTTACCAGAACAAGCCTTGATGATTGGTTTGTTGTTTTTTTTCAGACTTGTAACCCAAAATTGCTAAATACAGGTGACAGTTTCAAAAACGCCTTTGTGCTCAGCTAGTGTACCTGAGGCTGTGGCAGCTGTTAGAATGTTCAATAAACTGAGAGGGAGGAGGGGTCCAGGAGAACTGACTGATTTTCAAAGGTCACTTCTGAGCTCAAGAACAGTCCACCCCCAGATGCAGGAAGTCAAACAAAGGTGGCAGGAGTCCTGCATGGGTGAGCAAGGGTCTCCTGATTAAACTGAAACATAAAAAGGAAGCATACAGGAGATGCAAGCAGCGACAAATGACCAAAAAGGAATATAGAGACACTGTCTAAGAATGCAGGGATGGGGTCAGGGAAGCCAAAGCTCATCTGGACTGGAATCTGCTGAGGGATGTGAAGGTCAACAAGAAGGGCTTCTGCAGATACAGCAGCAGGAAAAAAAGACTAGGGAAAATGAGGGCCAGCTGCTAAAGGGTGAAGGGGACCTGATGGCACGTGACATGGAGAAGTCTGAAGTACTCAGTGCCTTCTTTGAAGTACTCAGTGCCCTCTTCAGTCTTTCCATAATAAGACTGACCTTCAGGAATCAGGTATTTGTTTTCAATTTAAGATGTTTGCCATATATAGTCACGTGCTGTGTCAACAGAAAGTTGTGTGTAAAGGTAGCATGTGTGTCTCTAAATGCCACATTTATGGGGATATTTATTACATGCTTATGTGATCTTCTGTGTCTGCCAGTCTCTGAGCACATTGTTTTTTAGGTTTTTTGTTTGGTTTTTTTTTTTTCCCTAAAGGTACTCTTTAATTCACACATAAATGCTCCAGAACCGACAAAGGAAATTCATGAAAATTCAGACAATGTGAAGGAGGCTACTCAGATACCAGAATACTTTTCAAAGGTAAACATCCTGGATACCCAAACCCAGAGATTAAAAGATGTATGTTACTCTTTGTTACTTTTTTGTTACTTTTTGTTGAACGCCATACAATTGGCCTCAGCCCATCGATCCACCCTGTCCACATCCCTCTGCAGAGCTTTTCTTACCTTCAAGCAGACCAACTCTCCTGCCTAATTTGATGTCATCTGCAAAATTATTGAGGATGCACTCAATCTCCTCGTAAATGGGATGTGTTTAAGTTACGACTGTCACTGCCCATCTTCCTTCAACATTCAGCAGGGTATAGTGAACTCTAGAGATCTGATTCACCTGCTGAGACTGCCCATTTATCTCCTTTGTCTCTACAAGCCACTTTTAAAATTTTTACTCTCATAAAGTTGCCTGAAGTTTGAAAGTGTGCCACCAGGCTTACCTGCCTACAACCCCACTAAGAGCAGTCCTAATGCTTGTTTTATGCTTTTCATTTGTTTTTATTTTAGTGATATTCTTACCCTCATAATAAGCATATGAATGCTGCAAGTGGCCCCAACTAGCAAGGTTCCCTTTAGACAGCTGACTGGAACAAACCCTCACTGTCTGAGAAACTAACATGTTAGGAAAGTGAACAATTCTTTCAGAGCAATGCTGGCATCCAGGTGGCTGCCAGAAAACTACCTGGAGCAGTGTAGATAGGCTTTAGTAGATGAACCCATGCACTGGATTAAAGACCTGTGAGTGTTAATAGCTCCTGAAATGCTGTCACCTGAATGACAGCAAGTTTTGCAAAAAACACCTCAGTTAAGTGACTCATATCTGCACTATTCCAGTCTGCAACAGCTTCCATCTTTTCAGAGTGATTTATAGTCTAAAATGATCAAGCTTCTTTAAAGGTTCTTCATAGAAATGTAAAGTGCATCTAAGTGCTCAGACTAGGTCAGTGCCCTCAATTGCCAAAGTTCAATGGAAAGTTAGGAGCAGATGTTGGGTCACTGTCAGAATATGTAGCAAGAAAATTGCATCTTTGGCACTGAGGAGAAATAAATCATTGGTGAGGTCATTAAACCTGTTACTATAGCCATAAATACACATTCTACTTAACTGTAAGTGAGGAATTGCAAGACAAAATTGTAGAGCAATTCTAGTGTTAATATTGCCTTGTACTGCTCAGAGTATCATTGCTTCAATCTTGTATTATCATTCAGTTAACTAGACTCCAGCTCACAGATGTGATCACTACCTGACATATCTCTAAGTGCTTCCTTCATGACTATCAGTTTAAACTCTTATGAAATAAATTGCTGGATCATTTTGTGGTCTGGAACCCCCTTCATAAACCATGTGCTTCTATTTCACCTGAAAAACTTTCTAACAGAGAGAAACAGGATATCAGCTGGTGTGTGTCAGGTACCTTTATTTTGACCTCTCAATATTATACATAAGCTTCAGTGAAACGCGGTGATGCCAATGTATTTAATTTCCTTTAGTCTCAAAAAAATAATTCAGTCTTGTCTCTATCATCCATCTTACATCATTCTCACATCCTGACACCATCAGATACTGCAGTAGTTTACAAAGATCAGGATGCCTACACTGAAACTACTGCATTGTTGTCTCATCTTTTTGCATAGTTCTCTGCATGTAGCTTAAATTTCTTTGCATGATACTTTGTTTCTGTTTAATCTACCTAGATATGAAATCTGCTTGATAAAAATGTAAATTCAACCTACATCAAGTAGTTCCTAAAAGTATTTCAGAGCTATCATCTTAACTGACACATTTATGAAAATCATACTATGTGAATCAGTTTTCAGAGCCTTAGTACTTGGTATTTCTGACGCCTCTCTATACATCTATCAGACATTCTGCATGGTAGGAGCACCCATCTATCATAAACAAATGCATTTAACCTTTCCTCTGGCCTCTTTGTGCTCTCACCTTCATATCAAATACATTCAGTTTTATGTAAATTTACTGGTCTGATTCAAAGATCTGAAAAATGGGAATGATTTAATAGTTAGTTATACAAGTTAAATGTATCAGAATGCTTGGATGAAAGGTCTAATCACACATTAGAACATGTTAAACATGGTAAAGTCTATTTTTGTTTCAATGTCAACCAAGATCTCTAAATATAATAGCAGTTTTTGTTTGTGGAGTCCTGGCCTTTGTGAAATATATATGATTATCAGTCTTGACCTGGATGAAAGTTGTCATAGGGATCAACAGATTCCTTACTCCTTTCTCAGTTACACAAATATATAGTTCATTAATTTTTTTTGTATTATACAGGTCTACAACAGTCCTATGTAGAGAAATATATGCTACCACAGCTACATTAAACTTGAGTGTCTTTCTAGGATTCCTTCATAAACACTGATTTGAAGTAAAAATCTGAAACAGTCCCATTTTAAGGCAAAATAGTGTGGGGATTTTGGTAAAATTTAAATTTATGTGAGAGGAGGAGTAAAAAACCCCATCTGTCATATCAGATGTTCATCTCTGTTTTAAAATCCGTGCCAGAAAAAAAAAAGTTGAAGGTTTTGAAAGCAGTTATGTGAAAGAAGTAGTAAGCATAAGCATAGGGAGTAAAGTCATTTATTATTCATAAATTTCTTGCAACTCCTGTTTGCATGTATATATCTGACATTAATTGGGGGGGCATATTTGCTTTATATTGTTACATATGTATAAAATACTAAACCGTGGAAAATTCTACCTTTTTTTTTTCCAGAAAATTGGGCTTTTTCTGTAAAAATTATACATTATTTTGCATGTTCGGCAAAGGATATATATAGCGGATGACTATTTCCCTCCTCATATACAAAAGATCTTTTGCATACAGAAATGGCAAGTTGAATAATCAGTAATAAAAATAATAGGTAGGATATTAATGTTTATAAATCAAAATTTGTTTTTGCTCTACACTTTTTTTCAAGTGTAAATAATTGTTAGTTCTTAGATTAAAATGAATGCCAGTAATTTAAGTGGACAAGGCTATGATTCTTCATGGCAGTGCATTATTTTTATTAATGTAGATTGGCAAAATACATTATTTATGATACCTTAGTATTAAAGCTTCAACCAATATCCATTCATCTGGTGTATGTTTATTAAAGTAGAAAGATAAAAAGAAAGTAATCTCTTCAAGAGCTAATGATTTAAAATACAAGTCAAATTTTTAGAGTATTGATGGTTTTTTTCTTTCTTTTTTTCAGGATTAGGCACTACATTGCTGCTAGAATCAAGACTACCATCCAAGTGTTTGGAGTCCCATCTTACATTTTCCCCTGGTGGACTAGGGATCATAGAAAGAGGCAGTACAGTACTTCTGTGTCTAAAATACCAGTATGAACACAGCTGTTCTTTCATTTCTTTTGGAGTCTGTTTTTAAAGAGAAATATATTCCAGCTGGAGTGCCATTTCTCAGAACTGCCAACTGTCTAAATGTATGACTGAGACTTTTTGTAATAGTTTTATCTTGTGATTCCCTGTTGCAGGGATTTATTGACTAACATAAATTCTGTTATGTAATTACCCTGCTACTAAAACACAGTACATCAGTGTCTGCCTCTTTTGTTGGAGCTGTTCCATTTTAAATAAATAAATATTCACTGGGCCAGAACAAATGAGTGATTGCCTCTAGACCAGTGATTAAAGCACTTGCTTGGGAAATATGAGTCAGACTGAAGCAGTGGCTCCAACTGTTACTTATGCAAAGTGGAACAGCTCCAGCCTGTTCTTTAATTTTCAGAAGCTTAGGTAGGTTGCACGTCACTTACAGGTACTCGAATCCCAGTTCTAAATCAGGCTAATAAGAAATATCTGATGCTGTGTGTCCTGTAACCCAGGGATAATTGGACATCTTGGGAGAGATGGAGAAGTCAGTACTTTTCTACTACATTAACCAAAGAAATATGTTTCAGCGATTTCCAAAATATAAAGAAACATAATGAAATTAAATCTTTCATTAAAATGCATTTTACCTCTCTCCACAGGAACTATACATTGCTTTAAAAATTTGTAGTTAATGTTACCTTGGAAAAACATTTCTTTCATCACAAGGATGTTCTTTGGGTCCCTTATGCATTATTATACAAATATATAGTTTAAAAATAAATATATGTAAAATGCATGTATGCTAATTACTAAAAATTCCCTACCCACAACCTGTCATAAAAAATGGTTTAACATTACTACAAAAACACTCAGAAAAGTGGAACTTTATGGTGCAGCTATTGTGGATATAGCCTTCTCCAGACTGCATGCAGTTATCTCTGCACGAAGTGCAGATGCTTATCATGGCTAATAAGGGTGAGCAGTCAGGCATTTGGCTCTTTAAATGATACTGCAATTTCGTTAGTAGCCTTATAAAAAGATTAGATAGATAGATAGATAGATAGATAGATAGATAGATAGATAGATAGATAGATAGATAGATAGATTTAGAGAGAATCACATATATAATTGTATATATAATTCTATTCTGAAGTCTTTGAAAGGTGCTTTTTTTACCAATTCATTTTTTGGGGGGTGGGTGAGGGTGAGGGTGGAATGGATAATTAGCAGACATACCTGACATGGAAATAGTCTGCTTTAAAGATTACTTCAGACATCTATCAAATAAACATATATCTGAGCATATTATCTGGCTCAGAGAGTGGCCAACAGAAGGAAATAAGATTCTCTAGTGCTCAACTTATAGGATCTATTTTAGGTCTGTATATTAGGGTAAGATAAATTGCAGCCTTGAATAGCTATTTCTTTTCTTTTTTTGTTTTTATAAACCGGATCTAGATGACCAGTTTAAGGCATTCCTGTGCTGTAAATTGCAGTTAAGATGAACCAAACTCCCTCATTGCCTGACAAAAATAACTACAGAAACGTTTGGTTTTCATTAGTCCCATTTTGTTTTAATAGTTTCATCGTGTTGAACACATCTAAGTGATTCTATCTGCTGACTAGGTATGCAAAGTTCTATATACAATGCACTAAACTATATCATATTTATTACTGTTTAATTGGAGATACCTCCCTTGTTCCAGAAAGCAGAATCCATGATAATGTAGTCTACCATTACATTTAGTTGGCAGGGGTTATTAAGAAAGAATTAACATCTCAAAGCCTATGTACTTTCTAGGTGTGGTTCTCTCTATCAATATGACCTTTTTACATTTTATTTTCAAAAAGTGATGTGTTGAAAATAATCAATATCTTTAAAAATTTCTACTACCTTATCCTAAGGCTAATATTTCAAATTCTAGCAGGAAAGTTGTTAACTAACATTTAAACTGAATATCTGTTTGATATTACTGAGTTAAAAGACTTAAGCCACTGCACAAAAACTTGTCTGCATGCAGAGATATAATTTTTTTTCTATTTAGAGGCAGTTTGTTTGTAAGCTTCTATTGTACATTTTTGAGCCTCAGAAGTTCAACCTGCCATTCTTTTACTTTCAAAAAAGTTTCTCAAGATGTGTATCTTGCATGCTTACTGTGTCTGACTTGAATAAACTTAATAAACTGTAGATTCTGAATTTGTAACAAATAAAAAAAAATGTAACAAGTTATACTATAATATGGTCTTTTTTGAAAGTAAATTGTTTTCATACACCTTTTTGATTGGAATTCAGTGGGAACTGTTTGAAAAGTAAATAGGAAAGACACATATCAACTCCCAAATAAAAACTTGCTGACACACCCTTGAAAGACAGTGGGAAAATTTTTGATTCTTGAAGATTCCTATTATATAGCACAATCACAGTTGTCAACACAGTGTTTCAATATGTCAAAGGATAGGAGTATCGCTATAAGGGCAATGTTTTCCAGACATCTTCTATTATACTTTTCTAAATAATTTAACATGTTTGGAACAGGCTAATCAAGTAAAGGCTGTTTAGCTCATAATGCTCTTATGATATGGTTATTAAATAACAGAAATATATCAATGGACAAAAATAATCAGTTTTCTGAGTGGTTTGTGAAGGGGTGGCAATTTTTGTTTCTGTGTAAAATATTTGCTACTCCACCACAAAACTTGGTATGACATATGCATACATTAGAGGCATATAGGATACAATTACCTGTAGCTAATTTACAGTACTAAAGCTCACATGAAATAATCTTAGTGACTTAAAACTGGTTATTTAATTAAATAAGATGCATATCAATGACAATTATAATGCAGGCATTACCCTGGAAACATCAAGAATAAGACA
The DNA here is from genome assembly GCF_015220075.1 of Falco rusticolus. Lineage (NCBI taxonomy): Eukaryota > Metazoa > Chordata > Aves > Falconiformes > Falconidae > Falco > Falco rusticolus. The sequence goes on along the minus strand of NC_051188.1, from coordinate 99,476,040 downwards.
TGAGAAAAAATGTTATACTTTATTGACTGTCTCTCAATACACCCTAGATAATTCTGTCCTTGTGTTTCTAATGCGAGTAAAACCAATTTAATTTTAAAATACTTTAGCATTTTTTGAGCTACTTTATTGCCAGTTACTTTACAATAGCAGTATTACCACTACTTAATTTGTTTATGCAGTTGGCTTTAGTGCCTGTCCTAGACTTTATTACCAATACATCATGTAAAAAAGCCAAAATCTCTGTTCTAACGCTGGCCAGAACTTAAAAATTAAAACCAACAAAAAGCTAAATTTTATTTAATAATAATATAGTTCAAATTGTTCTGTGATTACATTTGAAGATTATGTTTTAAATATGACTATTTCTGAAACTAATTTTAAAACTTACTAAAGAAGATTACAAAAAAAAAGTGTGCCACTGATTCTTTAGTTTTAGTGCCTTTCTATACCAGGAGGCATATTCTATCAACAGTCCTTTAATAAAAATGACAGCTTTCCCTTCAATACGTTCAGAGCCTGCTTTATGGCTATAAACTTAAGGTCTAGGTGAGATAAATTAAGACCTTGTTTACTGATCCCTGTCAAAGATAGGCATGATGCTAATGACAGTCTACCATACAGAGCAGGTAGGCAGTATGAATAAACCAGATCAGGAACTGGATTATCGTTATTACAAACTTTATTATCTGTATTATTCATGTTCAAACCGGACAAGTTAACATATAAGGCTGATCACCTAGTACACTTGTATATTAATGCAAGAGTCTCTTTCCCCCCAAGGATTTCAGTGAGTATTTCTTTTCTGCCTTTCAATGTGCTGTATAAATACGTCAGCTTGCCTGGAGATAGTCTCTGTATCTGTAGCACAGCAGCAGCATTAAGGTCTATCTGACCAGAGCAGAAGGAGGTTTAGACTCCTGATTTACCTTATTGCTGAAACTGGAAACATTTATGGTCTCAACAGGAGGAGTGCAAGGGAACAGATGAAGCTGCGGTAGAGCACTGAAAGTGCAAAAGGTACCAAATCTCTGACATGGTCCGGTACAGTAGGTCTCTGTGCTTGAGATTGATAGGTCACACAGAGAACTGATAGGATGCTGAGGAACTGGAAGGTATATATTGCAGAGCCTTATTTCACATATACATGTTTCTGTATATATATGTATTTATTTATTTATTTATTTGTATTTTTATTTGGGTATAAGTTTATATATTCTATATGTACCAAAGCTGGAGCATTATTTAGACTAGACATCCCATCTGAATTTTCTGCTTTTCCCAGGGTATTATTGTCCTGGAATTAGGAAGGTAACTTCTAATGGGCAACATTTAAAATTAATAATTTTTTAATGTACTTGGAAGCCTACTCAGTAACTAGTATGATATTAATGTAAGATAAAAAAGTTTATCACGTGTATTAAAATATGCTAGCTTTTCTATTTCTAAAATGACAGAAATAAATCATTTCTACTGTTATGCAATTAAATGCAAAGCTAATTCAGTCTGCTACTGTATGTTTTCTTTATCACAAGAGATATTGTCCTCCCCAGTAGTTCAATATTTAAAAGAAAGCCACTGGAGCCAAGTGACTTCCTCATTAATGTGACTGCCATCAGGAGTTTTAAAGCCATCAGCATTTTAGCCTATTAGCCACTTACTCATTACATTCAACCAATAACTTTAACAGGTGATTGATGTTTAGGAAACATTTGCTATTGCACAGGGCTAGTAATCTAAAGTCAGAATTTAAAGAGAGTTCTGTCCTGAATTATACAGAAACAAAGACTTCTGAAAGTTGTGTGGCTATTCCTGAAGGCTCAAGGCAACAAATATATCTTCTTCAGTTTAAAATAGTGGAATTAGACACAATTTAAAAAAAAAAAAACAAAAAACCAAAACCAACAAAACAACAACAAAACTTAGCTAGGAAATATGGACTTAATTGCTGTAAAAACACATATTTGACAAAAATTAAATTAAAATACTCTCTTGGATCTCTATGTCTGTAAGAGGTTAGGGGGGTGGGGGTGGGGTAGGGGTGGGGTGTATTGGGGGGATAGTTCGTTTGGATGGGTGGGTTTTGGAGGCTTTTTTGGTTTGTTTTTATTCACTTTGCAAAGTTAAAGAGGAAGCTAACAACAAAAGCTTATTTTTTTTACTGGTGGTGCTTATGTCTGTGTGGCCATGATATCTAATGGGAAAAAAACCCACCCCAAACCCAATAGGAAACTGATAGTGTATTTGAGCAGCCTTCCTCCAGCCTACACTAATCCTTCCTCCCTGAAAACACTGTGAAAACTCTAAGCTCCTGATTTTTTTAGGCAAGAAAAACTAAAGTGAAACAAAACACTGCCAGAAAAAAAAATGTTTGGGGTTTTGGTTTTTTTTTTCAGCATGGAACAGCTTCTTCTCTTCTGCAGCAGAACAAGGATGCTTGTTTGAGGCCTGGAACTGACAATATTGTCTGGATCAGTGACAGCTATCTGATCTCGTAAATTCCCTACTAGAAACATGTGCATTACACCTCTGGATTTCTAATGTGGTACAGGGCTCGGTAATCCCTCAGAGCTTCAGAAATAGCAACTTGTATCTGTCACACGACTGGGACTACCTGTCTCTCAAACCAGAATCTACCTCCCAAAGCAACAGTAGTACAGCTCTTTCTCTGAGGCTGTCCAAAATGGTACCACCATCTGGCCCTCTTCCAAAAAACTGCTTCAAAAAAGACTATAAACTGTCATATTATCCACAGTGGCTTGTCCAGTTTCAGTCACATTTAGATAAAATTTCCCTGTTGAACTTGTCTGCCACAGAAGAACAGTCACTATTAAGATTTTTAAAGAGATTTTTTTGTGGACGTTAATTGTTTCCAGGTAAGCAATCACTTCTATAGAAGAAAAGGGAATTAGTGGCTATGGAAAAAAAGACCTCACTTTTTGTTCAAAATGTCCTTGATTTGCAAATCACTGAAGTATACTGAGGGTAGACTGAGGTAGAAGCCCTTTCTTTCTTATCTTTGTTAGTCATCCACTGTCAGTTGCTGCCAGAGCAAAGATAAGGGATTGCATGGTCTTCCTCTCCAATTTTGTAGGGACATTTTTATGTTTTCCAGTTTAGAGGCTTGAGAAGGAAGAGGTAGAGTTACTAAAGTCTCTTCCAGAAAGCATACTGCTTTTGGGGACCGAAACCCAATCTGACAAGTTAAGATTAAGGTGACACTTTTAAGATTAGAACATTTTCTTTAAGATCCTTGTAAAAATCAAATAGATAGTTTAAATAAAAATAAGCAATGATTTCTTCTGTAAGTAAGCAATATTTAAAGCAATTTTAATGGAATTTATCCCTGGACTATAGGCAGCTAAATTTAAGGTGCAAAATAAACAAGGTCAGTGTCAAAGGTTCATTAAGGGTTAGTACAGAGCTAGGGAGTGATTCATGCAGCTATATATGAGGTGTCCCAGGTTGTCCCATGTGGCTTTCAGATGCTGCTACAGAAACATGGGTCTTCTATCTATCTGCTTTGTGTCATATGTGCTAGAACTATGTGGATATCTTAGCCTAACAACATTTGAATTGACACTGCACACCCAATTCTAGGCAAATGCTTTAATACCTCAATCATGAAGTCAATGGAGTCTAGAGAATTATGCAGGTAGCTATATATATATCTACATCATGTGAAATGTGGGGAGGGAGATTTTCTCAGCCCCTAATGTTTGGTCTGTGTACCACCACGCCAGGAAAGCTGAGACCCTTGTGCCCAACCAGTCTGTTAACATCCCATTATAGGAACCCTTCACTGAACAGTCCTGCTGGATTGGAGGGTGATTCGACTGACTTGTTCAGGGAAATATGTCAAAAGCATCAGGGGACCCCTCAGCGGATCTGCCCACTTTGTTTGAATGTTACCTGCAGCTGGCAGCTGCTAGTGCCCACAAAGGACTAAGGCTAACAGTTTACAGAATAACAGTCTTTATTAACATAAATTTGTGACAAATTAAGATTCATGATTGCAGGAGATAGGGACTGTTTGCAAAAACAAACTTCAAGTGATATACAACCAAACTACGTACAACCAAAACTATAATCATTAATAAGAGCTAGCATGGGTTAGTTATTCAGTGGCATGAAACAAAGTTCTTACCCAATAGGTGTCCCTGTGGGGGAGAAGACAGGTTCAGCCCATTGACTGGTCCCAGAAGTTACAATGGAGTCTTCCCTAACTTCCCCCCTCATTCATTCATAATGCACTCATAATACATGTGCATTAGTAGTATAATGAGATTATAATGAGCAAGGTTCACCTAAGGAAAGGAAAGGGATTTCACCACAGCTGATGGCTCAGTAATGCACATCTTCTCTTATATCTCCCATTTGACAGCCGCTATGCAGCTTATCAGCTGTAAGGTGCCATCACGTTCTCAGTCCTGCTGGGAGTACAGCAAAGCCTGGCTGTGGGGTCTCCACTCCTCTCCACCCTCCACTGCTCCTCTAGGATAGCAGGTTGTGTTGTCTAGGGAGCCATGGTGGAGTAGATTCCATGCATGCCAACCATCCTGAAAGTGGCAACTGTATTTTACCTTTAAAAAGTTTCTATAATACTGCAACTTCTATTGGACTCCAGTTTTCCCTAATTTCCTCTCAAAGTAATTTTCCCACAATATAGATGACTTTTGGTTGTTTTTTGTGTGGGTTTTTTTTGTTGGTTTTTTTTTTGGTTTGGTTTGGTTTGGTTTGGTTTGGGTTGGGTTGGGTTGGGTTGGGTTGGGTTTTTTTGTTGTTGTTGTTTTTTTTAACCTGAATAGGTATCCAAAGTCTATTGGGTACATATAGATCTTTGTTGATCTACTGACTCTCTGTTATACATATTGGGAACACCTGGTTTATGTGAAGACTCCTGAATCTACAATATAAAGCTGAAAACCTTTAGTGGTTTGGGCAGTATTAGTTACCTAAACACAGAAAAGTAGTAACATTTGCAGCTTCCTAAATTAAGACACATGCACCAGATAGGTTTATAAAACAAATAAAATATTAGAAACCTGCATCTTTCTGCAGTAACAGCTGGAGACCAAGTGGGATACCCTACAGAGCTTGAAACAGCACTAGATCATTAACAAATCTGATCATAGACAAAGCAAATTTGAAGTGAGATTCAGTTACCTAATTATCAACATAATTTCTGCTGTGGATGTCTTAAAGTAAGCCAACTGACCTCCAGCTGCGAGGTCAGAAAGGTTCTTCCACAGACCATGTCTTTCAGATACTCTAGGGCATTCAAAAGGCACTAGTCACCTATATTTAGGCATCTGAAGTCCTCCACTACAAATGCAGCACAAAGGACAATCATATTTTACAATTCATGTCAATATAAAACTGAAGAAACATAAAAGGAGAAGATATAAATATTGAAGAGAATATGAAAGCCTAAAAAATCCATTGCAAGCTAGCAAATCCTACCTTACTTTTGAAGGGAAAAACTCTGAGACAGATAAATAAATTAACCTTTAAATAGATTTAACAGGTAAGTGTACTACTCTCAATTATTTAAAATACTTACGGCACATAGATCAAATAATATAACAACAATTTTGCCAATGGAAGATGCCAGCAAATGGAAACATATGACATGTAACCATAAGAAATGTGTGACATCAGGGGGATATATGAAGGAAACATATACAGTAAAGGAGGAATGAAAAATCCTAAGGAGATATTTCAAGTGTGCGTTTGTGTTCTGACTATTCATGATCAAAAAAAATTGAAGTATACATGGGAAAGATATAATGAAGAGATACTATTATGATCAAAGATCAAGACAAGGCTTACAAAATAAGCCTGCAAGTTGTTTTGTTTTCTTCTTTCTTAGATATAGCAGAAGAATAAATGCAAGAGAGAAAAATGAACACCATAGTCCAAAGAATAGCATAAACACATCAGTAAATGGATACAGATTGTCAAGAGAAGAAACTTCATTTGGAAATTAGATGAATTTTGCCCATGAGCCTGAAGTTCCAAAACAATATCTAGTAGGATGAATGGTAGAAATACATACCAGTGTGACAATACCACAGAATTCTGAGTGCAAATGAACAATATGCTTTCGTCCAATAGACTGTGGGACAGACTACTGCCTGGAGAGCACAACTGCTGAACTAAGAAGTTCATGTTAACCCCAAACAACTGTTTATAGCATGATTCTGTATAAATCTCAGCCAATTAGTGAGGAAACTCAAACAAAAATTTTGAAGACAATTTTATCTGTAAATTGTTGGAAATATCTGCAAAAAAGATATGACATCTAAGGCAAAACTAATGTGGGGTTTAGGAACTGTTCTCAACTTTTTAGTATCCTAAAGACCAATTCATCATTTGCTGTATTTCAGGGACAGGAGAAATTTACTGTGGACTGGTTCAAAAGGATCTGAAAACTAACACTATTTTAAACACAAGTAACAGAAACTCTTTTCCTCATTAGGGTAATACACACTTAGCAGTGTATTATGGGAAGCTGGGGGTTCAAACAGCTCTTCTGCTAGAGTTTCAAATCTCTGTGTAGGGAATGCTAATGAACCAAAAAGGGACAAGGGACTGACTTGCCCCTGACTACTACCAGCCATTTGTGAGGGGAAGAACATTTCTTTGCTCCATTAAGAAATTATATAAATTAGTATCTTCTAGCTTTCAAAAGAGGACTGTGAAAAAAAACAGATTAACAGAACAAAGAATAAGAGCTGCAGGACATACTGAGGTCCTTATTATATTGCCTATTTAAAAAAAAAAAACAAAAACAAAAACAACCAAAACCAAACAAAAACCACCTTTCTATTTCATTGGATTCAAGTCCTTCAAGTCCTAGATCACTATTAGGCATTGCCATACTGAGGAACATTAAATAAAAAAATCTTCTGTATATGGGACCTTGGATTTCTAATGTGTTCAGGGAATGGAGGCAAAAATACCCAATTCCATAATTAATTTCTCCTTAAATCAACACAAAGTCCTTTTCAACAAAATGACCTGATTCATGTTGTTTGTATGAGCACAAATTTCAGAGAATCTGTAGTCTCAGTTAGATTGAGAAGAGGGAATTTCTGCAGAAATTAGGTTAGATATTTTAATTTTCTTTCTTGCATCTTATGCTGAAGCCAGATTTACAGATTTACATTTTAGTTCTTATAGGTAAAATATGCGCATGTAGTACCAACACATCCAAAGAACAAAAGTTATAATTTGTCTGATTTTTAATGTTCAATTTTATAATATAAGCTGATTATTAAAACTTTTAATACTATACCTACGCTCATTAAAATGGTATCATCGAAATATTATAAAATCCATAGCACTTGTATCAGGACTTCAAAATTGCTGTTCACATTTACTGCATTTTTATGCATGCGCTCACTGAAGCAACACACAGGTACGACTTTTTGGCCATATCTGTAACATGTTGACATGTAATGATACCTTTCCTCTTTTCCCTTTTATTTAAATAAAGTTGAGGAGAAAAAAATAAAAGTCAGAAAGCGTATATGGGGAGGATGGGGCAGGGAAGAGTGGTGTAAAATGGCAAGTAATACTATAGTCATTACAACATATATTGTAGCTATATATAGTATACATACACTACATATATATGTAGTATACAATACTACTATTATAGTAGTTCTGTTGTGGTAGAACTACTACTACTATCATAGTTCCTACTGAATTCAGCTCATGCTATTGTACTCACATGAGATGACTAGATCACTTCAAAATGTGTATATGCATGTGTGTACATTTGTATGTTGTTATCATGTACAAACCTAAAGATGCTTTTTCAGAGTTCTTTTGTCAGCTTTCTTAGCAACATTTGCTAGCTTTAAACGTTCCCACTTATAACCCCAAAGAAAAATACATGTATAAGTAGTACTGCAGAAAAAAGATCCTGATATACATTTCAGCATGTGTTTTTAAATCCTCTGACTGAAACTCACAATCCTTTTACCAGCTTAGAACACTGATAGTAATTCTATTACCACTGCAATAACCGTTCCTCTCTAATTCTCTAGACACAATTACTGTGCACCATGCAAGATGAATACAAATTAACAGAAGAGAAAACACCGTAAAAAAGGGAAAATCACTGTGGACTGAAATGTTCCTGCAGGGGATGCTCTTGCACTCTCCAGTTTAGCTGAATAAGCTTCCAGAAACCCTTAAAAAAGAACGGGGGACGACGACGACGACCGGGGGGGGGGGGGGGGGGGGGGGGGGGGGGGAGGGGGAGGGGGAGGGGAGGGAAGAAAAAAGTGGTGGTGGGGGGGTGGCGGGGAGAAACCCAAAACATCAAGCAATGTTCTGTATGTGATTTTTCTTCTGTCCTTGGTGATTCATACTGATACAATTAAAATTTTAATTAACATTGTTATCTAAGATTATTTTTTCTTCCATTGTACCTAGCTATTCACTACTTTAAAGAAAGCAGCCAGTGCTTATATTTAGAGAAAAAAAAAATCATTGTGTTTCACTTTTTGGTCAGTAAATGTTTCTGTTTAAATTTGTGCTGATTTATAGTGGAAGAAATTCAAGTACAAAATGCTTTTTCTATTGAATACAATTCCTCAACTCCGATATCTTTTCAAAGAAGTACCATATACCATAAGCAACCTTTAGCTGTGGACATACAAGAAAATAAGGTGAAAACAAAAGGAACAGCCTCGTTTAGCTTTGATATTTTTGACTTAAAACTAAGAAAAACTGAAGACTACAGCTACAGTTTACCACTGCCTCTGCTGGAGGCATATATGCCATGGTGACAGCCTATTTGGTTTCCACATCAGAAAATTTACAGCTGAACAATGCTACCTAATAATTCAGTGTTATTCAAAAACAAACCAAAAACAAAACCAAACCAAAACAAAACAAACAAACAAAAACCCCTAACAACAAAAACCAGCAACCTTGTTATGCAGGAACTGGGTAAAATGATTGTTGATTTTTAAGTCTTCTTATTTTGTCTTACTCCTCCTATAGTCTTCATGGGAGATTACCTTCCAGTTTTCTTATCTTTTGCAATGTATAAATCCTTACACCCCACCATACTTTACAACTTTAACAGCACTTGTACTGCTCAATGCAACATAGATCTGTCTTTTGATACAGAGAAACCATCTCTACTTTTATAAATAGAGAAGTAAACAATTTATAGCTTTCAATATCAGTTATATTATTTATTAAAAGTATCAGACTTTTAATAAAAGACTTTTAATAAAGACTTTAAAGTCCAGAGACAGGAACTGGACTGCTCAACTTAGATACTAAATTCTTATGGAGGCTCTCAAAGGCAGTTACACCCCACACACACCTCAGTCAATGATTTAGGCATTTACTTCAGGTGGGTCATTATCTTAAGTGCTTTATTTTACATGCAGGTTTTATGCCCACATTAAATAGACTCTATCCTGCCCTAATGGCCCTAAATAACAAGCAAGCGATAAGTTTTATCTCTCATTGTAAAAGCACAAGATCTATCTAGAGGTCTACCAGGTTTATGCTACAGACCTACATCCCTACACCACCCTCTCATCTTACATTCTAGTTTGACTCTATTCATCAATCATTTCTCTTAAACTTAAGAGGCAGATCAACACTGATCCTCTGACTGACCACATTAAACTTAGCTTCTCAAGGCTTTTTGTACAGCTGGTATATAATAGTTTTCCCGCTTTTCTTCATGGATAGGAAGGAAGGAAGGAACAAGTGAGCAAGCACTTGTTCCGTTGTTGATTACAAAAGCTTGCCATGTGCCATAGAGTCCACTCCTATTTTAGCTCAACAGTGCGAAGCTGTGTTAAGTAAAACTCTATTAATAACACCTGGGAGTTAAGACTGCCTGCTTTAAACTTTTCTCAAGACATTTTCATTGATCTAATTCCTATACAAGCTAAACAAGATCTAAAGCCTTCTTTTGTGCATCTTGATCTAATACCCCTCAAAAGGGTAGAATTTGTCTGCTCTCAGAGTGAAGTGTTTCTCTTCATATTTATTGATGCCTAAAGGATATATTGGAGGCTAGAAGTGCTCAGCATGATTATTTTGCATTATATGTTTTGGGGTAAACTTATACTAAAACCAGTAGACAAAAACATTAGTCAAGGTTCAATTTTTTCCAACTCTGACTGGATGTTATTTTGTATCAAATCACTCTTTTGCTCTGCTCTGCCCTCTATAGTTCAAACGAGTTACCTAAGACTCTAGTAACTGTTGTTTAATGCAATACTTGGAAAAATGTGTGTTTAGGAAGATTATTATCATCAGATGAATATTTCTGAGAGCACACTTTCCATTTATTAATACATTTTTCTTTCAGAAATGTAGCATAATATTCTGAACAAAACACTGAAGAAAAGCTGAAAGAAAAGGCAAGATTGAGGAGGCAGAATCAGAGGAGAGTGTATAGTAGAGGTGAAATTTTTAGAAAGAATTCATGAGTTTCCTTTTTTGGAGGTGGTCAGACAAATTTCTAGTTTGTCCTATGTTAGTCTTACCACAGATTTTGAAAAACTAAATTGTTCACAATGATCTTTATCTTTCCATATTTTGTACTGCAGACTGTACTAAGAGATATTTTGTGAGAGGAAAATTATTTTCCTGCTGTTCCAGTAAGATTAAATGGTTAATATGCCACTACAGTAAACTGTAATGGAATATTTCTGTCTGGAAATGGAACAGAAATCTGTTTTATCAAATCCAGAAAAGTATTTAGGCCTCAAGTTAATGTGTCTTTTCTTAAAAACATAAACCTGAGCTTAAAATTATTATGGGTAGAAATTTGCTCAAATTCACTACTATAATTTCAAAAGTATGACCTCTGATCTTTTTTGTTTTTTTCCCTTTGCAAAGTATTTCCTATTTTATCTGTATTATGGCAAAAATTTTGGAACATAATGAAATATTATAAATGAAATGCAGGTTATTATTTTACATTTTAAAAGAAAAATGAACAAACTTTTTTTCTATCAAACACTAAGATCTGGGTCTTCTTTTTCTTCTTTCCTAGGGTTTTAAAATTCCCTTTACCATAATTTAAAGTAATGCAGGGGTTTACAAGATTCTAGCTGAGCAGCTCAAATATGGCCTTTCCAAAAATAGATACTTTCAGGAGTCCTGAGCAGACAGTTTTCCTAAAGGCCATAACATGTGGTCATATTCATCTTAACTGAATTCTACTCCTACACATGACAGAGAGGGCAATAAGATATGTAATAACTTGATCTAGGGACATTTTTATTTTCTTTGTGTGATTTTACTGAAATTGTGGCAAGCAGAGAAAAAATAATAAAAAAGGGAGGTTTATTATTGTTATTACTATATAGATTATGTAATGGGCATAAATAATTGTCCTTTGAGTATGAATGAAGATAGTTTCTTTTCAACAGTCAGTAAATGATGAGACAACACTTCAGATCATGAAGATTTCAGTGTATTTTCATGCAGGTTAACATAAAGTAAATAGACATAATAGAAACAAAAGTAAAAGAGAGTTGGTTCCCATATATTTCTAAACCAGTGTTGTTCTTTCTTTTTCTTGCCAACCTTTATATGTCCTTCTAGTCTTTTTATCAAACGTTCCTGTAAAGAAATTGAAAAGCGAGAGCAAAAGAAACCACATAGCAAAGTTTGCCGGCCTCTGGGCTGGGTCGTGCACAGAATGCTGGTGCCTAAATGTTTTCTGAAATGGAATCAAGCATCATGACTTGGAGTTGTAAGCTAGAGGGCGAGTTAGTACCTTTGGAGTGATAAATCAAACCCACTCAAATGGTGCAACAGAAGCACTTCCAGTTATTTAACCACAGAATCTGAAATTTCTCTTCCTTTCATAGCTTAGCTGCCCTTACCAGGGCAGGCTGTTCTGTCTAGGTCGAAGCCAGAGACTGAAATCTCTGCTAGAGTAGCTGCCTCACAGGGTAGTGGGGTTTTTGTTGTTGATTTTTAGTTGAGGGGTGGTGCTATTTTTTTGGTTGGTTTGGGGATTTGTTGTTGGGTTTTGGGGTTGGGGTTTTTTTCTACATTTCTTCTTTTTTTTTCTAAATGGCCCAGAGCTGAACCTTTTGGTAGTTCAAAATCTGGTCACTAGGGGACTCCTCCAGCAGATAGTAGAAATATGTTAGTATTCCCCAATATAAGGAGAAAGCACTTTGCTTTCCTCTTTCTCCAAAAGCTTCCTGCCAGTAGACTGCCATTTAAGAGACACTACCAGCATCTCCATCCTTAACTGGCTTACATTTCAAAGGAGGAAAACCAAAACACAAACACCTAAAAGATCTGTATAAACTCATTCCAGGTCCTGTCTCACTTTAGCAAAGAGGTACCTTGTGAAAGCTCTGAAGAGGTAAGTCCAGACAAATGAATACACAGAATCAGGCACAATCGGTTTTGGAATTTCTTCTGGCTGGTTTTCTGGTTTAGTGCTCTACATTGTGATTGTTGTGAATCTCTCTGTTGGTGACTAAATACTTTCAAGTAGGAGCCTGAGGAACCCAAGGCACCAGATGTACACTGAACAGCAGTAGTCACCTACATGACTACACCCTTCTCACCACATTACTCCACAATCTTCTGGCTTCTCAGTCTCAGGTCTTCTTTTCTGGCTTCTGCTACTCCCACAAAAGAGTTTATTCAGCTTAATGTGGCTCAGAGAAAAGGGTCAGAGGGGAAGATGAAGAAATCCTTATGACTAAAAAATACTGCATCAGCCTATGTGTGCATCTTTGCCCAGATCAGTTTCCAGATAGCTTTCTCTGAAACTACACAACTACACAAGCAGGCATAAGAATAAGCAAAACAGCTAAACAACTTGATTTTTTTTTTTTTTTTACACTGGCATCAGCAGTAAAAAGCCTTTCAAGAAGCTAAAAATCTAAACTTTTTTTTTTGAGTACTGTGCCTGAGGTCGCCCACGTAAGTTCTATGTATAACAGAAGATTTTCCTCTTCTGTTGAATTATGTACCAAGTTTCTTGATGGATTGGTCCTATCTCCCTCCTTTTCTTATCTGCTTTTCAAATTTTTTACTTTATAGGATGAAATTTTTATATTAGCTTTTTTTTTTTTTTCAGAAGAGAAGATGGCAATTTTTTATAGTAAGTTGATTCATTTAACAGGGTAAGGGAAAAGAAATAATATTATTTTCCCATTATACAATTCTTTATCTCTCTTTTCCTTTAAATAATTGTCTGGGTAAAATGGTCCAGTCACTAAATTAAATTTGGCCTAAGAACAGTCCTCACTAAAATGTAGCCTTTTATTTTTTCCATAGAAAATTATATTATCATACTTTGGAAATAGTATTCTGAATACAGAAGACAGAAAGATTCATAGGTCCTCACAGTATCTATTGGGTTTTGTTGGCCTTTCTTCACTGTAAACATTACAAAATGAAATATCATCATCCTCATTACAAGACACTATTTTAGAGGGAATAATGATTTTTTAAAGCATATTATACCATAAAGTTAATAAAAGAAGACCCTTTAGTTATCAAAATTGCTTCAAAATGCAATTCTTTTTTGAAAAAATTAGTTTTCCTAGGGCTTTTTGGGTGGATGATGTTTTTATTTTTTCTTCTAAGACCTGCTGAATAACAGCTTTCTAGTATTTGAAGCTTTCCGAACAAAAGTATAGGAACAGCCACCTTAATAGATGTGACAAATCTATGTGAGATAATTCTACTAATATACCTAGTTTATTGAAGAAGGTTTTGCATTAATTGAGTGCTGATGGTAAACTGTCTTTTATCAGTCTACATACATTCTCACCACCGAAGGAGGGTCCATTTGAATAACCTTTAGACATCTATATTGCATGTGTTTACCTCAGAGATAATTTGTAGCTTGGTTTTATAGCCAGGGAAGTAAAATGATGCTTTTAAGTTACAGTTAATTTTATCTAATGGCAGATGCCTAAATCTGAACCTCTGAACTCTGTGAAGTAACCTATTTCTCTCTATTAAGTTAAAACGGAGTCTAGATGAGATCAGAAATAGATGTTCATGTGACATGATCACTTAAGCTGTATTATACCAGCTAATATCTCTATCTTTCCTTACTCAACAAGGACCTGTCCTCTGCTTGCCAATATCAATTAATTTTAAGTCAGATAATTTGAAGTGAGATCCCTTGAAGCAGTCTAAAAGCCAGCTTTGGAGGCTTGCAAAAGTTTGACCTGTACTGTTACAGGTATTCTAGAGTAAACTACATACATGTGAAACGGGACAAAAATATGGAGACTGTTCAAACTAGGTATAGGAAGTGCATTGGGTTAAATAATTGTCATGTAATTTGGCAATCAGCTATCTTCAGAAAGGCTATCATCTTTTTAGACAAGTCCTGATTAGCTCTCCTTGCTGATAGTGTAACTAACAATTTTCTTTTTTCAGTCTTCGAATTTTCAAATAAGACTATGGCAGAAGTTATAGAAAACAGTGACTCTGCACCAATGTCTTGGAAAATCTTTTGACAGCCAGCTGGAGGAAAGTTTGCACAGCACACAAAATAGTTTTTATGTTCTGCAGACTTTAAAATCAGTAGCTTAGGGACCAGTGTCAGCCTGGACCACAGTGGAGCAGCACAACATTGTTCTCAGAAGTGTGTTCCTAGCCATTTAGGCAATATTTGATTGCATGTGAATGACACAGAGTTTAATATAGGACTGTGAGGTGAACTCAGCTGGGTTACAGCATTGCTCAGGTAAAGTGATATAGGACAGAAGACAATGACCAGTTGAGAGACTAGGGTGATAGTAGGGGACAACATACAACAGAAACACTTCAAGGGGCGGGCTATGGGCAAAGGCAAGAGACACTTTCCTTCTGAGAGCCTGTTCTCTCCTTTCTCATAAAATCTTTATGGATTTTAAGTAATATTTTTAATATCAACACAGAAATCACATTTGCTATATGGTTACAATCATGTGTTAGCTGGGAATCAGGGCTGTCCCCTTGCATGCATAACTAACGCATTAGGTCATCATTTCCCTGGGTGGTTTAGAAACTTCTTTGAGGCAATAAAGTCACTTGAGAGAAGTGATTAACTGAAGTCCTAACCATCTTCACAGAAAAGTGTTTAACTTACTGTTACAGGAGTCCTCAAAGTAGGAATCACTGTCAGCCCTGGAGATTCCCCCCAGGCAGTCCCTGCTCTGGATGGACTCATTCCTAGATGTTCTTTGTATGCTTAAATGTCCTGGGAAAAGAATCTGGCTGTTCCAGGGACTCCTGGAGGATGTTTCTGCTGCAGAATCAACTAAACTGTGCATAGATTAAATATATATATATATATAAATAGTCAGGAATGGACACATAAGACAGTCTGTTGCAGTATTTAGGATACATAGACTGTGGAGTAGTTGGGATATGATTTGCATGTAGTTTAAGCTAGTCAACAGGAATAGATCATGCATAAACCAGAGTAGCTGCAGTTGATATGGGCAAACTGATTGTAAGAGTTCACCAGAACCGCAGTTCAGGGGGTCTTGTCAAATTTAGCCAGAGACTCCTTTGTACTGACACTTGCAATGGAGACTGACTACTTGGTGGTGAATGACCACTCTTTCAGAGATTTGATTCATCACATGAGCATTACCTTTTGTAAAAGATGCAATACATTGGTGTTATAACACTCTATGCATGTGTTTCTGTGCAACACCATGTCACCCCTGTATAATTAACACCAGTTCAAAAGTGTTGGCCCCACCTTGCAGTGATGAGCAGCAGGCATAGTTTCACAGAGAGTAAATGGCTCTAGGATGGCCATGGCAGTATCTGCATCACAAAACTGTTCTTCTCCTGCCATGCAACCCCCTCCCCTAACTTTGCTTACAGCTTTGCATCCTTTCCTAATGTCAACTTCTTTCCAGCCTTTGCCCCCATCATACTATGACACCTTTACCACAAATCCACCATGTACTGTATGCTCTGATTGTAATGAACCAGGATTAGCGTGTACCAAAGCTTCTCAGAAAAGATTTTGCTTTCTTCAATCATCTTTCCTGAATTCATTTGTAAATTTATACTGCCCTCTGATTACATTGCACAATTTGACCCTAAATTATGAAGACAAAGGCAAAATGTGTTTTAGCCTGTGTAATACACGTGGAACACTTTCCTAAAATTCCCATTACAGAATATAAATAGAGATATGCTGTGTAGTCAGCTTTTACTGAATCTGAATGAAAATTCATTAGTAGGAACTGCATTTGGTGGTGTTTGTCTGTTGCAACCCTTCACATTCCTATTATTGAGCAGGCATCTAATCTGCTTAGCCTGATCCAGACTGTAAATTTGTCGCTTGATTGAATACTGGTTTTAGTGTTGATGATATCCCTGGGATCATGAACATCATAAAATAGCTGCCAAGAACTGATCAGCTAAATGGAGATATGAGAACAGTGAATGTCAAGACAAGCAAAGATATATAACTTAGTGACACTATACACCAAGAAACAGAAAGGGGATCTAAGCTTTCATGAAAGAATGATTCAGGTCAAGAGCACTTAAGGTTTGGAAGTGGCTGCTATGCCGGTCCATCCTTCTACTGTTTAACGTAAAGTCAGACGATCTATGGTATGTATCTGGTTACAGGAAAGGATTTCTGAGCCCATAGAGGCAAATAACTATTTCACATAATCAGATTTTCAATAGCAGCTGGTCTCAGGTGAATGATAGGTAAATTAGAAAATCTGATGCTTCCCCGCTCCCCACTCTGTTAAGTGTGAAGATCTTGTGTTAAAAATTATTAACTTGCAAAATACTTAAACCCCACTGACACAAAATTAATTCAAAAGAAGGAAAAACTTTCAGTGTTTATTATTTTCCCTTTTCTCCTCCTTCTGTTGAATTTATCCTGACTTGAGTTCTGTTAAATGAACTAGCAATTTGTGGCAATTTATTAAACCAGGCAACTTTAACTTAGACTAGTCATAGCCATGGAAGAAACAGCAAGTCACACTTTTCGATCCTTTTTGTCCTCAGTCTAACTAAGCAGGTAGTTATGTGTTGATAACCAGCTCTCCAACATACCTAATTTACTGCTACAGTGGTCTCTAGATGTACCTATCTTCCACTATAGTGGTGCCTATGAAACATAAAGGAAATGATGGGTTCAAACTTCTGAAAGCACCAGCAAAAGAAATACTTTCTTGTTTTTAATCTCAAGAATTAAGTGTTCTTTGTGAATTCTAATCATGAAGCTGGGATGTGATACTGAGCTTTGAAGCCGTGTAGTCATTTTGGAGAATAGAGAAGTGAGGGAATCCTTCAGTTCCTGGAAAGACCACATGGTAGAGAACACTAAGGTATAGTTGCTTTCCTGAAATTCAGTTTTCAAAATTGCCTTGTTCACTGTTTCCAAAATTCCTGACTAGAAGGCTGGAGTAGTTTCTTCACCAGAAAAAGAACTTAGATCTGTCAAGCAACATGAAACTCTCAAAGGCAATGTCCTCTAGGGAATAATTGCTCTGTTGGTAATGTACAGGGAAGCAGTGACTAAGATCCTGAACATTTGGTATCTATTCACAGAACCACAGAACCATAGAATGGTCTGAGTTGGAAAGGACTTTCAAGTATCAGCTAGTCCAACCCTCTGTCATATACAGGGACATCTTTCACTAGATCAGGTTGCTCAAAGCCCTCTCCAACCTGACCTTCAACACTTCCAATGATGGGACATTCACACTTTCTCTGGGCAACCTGTGCCAGTGTCTCACCACCCTCACCATACACATTTCTTCCTTATGTCCAATCTACACCTACCCACTTTCAGTTTAAACCCATTACCCCTTGTTCTGCTACTACAGGCCCTGGTAAAAAGTCTCTTTCCACCTTTCTTATAAGCCCTTCTTCACTATTGAAAGGCTGTAACCAGGCGTCCCCAGAGCTTTCTCTTCCCTAGGCTGAACAACCCCAACTCACTCAGCCTTTCTTCAGAGCAGAGGTGCTGCAGCCTTCTGACTGTCTTCACGGCCCTCCTCTGGACCTGCTCTGACAGGTGCGTGTCTGCCTTGTGCTGGGGATCCCAGAGCTGGGTGCAGTACTCTTGGTGGGGTCTCATGAGTGCGGACTAGAGGGGGAGAATCTCTTCCCTTGACCTTCTGGCCATGCTTCTTTTGATGCAGCCCAGGACAGGATTGGCTTTCTGGGCTGCGAGCCCACATTACAATCACGGACTCAACATGCTCTTTCTCTTTCAGAAAGCGAAATAAATAAATCAGTAAGTAAATACATAAACTGAGAATTTTCAATATTGACAGCTATAAGTATATCCCTTTAAATGAAATCTCACTTAAAGTTTTGGTAGACAAGGACTAAAGAATAGAATATGTTATTTTAGCAAACTGTGAACAAGTCAAGAAGTAATCAGTAACTGCTTTTAGTTTATTTGACTAAATTTATTTCCCTGATTGTTTTGCCTTCTTCGAATAAAACTTTTTTGTGACAGAGTACTATATCAAGTTACCTGTTCTAAATCAACTAAGCTCCACTATGTAAGGTGTGGATTTTTAGCTGGAGGATTAATATTTAGTGGACATGTCTATTAGTGCATTAACAAAGCATTTAAAAGACTGTATTCATTTTGGCACAGCTCTCTTGAAGTGTTTTGCTAAATTTATCTAATTTCTACTGTTTGAGGAATGGTAAGGATTTGGGGTTTTGAATGTATGTGTCAGTAATTCTTGCATCCCATTGAACAAATACTGAATTAGGTGAGAACCAATATGCTTTAGGAAGCATATAAATGACACTATGTTAGAAAAAAAGCTCACAGGCATTGCTGATAACTGTAGTTTTCTTTTTACTTCACCAGAAACTAGAATATTTATGCCTCAGATCTACTGTTTGCAGATTTAGCAAGGCTGACACTGGATGTTAGTATCAGTGGAAGCACTTTAATATTTTAATTTCCTACTATTTTTTTCCTTCCTTCTTCTTCTGAGAATTATGGTGGTTGTTTTTTTTAAGATGAGGAAAGCATACCAGCATTCCTTTTTTCATTCTTGCATCAATTTAATTGATGCTCTAGAACTGCCTGCTATTATACATGCAAAGGGAGTTGATTAATTAAAGCATATTAGCTCCAAGAGAAATAATCTATTTTGGGGTGGTTTTTTTTTACTTTTTCATAGATGAAATAGTCATTCTTCTCTATACATATAAATCAAGGTTTTCAGTTAATTCTGTAACTATTCTTTTATGAGTTTTTTTCCTTTGATTGGCTTAATTTAACTAACTTTTGATAGTGATACCTAAACAATATAGTCCTTTTTTTCCCAGAATCTATTCTCATAGGTAGAACAAAAAGAGAAGAGGACAAATTTCTTTTTCCCTGTATGTGCTTTTTCTTTCTTTTAGTCCTCTTATTGATACTCCTTTCCTCTTAGCCTGTACATAGAAAATGTCCAGCCTGGGGAAGAGATGCTGCATATATCTTAATTCATATTTGCCTATAATAAATCATTTTATCATAATTTATTTGATAGCACTGTACTCTGTATTCATATGTGTCCTTCCAAAGGTCTTTAAAGGTCTTTGAACACAATTTGAAGCTATTTTGATGAGCAGGGTGTGTCAGTGTGCTCCTCCTCCCCATCATGACCTTTATTTCCGTAACAATCATCAACTGATAACCACCAGTGGCAGTCCTGATTGATGTGTCTGATCATCCGGTCTTGGTGGCTGTGTCCCTCTCAAAGTAAATTTGGGGGAAACAGATAACAACACAGTAGCCAAGGGATAATTTATCAGTGTTCCCACCTAACTACCATGCTTGACAAGGTCCAGCTCAAGCCAAGTTTGAAAGAAAATTCTGTAGTTGGTATGCAAATATGACTATGAGTCAATTATCTTACTCCACAAATAGTGGACAGCCCAGGACCCATTGAATTCTCCTGCTAAACAGTGGGTTGCATGCCAGGATGTCCCCTTGAGCAGGGACATCTCTCAAGGTTACTCCTCCAGGCTGAGAGATTCTGTGCCACAAGAGATTCTTGGTAAGTGATTAATAGCATGCTATACTTGGAAATCTTAGCTAAGTGATATAAAGGATTGATTATGCACATATAATCCTTTAGATATAAACAGTCGACCAAGTCTGGGACTAAGTCTGGATCCAGCTGCACCTGAACTCCCCTCTGAGAAGGAGTTTAGAATGCAAGGGGGTCCTTTCTGAATCTCATGACTCAACAGGAGGGTCTCCCTGTCCTCCATGCAATAAATAATCAAGTGTACCTTGTCATCAAATCTTGTTAAACCACTGTTGCATTTTATTATCAAACTTGTTAAATCACTGTTTTATACCAATAAACGTTGCTTCTCTCTTATGAGTGAAGTGCGTCACTCCATCCACAACACGGGGTAGGACCATGTTCTTTGCCAAGGCCAGGTGTCAGAGACTATCTGTACCGATTTTACATAATACTTGACGCTATCTACCTATGCTCACTGTGATACCATGAGGTACTAAATATTTTTAATATTTTTACTAACTTTTACCTTTCTGACTGTTTCTTTCAGTTTAATGTGTGTGAAATAATGTTAGAACTATATTGTAGCCCATCAGAGTTGCAGGTATAACACGTGCAGAGGCAGGACATGAAGGGCCTGTGGGAGTTTGAGAACATAACATGCCAGGATATGGTACTGAAGAGGCACATAGAGCAGAGGGTGCCTTGTACTTTTTTGCAGGGCTGTCCACAATGTTCTGTGATGGCCTGAACTGAAAACAAAAGAACAAACAAAAAAAACCAAACCAGTAATTATGATAACCTTAATACCGTAGAGATGGTGACAGGAGTAGTGGCCCAGTTTGCTTATTGGATCTGGTTTTACCATGTTGTACAGATTTACCCTGAAGCCTGTTAGAAGTATAATTAACACACAAAACTGAGTTTTTCTTTTTTTAAAAAAAAAAAAAAAATCAAGTCAACATCTTTAAAATATGAACTTCAGATAATTGCAAAATAAATTTGTGAAGGCTTTCTCAATTATTTGATTGTAATATACAATCTTATCACTTTTTATTGTCCTATCCATATTATATCATATAATATGCAGGTGGAGAGACAAAATGTGCATCAAAAATTTAATGAGCTTTTAGGTTATCCTCATGGAATCTCAGTTCACCCACCCAATAAGACTGATCACTTCACTCAGCTGAAATGGATAGCATAGGTAGGCTATTTGGCCTTCTTTTTTCTTCTTTGATTCAATACAGAAACTTTGTTAACTGATATTTTGCACATATTCTTCAGGTTTTGATCTGCAGGTCTATTGCTTATTTATATACCTAGTCAACATATATTGTTTCAATTGATATGCACATTTTTTCCTACACTTAATCTTTTGTATATTCTATAAATTGAATCCTATTTTTTCAACCTTTTTCTCAATTCATTAAGACTCTTCTGAATTCTTATTCTTTGAACACTCAATCTCTTCCAGCTTAGAACCATCTGAAAATGTAATAAATATGCTATTTCCTGCATTATCAGGTCAACCTTGACAATATTTTATGCCTGCAGACACAGATTCTTAGTCATCCTTTCTCTGGGCTAGTGAAACAGTGGTATTATTACCTTTTTGGAACCATTTTTACATCTGTTACAACAGCTTCCTATGGACCACGTTTTCTGAACTTGATTAAGAGAATGTCATGTGAGACAATATCAAAAACCCCACTGGAGTCCGTATATGACATTTTTTGTCTCTTGCCACAAGGCCTGTTCCTGTGTCATGGGAGGAAATTAGATTGGTTTGACACAGGTTTTTTGTTGACAAATTCATGATGGCTGTAGGTGTTATATACCCTTGTGTTGACATTACCATAAAATAGCAAGAAATAAGTACAGAAGGAAAACCCTCTACCTGCGTATGAACAGTTTTGTGGGTTTTTCTTTTTTTCTTCCAAGCTTAGGAGGGACATTGATTTTGCAGTATCTCTGAACCCCATGATTTTCTTTGTAATTTGGCACACATATTCTCAGTTTCAAAACAGCTCCTTGAAACAGCTTCTTGACTGTAGGTTCAGCCCAAATATATAACCTTTAAAAAGAACACCCACTATTTCCATTGGTCAATTGCATCTGGTGCTACAGGGAGAATTTGCAAGGATTGGTTCCTCACAGAGACCAGTGCTTAAACAGCTGAAAACCTGGCACCATAGGGAATAGATTCCACTTCCATGGAAAATGAAATTTAAGATTTTGATGGTTTTGCTGAATGGCATGCAGAATACTGTGCAGAGATGCAATTCAAGTTATTCTTTACAGGAATATTTTCATCTGGAAAACTTGGATATCCATAAATATCTCACAGGTATTTCCAACAGGCAAATCACATTTAATTCAGCTGCTTAAGCTGACATAGAAATTCTTCAGCTTTTACTCCTTCAATTCACATAGTGTAAACCCTTTCCAGGAGCATGATATAAAATGCAAACAAAGAGTATAACAAAACAGGGAAGGGGAAGGTAAGTCTTGCAGATATTTAAAATGCTTCAAAAAATATAAACCCTTCTGTATTATAAGGTAATAAATAAATATGGAAATAATGTATAAAGAATATAAAGATACGTGAATACAAGAATATGTGAAGAATATAAACTATATTTTTTGCAATACAAAATATGGTTTAGAAGTCTTGAAAAAGTGTATTTTGAGTGTGAAATTATTAATAAAGGATATGCAGATTATAATCCCCTAAAGTAAAATATCTGTCTCGTAAGGACCTACCTCTATTCTATAGGAATGATCTGATTGTTATATTGTGTTGAAATTTGGGGAGCCATGAAAGAAAAACAGTAGGGTATACTTTCAAGTCTTTGAGCTCAGGCTACTCCTCAGGCAGCAATGCTACATTTATCACACACAATCCAGGTTAAAGCTATCATTTTATGACCTAAAAAAAAAATTATAGAAAACTACAATGCAGAAGATAAATTAAACTACTTCTTATGCAGAGGAGGTATTAGAACTAAGCGTAAGGAATGTCTGTTTTCTGAAAACTGCTTGGCATGCAGTATTACCTGAACTATGTCAGTGTCCTTTCCCTGTAAGCAGTATCACCTGGGTACTTAGGCAATTGCTTTATTTGTCCTAGGACCTGCTCTACTTACAAGTAATTGAGAACCATTTTGGCTGTTTCAGCTTTTGCTGGGCATATGTTTGCTTGGCTACAAAACCTGTTATAGCACAAGTCATGAAATGGTCATGAAAATTTGTGAAGTTCCTTTTAAAGACTAGTGATTTTCAATGGTGATTTTTTATTTTTTTTAGAAAATTTGTGAAGTTCCTTTTAAAGACTAGTGATTTTCAATGGTGATTTTTTATTTTTTTTAGTAAGTTGTATTTATTACAGCAGTGATACTGCTATGACTTTGTAAAGCCAAGCAAAACATACAGAAAAATACATAGTAGAAAGAAAATCTCAAAATAACATTACCTGTTCCTTCTGTTTTCACATTTTTTACAGAAAGTTTAGATTTCATTAGGAAACTTTTTATATCCCAGATAACTTGGTAATAGGATTGCAGAATAACACTCCTTTAAATCAACTGAAAGGCACCAACAGATTTAAATTGACCCGTCTCTACATAATGGCTTTCTAATTCCAAGATCATCTGAGCAAGACTTATGAGAATTTAGTTTAACCTGAAATAAGTTTTCACTTTAAAGAGTTCCCTACAGACTAAAAAAAAAAAAAAAATAAATAAAAATACCACACCAAAAAACCCCACAACAAATTAATGGACATTTGTTGAAAATTTTCTAGGATTCTGTTGTGGTCTTTTTTGTTCCACTGGCAAGCTGGACACTTGCAAGGGAACGAGATCTACCCCAACAAACAGACAAATGTGATTCTGACTACATATGTCTAAAATTTGGGCAAGTACTGTTCACACTAGTATTGATGTTCATAGTCAGTGCAGAGAAAAGGGCATTTTAAGAGCGTGACTCATTAACGACATAGAAATAAATAATGTCCTATAATTTTCTATTTCTCATCTCTTACTGTGAATTAAATCCAGACAGGTAGATGTGGACATGTACATATGCAAATACACATATGTGTGTATGTTCAGAGAAATCCTCATAACTTCCAAACAAAACAGTAGAACACATGGTGTCCCAGTCAGTTGAATGGAGCACTGGACTACGTGCAGTTCCTTAACGTTGAACTAGCATAAGGTCCAGCTATGCAGCAACAGCAGGAGCCACACAGCCTTCTGCTCTCTTCTGCTTCACTCTTCTGCTCCTCTGCGCTTGGTGCATTCATTTTTGTGGGGTTTTAAACTGTACAACAATTTTCAGAGGAAAGGAAGAGTTAAATGACTACTCTGTGGAGTTATTTTAGTTACCTTGACACTTCATCTCCTAAAAAGTGAGATAAGAGCTGTCAAAAAATGTAAATGAAAACACAAATAGTCTTAAAAGATTTTATTGCATGTAAGCAGATTTTATTGCATGTAAGCAGATTTTACTAATCAACACGGTAAGTCAATGATGCACGTCTTTTCACAACTTAAACACAGCAAATATAAATTAATATGCATTGTGAGCAAGATCATATTTTGTCTTCATTACTAAAAAGCTATTTTTTGGTTAATGTTCTTTCTGTGGCTGTTAGTAGTTCGCTGATTTTGTGGGTCAGAGTATGGGATCACAATGTTCAGCTTATTCTGTAACAGACTGTGGTGCTCATTGGCTGTGTCTCTGACTTCTATAACTGTTAATTAGTTCTATGTGAACCACTTAATATTAAAGCTAATTTTTGCTCTTTATTCCCTCATTTGAACATTTTTTTTGAGCAATTAACTCAGCTTTTGCTGTGCTTGGGTCTTCTCACATATTAACATCATTAATCATTAAGAATGTTAAAAGGTGTTTTGCCTCTCCTTAATAAATGCTAAATTATAAATGTGGACAAAGATGCAACCAAGTAATTTTAAAGCAAAGACAGTAACATAATAAATTTCCTGGAGCACTACAGAATGTCAGGTTAGTCTGAGATGTGAATATATATGTAAATCTGGGAAAGAGTTTGTGAAAGAGAAGAGTGATGCAGTTGTACAGAAATGTAATGTAATTGTTCAGCTTGACATTAGTCCTGATGAGATAGATTTTAAATACTTGTCTTGTTTACAAGACAACTTTCTGAGACATTTATTTTAAAGATTAAATCAAAATTGATGAGAACATAGAAATCTCATCAAGATGATTTTACATTGAGATTATTCTCATCTCCTAAAAGTACAAGCCCTTTTTCATAATATGGTTTCAGGCCAAAAGGCAAACAGAAAACAGTGGAAGAGCAGAAATGCTGTACATTGACTTATCAAATCAGAGGCCACAGACATGCTGCATCAGAAATTTAATTTGTTTGAAGCAACATTTTAGATAACATTAATTATTTGCAAATTAATAATAAAACATATTGTCACAAAGTGTTTTCGTCAGCTGTGCTATGCAACACATTATTCTATTACCAGATTTCTAGCTGAATTCAAGGTTAAGTCATTACTAAGACTAGCAGTTACCTTACTACCTATTGCTCTGGGTGGCAAATAACAACTCTTTAGCCTTACTGATTTATATACAGGTCTGAGAAAGCACGTTACATCTATTTCTTAGCCACCTGGTGTCATGTAACTTCAACTCCCTATAGTCCTTGGCAGGACACATTGGCTGGGCTTATATAGTCATCTGACATATTGAAAAGTTTGAATAAAAAGGAGAAAAGTGATTCTTTTATATTTAAAATGCCTAGGTGTTTCTGTATGAGTTTATTATTATAAATAAATTAATCTGTCACTAAGAAAATATCAGGACAAGCAGAAAGATAAAATAATAGTTTCACATATAATTCACAATGTGAAAACCAGCTCTTGTCACTGGTTCCCTCTTTAGTTATTTCTTAACTGAAATTTATCTCCTTTGCTCAGAAACGGTACACACCTCACAAATATTCTGTCTGTAATGATATTACTCAATCTGTATGCAGAGCTTTCAAAATGTTTCAATTTACACCCACTTTGTCTTTTACTGCCTTATCCACAGATGAGGCAAATGTAACAATGACACACAACATTAAATGGAGCTGATCTGCATGAATCTTTGTTCTTAATGTTCTCTATTCTAGCTCTATAGACTTCAGGGTGAAACAAAAATAACAGCTGGACCAACAACTTCTGGCCTCTGCCACTCAGTATCTTATAGAGATTATTAATAAAACAAAGTAGACCAAATAACCAAGGCAATTGGAACTATCTACTTCAGTGTTCCACAAAAAGATGTTTCTATATATACACTGACATGAGGACTGTCACATATTTGAAATATTTTTATTTATTTATTTATTTTTAAAATCTATAATTTTCCCTTTTCAGTCCTGTTTCTGTCCAAGAATTGTTGGTATTCTTCAGTCAACGTAATGCTAGATGTGTTTCTGTCATTCAAACTTCCAGGTTTAAAAGATCTTAAAACAGATACCAAAGAGGGACCTAATGGTTGTGAGGCATTTTTAAACACAGAGTTTGTTCAAGGCATGAATCATTCTTTGTTAAGGGCAGCCA
Source organism: Falco rusticolus (assembly GCF_015220075.1). Taxonomy (NCBI): domain Eukaryota; kingdom Metazoa; phylum Chordata; class Aves; order Falconiformes; family Falconidae; genus Falco; species Falco rusticolus. The sequence continues at coordinate 99,449,435 of NC_051188.1, read as the reverse complement.
GTAAACACAAAACAAGACAATGATCTTGACATTTATTCTGTAGGGGAACATATACAGAGACAAGTCAATAGGATTCCCTTAAGCATACTAGCACAAACTTGCTAGGAAAGGATGAGAAACTCTTTGCTCCGTGTGACAGCAAAAACACAGAATCCTTCCTATTTTAGATTACCTATTTGTTCTATTAGGTTTAATTAGGTTTTTCTCAGACATTGTCTAGAACTCCTCTATGTGTATAGAAACATAAGAATTCTTAGTAACATAAACAACTCAGTATGGCAAACCTGAAAAAGCAGGGAAATATGGACGGTTTGCACAGAAGTGTTATTTCCATGTTTGAAGAAGCCTCTGCCATATCTAGTTATGGAAAAAAAACAACCCAAACCCAGTGATGCAAATTGTACCAGTAATGCATCTAAGACTGTTTCGCAGTCTATTACGTTACGGCAGCCATGTTTAATAGTCACATATCACCATATTGTATGAGGACAGAGATGAAAGAAGACAGAACCAAAATGACTCATCACCAGGCTGAATAAAAACTTTAAAAATTTATTTCCCCCCACACCCATGTCTTCCAGAACTTACTTCTGAGCTCCCTATGGCTGATTCTGATCTATGTTATTTTTTACAGAGCTCAGAGAAATCACACCAAACTTCCAGTACAATATGTGAGTTCAGAATTGGGAACAGTCTCTTTGGTATATTAACTGGGAAACTTTAAGAAGCTATTGTAATGCTATGCAGTTGAGATTTTAAGTCTTTGTACTTTAGTCAGAGAATCATGCAAAATATTTCATTCAATCTTCCATTGCATCTCTTCCCAGAAGAATAAAAAAAATCAAATGTGATTTCTGCTTCTCTTGTAATCCTTGTTTCTGTGTAGAAATACAGCATATTTCTGATAGTCTAGTGGCATATCTTAACAAAAAGTTTCAGTTAAGAGACAGATTTTTCAAGACAACTTTATGTTAAATTTTCATGAAGCATCAAAAACTTTTTTTTGGATAAATTTATGGGAATCTAAATAACACTTTTAAACTCAACACATATATGTAAATTAATTAGGGGTTTAATGGCATTGAAAGCAACTCAAAGTTTGCCAGGTTGTTCTAAGAAGTGATTTTAGACTGACCAGTAGTTTATCAAAGGCCAACATCTATGATCTTTTCCCTGTTCAGATAAGTGAGGGATATTATATCAGTTTTCAAAGAAAAGGAAGAAAGTGCTGAACCCTTTCCCAACTTGCCAGAGCTCTCCACTTAGCAAGAGAAATGAAAAGAACATTTTCGCTATCTAAACAGATTAGATTGGTACCAGGAGCTCTTTAAGTTCAATTATACTGCCTGATTTATTTAGTGAGTGGGCAGATTTTGGTAATTTCTTTAATAACACAGTAGAACAATACTTATTTCATGACATATTTAAAAAGGTTGGATTGTAATATAATAAACTACTCGGTGCGTGCCAGTAGTGACATTAAACACTTAAGGATTTCTGCATATTTCTGTGTATTCAGTTACATCAGAGTGGGAGAGAGGTCCAGATTAAAAATATGAGCAACTGAAAAAAAATAGAGTATGAGCTTTCAGTATGTCAGCTAATCCTACCCATGTGTGGCATTTTGCATGAAGTTCTGAGTAGTTCAAAAGCTCGCACCTCAAGACAGTTTTCACAAATAAAGATAAAGGTCTCAAGTATTTAACATGATAGAGACATACTCTGAGTATACAAACTAACTGTCTGTTAATTTTTAATTAATTTATTGAATGTTCTATTTTTAAAAGGAAACTTTTGCAACTGTACGCATTCAGCCTTATACTATGGGGCTTAAATTTCTCACATGAAATATATGCCCTTCAATAGCATGCAGTTTAGTTTCTTATGTTTTCCCTAAAGTCATGGTAGCATGACTTGCTTCAAGATCCAATCAGCACTGATCTTGCCAGGGATTTTTGCCATCAGATCTAGTATTCTCCATTATCTACTATGTATATATAAACTATATGCTGTGATTCAATATGTAAATTCTAATGTGGGATTAAAACCTCACTATGGTAACTGTATTCTAAGAATGTCTAGGATATAAATAAATATATGTCTATACACATACATATATATAGTGTAATAATTTATCAATAACCCTATATTCTAGTTTTCCTTTTTCTGCAAACACACAGCTAATAAGCTATACCTTTCTGGAAAATTTTCATGGATATGCATTACTTGCATTTTACCTTTTTTCTGAACCGTGTATGGTTGTCTTTCCTTTGTTTGCTAAAGGACGATGTTAAGTTTTTATGGTATTAAAGAAATATTTGTTATCTGGGAACATTTCTAAAAATGTATCAATAGAAAGTCTTTCTTAAAACTCACATTTTTTTGAGACCAAGTGGAAAAGAAAACCAGCAGCTAAATCTCAGAGTAATTTCTATGTGTTTCTTACAATAAAGGTTGATAGAAATTGCCCTTAAAAAAAAGAAAAAAAAAAAAGAAAAAAAGAAAAAAACCTGCACAGCACATTTCCCTGAATACTTTTGCTCTGTGTAGGAGAAAAAGGGACCCTAGGGTCATGGAAGGGAAGTAGAAAAAAATATACTAATAGAAATCCATCAATCACACATCCAGGTAAAGTGGAAGAGACAACCTGCTTATCTTAAATATACACTATACTATACTCACACTTTAAGCATAGTTTGTGAGAAATATTATTTAAATTCAGACTTTTTTCATCCATTTTTATAGGTGTTAATATATCATCTTGTTTTTCAATACAATATCTTTGAAATTACCAATTAAAAGAAAAAGAAAAAGAAAAAGAAAATCCCTATTTTTCTTTAAAGTTCTTCAGTCCTGGACTATGAGATTATTTCCTGCACCAAAGAGATAACACTACTATTAAAAGTTGGATCCTGAATAAGGCTAAAAATAAACTTTTGAGGACTTGTGCACAATATGTTTTTCAGATTGCTTTTGTACAGATTCCCTCCTACTTTTCTCTCTCAATAACTTTATACAAATTCCCAGAAGAGATTTTATGCTACTTTTCTAAATAGAAAAACCCAAGCTCCAAATATGGGTGTAATCTATCTGTGAAAGACTGGATTCATACCTGTAACAGTTGTCATTGGTATTTTTACTTTCTTTTTAATCTCCTGGAGTCTGAAATGGACTCATTCATTCACATGGGTGAAAGGTTCGGCTGTTTCACTTTAGCAGCCTTGCTTTGAGGAATTTTTACAGATGACTGAGGCAGAGAATTCTACATGCTCCAGTGCATGAGCAGCTCTGAAGCACATATGATTTTGATGGAATTTCATTTTTACTGAATACCTTGAAAACTTAAAACACACTGGTAAGGCTGACTTCTAGCCCATACAAATTTAAAGTATAAAGTAGTCATTTAATATAGTGTCATGAATTTCTTTTCTGGACACATTCATAGAATATTTGTTGGAAGGGACCTCTAAAGATCATCTAACCCAACCCCCAAATAGCAAATTTGTTCTCAACTGAACACTGATCTTGAAAATTCGATCTAAATTACCCTAGGTGTGATTTCCAATAAATGTACTTGTTCATTATTATAGTTCATATATAAGGTATATTTCCAGAAATTAATAGGCTAGTGCATCTTCCTCTCCCATATGACTATTCATAGAAGTGAAGTTTGGGGTTTTTTTTCAGTGTTTGTGAAAAGACACGGCACTCCAGTTCACAGATGTTGTTTTGAGGAGTCATATACCCTCCTCTCACATATTTCCTCAGTTCAAATATTCACCATGTTAATGTATTAATATAGTGACAGGAAACTTAAATGGAAGAGGTTGAGGTAGTGGCTTCAAGTTTTATTTCTCATAGTTGATTAAACATACTAATTCACTAAGGATTATGAGATAAGCAATTCTAGATATTAATTCAATTCAAATAGTAATTTAAAAGCAAACAGGGAGATTTTATGTGTAATTATAATAGAAAATATAATGCAGAATCTCCAGAACAGATGAAAATGTAAACCAACCTGATTGGGTAAGCCACAGAGTGCCTACAAATATTACTTCATAATTCAGTCAGGGGTGGCACTAAATATTGAAACAAAGAGTAATCTTTTCCTAAATAGGTAAGATATATTTTTGGGATTTCAGCACCTGGACTAGCCAAACACTGATGAATGAAAAAGGTGTTTTTTACATGGAAACCAACAAAGAACAAGTGAATTGAATAACAACTGCGGAAAAAAGAGACAGATGTTCAGTTTAGATTTCAGTGTCTAATATTTAACCAATTTCTGTGGAATAACTAGTAGGATATAGAATCATAGAATGGTCTGAGTTGGAAGGGACTTTCAAGTATCAGCTAGTCCAACCCTCTGTCATATACAGGGACATCTTTCACTAGATCAGGTTGCTCAAAGCCCTCTCCAACCTGACCTTCAACACTTCCAATGATGGGACATTCACACTTTCTCTGGGCAACCTGTGCCAGTGTCTCACCACCCTCACCATACACATTTCTTCCTTATGTCCAATCTACACCTACCCACTTTCAGTTTAAACCCATTACCCCTTGTTCTGCTACTACAGGCCCTGGTAAAAAGTCTCTTTCCACCTTTCTTATAAGCCCTTCTTCACTATTGAAAGGCTGTAACCAGGCGTCCCCAGAGCTTTCTCTTCCCTAGGCTGAACAACCCCAACTCACTCAGCCTTTCTTCAGAGCAGAGGTGCTGCAGCCTTCTGACTGTCTTCACGGCCCTCCTCTGGACCTGCTCTGACAGGTGCGTGTCTGCCTTGTGCTGGGGATCCCAGAGCTGGGTGCAGTACTCTTGGTGGGGTCTCATGAGAGTGGTGTAGAAGGGGATGTGGTTTAACCCCAGCTGGTAACTAAGTACCACACAGCTACTCACTCACTACGCCACCCCCCCACCCCACCCCGAGGGTTTGGGAGGAGAATTGGGAAGGAATGTAAAACTCGAGGGTTGCTATAAGAACAATTTAATAATTTAAATTAAATTAAATTTAAAATAACAACCAATAATAATTGCAACAATTATAATAATTATCATTTAAAGGAGAGAGAAAGGGAGAAGAAGAATATCCAAAGGGAAAGAAGAAAAGTGATGCACAATACAATTGCTCACCGTGCTCTGACCTATGCCCAGCTAGTTCCCAAGGAGCAATCAGCTGGCTCTGGCCACCTCCCCCCATTTTATACACTCAGCAGAACGCCATATGGTATGGAATATCCCTTTGTCTAGTTCGGGTCACCTGTCCTGGCTGTGTTCCCTCCCAGCTTCCCGTGCCCCTCCAGCCCTCTCACTAGCAAGGCCTGAGAAACTGAAAAGACCTTGACTTAGTATAAACATTACTTATCAACCACTACAAACATCTGTTATCAGCATTGTTCTCACATCAAATCCCAAACACAGCACTGCACCAACTACTAAGAAGAAAATTAACTCTATCCCAGCTGAAACCAGGACAGGGGAGAATCACTTCACTTGACTTGCTGGCCAAACTTCTTTTGATGCAGCCCAGGGTACAATTGGCTTTCTGGCTGCAAATGTGCATTGCCAACTCAGGTCTAATTTTTCATCCATCAATATCACCAAAGCTTTCTCCGTGGGACAGTTCTCAATTCATTCATTCCTCAGTCTGCACTGATACTGGGGATTGTCTCAATCCAGGTGCAGGACCTTGCACTTAGCCTTGCTGAACTTCACAGGCCCACTCCTCAAGCCTTTCAAGCTCCCTCTGGATGGTATCCATATCCTTTAACAAATCAACTGCACCACTCAGTTTAGGGGAATCTACAAATTTGCTGAGGGGGAATACATTTCTGCTGTCAATGTCATTGATGAAGATACTATTATAGTATTAGTTTCAGTGCAGACCCTTGAGGGACAACACCTCTTACTGATTTTCACTTAGACGCTGAAACATTCACTGTAACTCTTTGTATGTAACCATCTAGCCATTTCCTTATCCATCTAAGAGTTGATTCCTCAAACCCCTATCTTTCCACTTCAGTAGCAAGAATGTTGTGGGGGACAGTATCAAAGCCCTTACAGAGGTCCACGCAGATCACATCCATAGCTGTTCATTTGTTCGCGGATGCAGTCACTCCATCATAGAAGACCACTAGATTAGTCAGGGATATCTTCAGTTTATCTGAAGAAAAATAAGAAAGAAAGAAAAATGAATGAGTCTAGGCATCAAAGCTTCTACACAATGTTCTTCAGCAATAAAGTCCAATCGAACTTTGTGAATTTTTCATGTAAAAAAGGCTGATGTTTTTTGTCTTTTGCTTAATTGTGTCTCATATTTCATTATTAAATCATACATTATTAAACATTAACAGTAATGATTTGTACTTATATTAAATAAATGAAACATTAATAAAGTGTCTTTTATAGTGTAACAGAATAGTACAGTCACGTATTACAATATTTGTTAAAAGACATGCAGGCTTGCAAAGTTTTGGAGTTGAAAATATGCACAGTACTCAATAATTTTAATTCTCAATATCAGCTGATAAACATAATTCCAGACATAAAACCTTTGCATTCTTAAAGAATTCCACATGAATGAGGATAACTCAATAGAACCAGTAGGATGGACAGAAATTAGGAAAATAAACAATATTTGGAAAGATTTGGAAAAATAAAGGTATTTTAAAATACATATCCTTATGATGCTATGTATTCTTGCGTATTTCAAAGCATGTCATTCAGTCATTACACTTAAGATATCCATAGAAAACCTTGTTTGTTCAAAAGAGATAACAAATTTTTGTCTTTGCAACATGAATGCATAGGAGATAATTCATTTATTTTTCAGATCAGAAAACCAGAAAGTAGCAATTTGCTTTTCAAAATCTCCCATGATGCCAAATGAGTAGATAAATTTATTTTCAAACAACCACTGCCCATTCCTCCCTCCCTTTTCTATCTTTATTTTTAATTATTTAATTTAATAGTTAAAATCATGTTATTATTCACACAGCTTTAATCTTCTTTTCCTAAGAATGTCCTCATTATCTAGACTACATTGCCTCTTTTACTAAGCAGTTGGATATGACAATTCCCCCAGGCATCAGTTATTGTTTTGGAGCAAACAATGAAATTTCCTGAAAGCTATTTTTTTGTTATAGAAAATTTGGTATAATTTTTTTTCAGATACAATATATTAGGGGGAAAAAAAAAGTTGAGAAACTCACATGTTTTGCTTCAGTTCCAGTCCTCTTTTCAATATTTTTTTGGGGAATTTGGTATGCTTAAGTTTCCCTCTTAATCCAAATAAAAAAAAATGCAAAATCTTGAAGACTGTTGTGAAAGGTATTCCATTTCTTATTTAGTTCTAGTCAGTGTTTTTGAAAGCAAAAACTAGTTAACTGTCATCTGCAAATATCTGGATTTAAATGACTTACTTTAAAAAAGAACTTGCCAGCAAAATTCAGAATAAATAAGGGTAAAATAGGAATATTTACTTGATTAAGCCATCCATTTTTTTTCTTCTGTCCATTTCTCTACCTCAGCTTCACACTTCACAGCTTCCAGTGCTGTGGTGCACATCTTCAGTAAGTAGAAGTTTCATTAATTAAAAAAAAATAATCTTGATTTACTCATTTAATACAGTTCACCCTATGAACTGGATGAAACAAGGAACATGTGAATAAAGCTTTCATGTAATTTTGCCTGCCCAGTAGCACACATGGCCAAAGCACTAGCCATGTTCCTCTTTTCATGGCCGGATAAGAAAGACATAACTTTAGTCTTATATGCTTATTTGCTTAAAACATTTCTGAGGTTTATTAAGAGTGAGTAGGTTATATAATTATTATTTATATTAAAAACCATTGATTCACCAGCTCAATATCTGAATTTATGAATCAGTCTTTTATTTTTTGTCCCCCGTCAATCTGTCCTTAGAAAGGTCTGCACTACACAATGCTTCTATTAAATCTGAGTAGCATATCTGTGCAGCCAAAACGGTTAAAGATATCATAGATCTTCTTGAGAAATCACTGGCAGAGCTGACTGTTTTCCTCATTGAGATTAATTTTTTTGGTCCCTGTGTTAAGAGAATTTTGCACTTGAAATTTGAGTCATTGAAATAAATATAGAAAAAGTCAAAGTTGCTTGATTCCTCATGTGTGCCACTTTCTGTATCCAGAAGATCTTTTAATCATAATATTTGACATTTACATAAAGCTTTCCATTAACTGATGGAAAGATAGCCATAAAATGCAGAACATGACAATCACATCAGTGACTTTCCATTAAAGAAGGAGGATTGTAAATTCTGAGATTAGAAATTATTAAATTAAAGTGGATGCAGTAAGAAAGGCATGGTTGCCTGAAAATGTTCAAAGACTACAGGTCACACCTCTTCTGCTTTTCGATAAGAAGATGCGTTTTGTGCAGAGTGTGACTGTTCTAAAATGTTGCTGTGAGATGCTATGGGCACAGCCCCAGAGCAGCTGTAGGGGCTCTGGCTCACTGCTAAACCTGAAACCCAACAAGTCATATTACAGAAACCACAGGCACAAAATGACATTTTCTGACAGTTTAAAACTCCATGAAACTTAAAGAGATTCTCATGAAATAGAAGTCACTTTTCCCTTAAAAATTTTCAGTTTGAAGCCCTGGTGTCATATATGATGTCAATATTCATTGAGAGGAAAAAGAACAATAAAGCCACTTCATGTTTCTCTGTATTGGTAAGTGTTAGGTAACTTTAATATAGAGGCTGTCATAATACAAGACTATGACATTTCATGTAACAAACAGCCATGAAGAACTGAGGAGGCTATAATAGCTGCATAAAACCATTCCAGTAAATTTTCAGATGAGTGCCCATCATTTTTGCAACACAATTTACAAGTGTAATTTACTGGTGATTGCTTACCTCAGTAGTGGCATCACTATCTGATTGGAGGCGCAAATTCATTTTAGCCAGAGCAAAGTTGGAGGATTTATCTTGCACAGACAGGTCTTTTTTTTTTTTTTTTTTTTTTTTTTTTTTTTTTTTTCCCCTAAGATACCTGTGACTCTTCTTAGGATAAGAGGAAATGCAAACTTGACAGCATACTCTGGCTCGGAAATCCAGGGGTACTGTACCTAACCATTGCATTCATAACTTACATTTATGAGATCCTATAATCAGCTACAAAGAGACAGACTGTAAATCTTTAATATGGGATTGATTATTTTAGTTCCTTCATCAGTTTTTAATTGAACATTTTTCCAATCTTACATTTCATTTATAGAATTGCATATTGAATCAATACGGACAATATGAGATAACATTATCCCACCCTCTCTAACTTCTCATTGTAATGCTCCAGATAGCAGTTCTATTATTTTCCATTTCTACAGGTATGAAGTACTCTGACCGTATAAATACATTCCTATAACATATACTGAAGTCATTTGCTTAATTGCAGTCAAAGCCCAAAACTAGCTCTTGCTACCTTAGCAAATAAAGGTGAATTTGTTGACAACTTTAATGACCCCTTTGGAAGCTCAGGTCCTAAGTAAGTATCTGATGAACAGAGCTAAGAAAAGGTATCCTTACACATCCAGATTTAATGGTGTATTTTTCAAGTTGGTTAGAAGCAAATATCAGGGCTTTAATAACTGCCATTCTAGCTATTCTGCCCTGTATCCAAAATTACTTTGAACAGGACGAGGTGAATAAGTACATTTAATTTATGTTTTATTTGGATAGCCTCAACAACCTGCCAATAAACATGTGAAACATTCTTTAGCATATTTCTAGTGCTTTACACTCAGGTTGGCTGTTATTTTCAGATGTGTTGGTAAGTGGCCTACATTTCTGCTAGAACTGATCAATGCTGATAGCTCTCTCAGTATCTTCCCTCACTGCATGCTCAGGATACATTGAATTCTCACTTAGCTCACTGGTTAAAAATACCAGAGACATCTGAAGAGAGTGAACCAGTGGATGTGACCTTGCATGCCTCACAGTCGGTTTACTCAGCCGTGTAATGACTACCTCAACATTCCTGAGGCTCCGATGAACTGGGTGATTCAGGCAGCTAGAGTCTTATAAGATCACAGCTCTGTTTATACAGTTTGGCAAGAGAGGAAGATACAGCACTCCCAGGTAAGCTTACATGGTGCTAAATGTACAGGTAGATGACTTGCTGCTGGAAGACCTTTCCTGTAGTTGTACAAACAACAACTGTTTAAGGAGGCACTGTAATTAATGAGTAGTTCCTCTGAAGGATAAAAGGGACTTAAACTAGGTGAGTCCTCCACATTGCTAAGTAAATTATAATGAAAGCTCCACACCCCAGTCTCACCTGTGGTACACACACATCTCGTGTCACAAATCAAAATATATTTAAACATCAGACACATTCGATGGTTTTACGAAGCTTTATTCTTCCTTCTAGTCTCCTCTCCTGCCCTGGTCTCACAATTACGACATCTCAGCTTTTCCAAGCACAGTGATACATCTCTCTTCAGACATGATCAGTGTCACATGCCTGCAGTGGCTTAATGCCACAAAATCTGCTGCCTTCCACCTGAAAACCCATTTTGTGTTCCTGCTTTGTTATAGGACCTGATGGACAAAAGGATTTTTTAGACAACCCAGGTCACGGGTTTGACTTCTTAGGAAGTATGTCTGTGTCTGGAATGCCTAACTTCTACCTTTGCTAGAAAGCAGAAAGGTAATAAACAAGATAATGATAATGAAAGCAAGATAATACATGTGAGCTATTAAAAACAAGCTATTAAATAAACCCCAATATTAAAATACTAATATTAATACTATTCAGAATTCTAGTAATTACCTCTTTCACTTCCATTAAAACTGTGTCAGGAGGATCAGAGTTAATTCTGCCTGCATCAGTTCAAGACCAAGTCTAAGATTTTTAATGTTGAATCTTTTACTCAGAAAATCTATAGTCACCTGAGTCATTCACTGGTGAGTGTTGAATTGTTCCAGTTACATGTAATGACAGTAAAAAATAAATTAAAAAAAAAAAAAAAAATCACAAGACAAGCAAGAAATAATGTATTGAAGAGAGTCATATTTTAAAAATGCATTTGGATGATATAAAACAAAAGTGTGTAACATTTTGTCTAAAGTATCATGTTTTCTTTCTTTAATGCGGTAGAAAAGCAGAGGAAACAGAAATCTGCATTGCAGGGAGAAGGTGTCAAATGAAATGCATGTAAAAGTAAAGTACTGAAGAAGTAAAAACTTCTTCAGATTTGACCCCAACTTTTTTTCTGAGTTGAACAGTGAACCAAAAAAAAATTTGGTATGGTACTGACCATACCATACAATTACATAATATTAAGTACAGGTGTTATTATTATATTATATACATATATATATACACACACACAGATATATATAGTATATAATAATATATATTATATATTATTATATAAAATGTATTATTATTATTATATACTATATGTAGTATATAGTAATATATACATAATATAATATATATTATTATAGTTTTACTGTGCTTTTCTCACCTGACTTTTTCAGTTAACTTTTAAATTATTTTATTTATTATGAAAATATGATTTATTAGACTGTGTCAAAATAGAAATAAATAGTATATTATTTTACATTTCCTTCGGATGCAATACCTGCAGAAAAATGTAAAAGAAAAATGTGTTAGGAAAGTCATAATTTCAACATTTAAAATACTATTTTCCCTAAATGGAGGAATAACTGTTAAATAGCTTGTGTAAAATACAAAATGTTCTGAATATACTTTCAATGCAATTCATGAAAGACTAGATGGCATTCTATCTGTGCAAAGGAATTAGTAACAAGTTCTGAAAGTCTGGCTTACACAAACATTTCTTTATTAAGGTGTATTTAATAAAAAAAATCTTGTTTGTAAATACCTTTTTTACTGTTTAATTTTGATTAAATTAAGTTACTTTTGTTCACTGGTATAAAATCTGTTTTATCTTATCTGAAGGATCATGGACTTGCTACAGTGACCACCAAATAAAATAATTTTCCTTATCCAAAATGCTTTCAAACCTAAGAACTTGCTCAATAATGAGGTATTAAGAATTGGCCTTGCACTGCTCCAGGATCTCAGCAAAGTTAGTTTTACCTCAGTGGACAGCATGATTTAAATTGCCTGGATGTAAGATCTGGCTATAATATGACGGGCTACATATTATTATAAAATCGAATTGTACTCTTTCTATTATAAGCAAGGAAAGGGTGCTATTTTTCTTTTTTCTTTAATAGACCATGTTTATAGTACTCACTTAAGATATGGGAGGCTTCAGTTTTCTTTTCAGTCTGACAAAGTTCAGACTTCCAGCTTCTGTCTCCCAAATGAATGTCTAATTATTAAGCAACAGGCTAAACTGGTTATGTAACACAGCTGTTAAAACCTACAGGCAACAATAATTCCTATTGCTGTTGTGGCCCCAGATCTGATGGGTTTTTTTGCTCACTCTGACCTTTTCAAAAAAGCTTTTTACAGCAAATCTGGGCTAAAGATCTGATAAGACAGGATTCCTCACAAGTCAAAACCAGCAGTTTGGTAAGACTTTGGTAAATGTCTAGTTAGTGCATGGGTGCATGTAAGACTGTGAGAATAAACAGCAACACATTTATAGGATCAAAGTGGAATCTTATTTGAGTGTCAAATACATATTACTATTGAGACATTTAGATTGTACTATGGTGGGTCCAGAGCCCACTGAAAGGCCAGAATTCTTAGCAACAAAAAGGGAATGGTTATAAAAATCTATATCTGGATCAAGTATGAAAAGAGTACGGAGGACTGGACTTGAAATTTCATTGATGAAAAGTTAAGAAGCACATTTGACGAGTTAAACAGCAAAATAAGCAACAAGTAATGAAAAGATTACTTCCATCTTTTTGCTTTTATGGTAGAATAAACACATCAGGCAGTGGAAATAGTGTGCATAGATATATTTAGATACATATATTGTTGGATTTTCTCTTTTTGTAAAAAGAATGGACCTCATTGCTAAAACACTGGTATAGCAGCTTTGACTTCAAATGGTAATTGTGAGGAAACCCCTGTATTAAATTTAAGAAGGTGATAGTGCCAGAGTACATTTTTGTACAAAATTTTTAGTGCCAAAGTGAATTCTTGTAAGAGATTGCTTTCTGGGAAAAACAAAACAAAACAAAACAAAACAAAATTAGATAAAGGTTTGAAGAATTAAAAATAGTTTCAACAAATAGAGCAGTTAAAAGTGCAAGATTAAAGTACTCAATCATAGGGGTGTTTTGGATTTAGTTTAGTATTCAGCTGCATATACGGGATCTAATGCACAGACAAGTGAGGAAGATTATGAATGCCATAAAAATGTATCACAATATTTACTGGTTTCATCACTCTTTGCATTAAATGGAACTGAAGGATATTAAAAGAAGTCAGTATTTGAGATTACATATAAAGGCTGAGGAATTTGTGGGTTTTATACTTTTAGAAGTGAAAGCATCGGAAATACTGATGTATCACAGCTCATACTTTACTGTACTAAGCACTATCATGTCTTTGCATTATTTGTTAAAATAAGCATAGAGCTTCTAATTTTGTTTAAGAAGAGTGAAAGATACTCCTTTTTGTGTTTTAAGTCTTCTGAAGACCTGTCTGACCAGCCAGCCTCCCAGAGACAAAACCAGACCCCCCCAGTGCTTCTGTCTCTCCACCTCTCCAGTCCAACCCTGCCAGCCTCCTGCCCTGCCTTCTCCCTGCCCTGGCTGTCCAGGAAGCAAATGAGGCTAGAGTAGGAACTGAAGTGTAAATTGAGATCTAAGCTTTCTCATGGCTGAATTGCTCCTTCCATCTGAACACAGAGAACCCACAAGTTAACAACAACATACTAAAATCTGAAATCTCTCTTCATTTGTAGATGGAAACCCCATCTACATGGATTTCATACCCTGTAATCCAGCACACAAGTTATAAAAGGAAAATGAAGCTATAACACACAGATGGCATTTTTTTCATTCCTGTAGCGTTTTGGCTAGGTTCTGAACATTAGAATCTTGCCAGGCACCTGTAAAATATGCCATATACTCCAAATAACTTTTTTATCAAATTTTGCAACTGAATATGAGGTGTTCCCTTTTTACCCCTGCCTAGACCTGAAAGCTCTGGGTGAAGGTTTTTTTTGGTTGAAATTGATATATGATCAGTCTCTGGCAAAGACTTAACTAAACAAATATTTCTAAGGCTGTGGTTTTCTTAAAAGACATAAAGCTTGGTTGTCTGTTTTATACATGATCCAAACTGATCCTTTATTCATTTCTGGTTTTCTGACCATTTTTACTCTATGAAAATACTTTGCTTCTCACCCCTTTGACTATGTTAGTTACAGCCTGCATGTTCAAAACCTAAGTAAATTATGTCAACTAATTCTACTTTAGTTACTCTACATTTATGTATTTAAAAAAACCCTAAAAATAAGGGGTTTTTTGAGAAAATATTTGACTTCTGGTCATCATCTTATGAAATATCTTTCTTTTTACATTATTCCAGCCACTTCAAAATTCCCATATATTCTATATTTACAAAATTTTTCTGCAATGGCCGCATTTAGAAAGCTGTGATGGATTTACGTAAGCATTTGTAATTAAAACAAAAGTCAGAATTCATTGTCATATTAAATTATACTCTCACACACACCTTTATAAATTAAGTCTTGAGCAACTTTAAAGAATGCAGCTGCTAGAATGTAAAACACATTTCATTTTTAAGTGAGATATTTTAGGGAAAGGAGACTTTAATTTACAAATTATTTTGATACCTTAGCATTTGCATTATGTTATAAATGGCAACACAAAGAAAGATACTGAAATGGAAATATGTTTAACTAACCATTTTAAATAATTCAAAATGTTATGATTGAATTATTTATTTTTCAAGTATGTCATATGCAGTTTTTATTCCATTGCATATTATGAAATAAAGAAAATCACAAGACCTAGTCACTATAAATGTAAACAATTCATCATTCAAAATAGTCACAGCTAAGCAATATCAAATATTTTTTTTTTATTTTATATCAAATTAAACTAGTGCAAAATTAACATAATTCAATAACCTAATTCAAGCTTTCAGTAATTGAACCTCATCAGTGTCAGGTAACGTCAGGCAAATGGTTCAGCTAAAGTTTCTCCTATTTATGTCTTTTGAATTCAACTACAAAATAAGAAAAAAAAACAGATGAGCACACACTAAAACCAGTAACATTCTGGTCACCCTCACTAACGTATATCTTTTACAGAGCTGAAACCCTATAAGTTGTAAGCCTCTGTCTTTTACATCCTGATTACTTTGCTGTGTAAAGCAAATTTTGTTGGCATTTTTTTGGTTACTGTTCCAGTACTTCCCAAAGTGGATTCTGTATTGACTGCACTAAATCATGCTACACAGATGCCAAAGTGATCTTACATTAATTCACATCACATCAGCTCCTTTCTATTTCCATTTACTGTTCTCTTACTTCTTCCTTGGTTTTTTTTTTTTCACTTTGAATGACTCATATCCTTTTTCATGTCTACCTGCATCTTGCCAAGATACAGCCAGAGTGTTTAGCAGTACAGATAGGTCAATGTAAACCTAATACACATAGATAAGAAAAAAAGTACATCAAGAAAAGACTTGGTCACAACATGATGAAAATACAGCATTTCTATTCATTATTTAGTTCCATTACATTTTCACGATTTTTACTGAAGAGACTGATCTTGTTTTGTTGACAGAAGATAAACACCTCAGCAGATAAAGAGGTGAACTTCTGTTTTGTTTTGTGTTCCCCATTTATTTTTCAAAACTATTGGTTTGTTGTGAAGTGGATCCGTTCCTCCTGGAATTAAAATTCTAAAAATTTTTGCTGTCTTGTTAATATATATCATTATTCTGAATTTCTTTGAGGAAAAAAAAAATTAGTTTAAAAATACAAAATCAAAACTAACATAGTAAGTGATCTCTTTCATATAAACTATACATGATTAAAAGAGCATATGATCTTAAGTATGTCCCAAAACTTATCAGATTGATGTCAGAATTCTGAAATATCTGGACTCATTCCACCTTGCTTTAAGAACTAAATGAATGTTATACCTCCCCAGACATCAAAAGAGAATATTCCATTGCTACATGTCTTGTGACAATGAACTTACATTTTCTTCAGCACATCTGATTTTGAGAAAACCTCAATTAGTTTACAGAGCACCTGAATACTACACGAGCAGGGATACAATGCTAAATGACAAAAGAGGATAACAACAACAACAACAACAACAACAATAATAATACCACACCAAGGGAATAATGAAGAGAAAGGAAAACATAAAGAAGGGAAAATAAATAAAAGAGGAAAAAAAAAGCAAAAAGGAAAAAGGAAAAAGCAAAAAGCTAAGGCTTTTATGTAGAATAGAACAGAACAGAATAGAATAGACTATTTCAGTTAGAAGGGACCTACAATGATTATTTAGTCCAACTGCCTGAAAACTTCACGGCTGACCAAAAGTTACATCATATTATTAAGGGAATTGTCCAAATGCCTCTTAAACACTGACAGGCTTGGGGAGTTGGCCACCTTTCTAGAAAGACTGTTCCACTGTTTGACTACGCTATGTCAGTAAAAAACTTCCCTATAGTCTGAACTTCTCCCAATGCATTGTTGGATGATTCCTATAAGTGTTGTCGGTGGACACCAGGGAGAAGAGATCAGCACCTCCCTCTCCACTTCCGCCCCTCAGGAAGCTGTAGAGAGCAACAAGCTCACCCCTCAGCCTCCCTCTCTCCAAACTAGACAGCTCCAAAGTCCTCTAGCTTCTCCTCATAGGTCATGCCTTCCATTCCTTTCAGTAGCTTTCTTGCCCTCCACTTGACTCATTCAAAGGTCTGCACATCCTTCTTAATTTTTTGCACCCAGTACTCAAGGTGAGGCCAAACCAACACTGAATACAGCAGGATAATCGCCTCTTCTGACCAGCTGGTTATACTGTGTTTGATGCCCCCCAGGATGCAGGATGCCTTCGTGGCTGCCAGGGCACACAGCTGGCTCCTATTGATCCTGCTGTCCACCAGCACCCCCAGATCCCTTTCTGCAGGGCAGCTCTCCAGCCACTCCTCCCCCAGTTTATGTCTGTGCCCAGCATTACTCTGTCACAGGTGCGGAATTGGCATTTGGACTTGTTAATCATTGTCCAATGGCCCAATCAATCTGGATCCCTCTGCAAGGCATCTTGTCCCTCAAGAGAGTGAACAGCACCTCCCAGTTTGGTATCATTAGCAAACTTGCTAATGGTGAATTCAACTCCTGTGTCCACATCATTGATAGAAATATTGAAGGGAACTGGCCCTGGAACTGATCCCTGAGGAACACTGCTGGTGACTGGTCACCAGCCAAATGTAGCCCCATTCACTACAACCCTTTGAGCTTTGATCTTCAGCCAGTTCTTAACTCAGCACACCATGAACCTGCTCATCACACAGCTGGACACCTTGTCCAGAAGGATGCTGTGAGGGACAGTATCAAATACCTCACTAAAATCCAGGAAAACTGTGTCCATCCCCTTCCCTTCATCCACTATCCCTCTGTGAACACACGTTCACTGTGCTTGACGCTTGCATTATTCTTTAAATGCCTTTCAGTAGTACCCAGTAAAACCTTGACCGTAATTTTCTCATGAACTGAGGTTAGACTAACAGGTCTGTAGTTCCCTGGGTCTTCCCTCACATGTTTTTTGTGCATTGGAATAACACTGGCTGGATTCCAGTCAGGAGGGACCTCCCCAGACTCCCAAGACCTTTGGTAGATGGTCAAGAAGCATCCTGCCATAACATCCTCTGACTCCTTCAGAACTCTGCAGTGAATCCCACCAGGCTCTGTGGACTTGTGATCATTCTTCTGAAACAGCTGATCCCTGACAATTTCAGTGTCCACAAATGGAAAGTCACTGCTCCCACACTCATGGTCCCCTGACTCAGGGCACCAGGCAGCCCAAGCTCTACCAGTATTACCAAAGGCTGAGGCAAAAAGTATGTTGAATGCTGTTGAATTCCTCTGCTTGTTCTTCATCCCTATTAGTCAGATGACCATCTTCAATAAGTATTGGTCCAATGTTTTATTCAAATCTCCTCTTGATATTAACATACTTCAAAAAAAGTCTTTCTTGTTATCTGACACAACGTTGGACAGTTTCAACTCTAAATGAGATTTGGCCTTTCTTGTCTTCTCCCTGCGTAAATGAACCACAGCTCTGTAATCCTCCTGCAAAGCCTGGCCTTGCTTCCAGAAGTGATACAATTTCTTTTCCTCCTGAGCTCCTTGAGGTGTTCCCTGTTCAGCTAAGCCGGCCTTCTGCCATGGTTGCTTGACTTATGACAGAGTGGAATTGCTGCTCCTGCTTCTAAAAGGTGGTTCTTAAAGAGTGACCAGCACCTGCGGACTCCTAAGCTCTCAAAAGCCACCTCCCAGTGTGCTCTGCTAAATAACTCCCTGAATAGCTTAAATTTTGGTCTCCTGAAGTCCAGGGTAGCAACTCTGCTATCTTTTTTTCTCATTACAGCAAAAATGTTAAACACAACTATTTCACGATCACTGAGGCCAAGACAGCCACCTACCATTCACATCCCCCATGAGTCACTCTCTAGTCGCAAAAAACAAGTCTAGAATGGTGTCTTTCCTAGTTGGCTCACTGAGTACTTCTGAGAAGACATTATCTCCCACAAACTTCAAGAATTTCCAAGACTTGCTTGCCACAGCAATATGATCCCACTTTCTGCTTTCTGGTTTTGGCTGAGATAGTTTTCTTCATAGTAGGTTGTAAGGTTCCATGTTTTGGATTTGTGACCTTAACAGAGCTGATAACACTAGAGATGATTTATGTATTGGTGAGCAGTACTTGTGCAGCATTACGGCCTGTTCTGCCTCTCACACTGCCCTGTCAGCAGGTAGGCTGAGGATGCACAAAAGCTGGGAGATGACACAGCCAGGACAGCTGACCCCAACTGACCAAAAGGATATTCCATATTATATAATGTCATGCTCAGCAATAAATGATGGAACAAATAGAGAGTAAGGGGACATGTTCAAAGCTGCTGCATTTGTCTTCCCAAGTAACTGGTCGGTGTGATAGAGCAAGGCTTTTTTTGAGGTGACAGAACACCTGCCTGCCGCTGGGAAGTAGTGCATGAATTCCTTATTTTGCTTTGCTTGCATGTGCAGCTTTTGCTTTACTTACCTTTATCTTAACTGTCTTAATCTTAAGTTATGATTTTTCTGATTTACCCTTCTTATTCTGTCCCCCATCCCACAGGGGTGGAGTCAGAGAGCTGCTGGGTGATGCTAGGTTGCCTACTGGGGTTAAACCATCACACATCAACAGCAAAACATTTTGTATCGCTATATTTGTATTTTAATATTTATATAAGAGAAGACAACTTCTAATTTTATGCATATATTTGTAAAATAGAGATATGAAAAGGAAGAAGGAGAAATATTTTACAAATAACTCTATACAGGATTATTATTCTGCATAAAGATTATCCCGATTAACATCTGTTACTAAATTTTTGCATTTCAACAGTTACTAGCATCCTTGGCAGTACAAGAGGCAATGGGTACATAGAAAACATGGGAAGTTCTGTTTGAATACAAAGAAATACTTCTTTACTGTGATGCTGAGTGATTGCCTTAAGAGGCTGTGAAATCTCCATCCTTCGACATATTCAAAAGCCAGCTGAAAATGGACTCAGGCAGGCTGATCTATGTGGCTTTGCTTGAGCAAGGTTTGATATGATGACCTTCAGAGGTGCTTTCCAACCTCAACAATCCTGTGGTTCTGCGGAATCAGTGAGAACAGATAGCTAGGTTCTGTAGGCCAAACCTTTCCCTTTGAAAGCATCAGCACAGTGAAATTAGTCTTCTCTGTTTATTGACTCCGTAAGAAGATAAGACTGTAAAGGATGTTCTGCATTATTGGGTTTGAGTCCCTGTCTGCTGTAGCCAAATACATCACACAGCAATATCCATAAATACATTAATTCTGAGTATAAACTTCCTTACATCTTTACAAGCTGCTTCAATGCCCTTCTATCCAAAGGGTCAAAAATATTAATCTGATTTTCAGCCAAGATAATTCATTAAAACCAACTACTTATTTGTAACTTGTGCCTGTTTAATTTCTCCCCATGGAAAATTTTCTATTTTTAGTACACACAAGGCACAGCTATAGTAGTCTGCTTAGCTGTTATCTGGATTTGCACAGAAACAGTGGGAGATACTTGGGCAGTTGTAAGGATAATAAAAATCTTTCAGATTCACTGCTGGATTGCCCGGTGGAAAGCTGCCAGCAGATTTCCAGTAAAAAAGCTGTGGTTTAAGTAGTTTTTCTTCCTTCTTAATGATTATCTCTCAATGAATTTATTAAAAAAATGCTACGCTAACATGGTTTGCTAACATTAAAACACATCTCCTTTTTTTTTACCCTTTGAACTAATATGTCTTACAAACCAACAAGTTCAATAAAGAAAGGTAGGCAGAAATACCCCACTCATGTTTAGCAGGGAAGTGTCTGGGAATATCTGTCTCATGTGCTTCATGGCTGTCTACACTGAAATATTTGCTACCAACCTTTCTACTGTCTGACTGACGTCAGCAAGCAATGTAAAACTCCAGGTCTAAATCCCCTTTCTCCATGGAACATTTTTCTTTAAGTTACAGTAAAAACAAGCAAGCAAATGGAGTGTACACACAGGAATTTGGAGGTACTTTTATTAATGTGCATGCACACTCAAGAGTAAATTGATTTACTTGAAGCAGTACTATTTTTAGAGAGAACAATAAGCCTTTTACATAGGAATTCATAATAGCTAGCACCTTAAAAATTCAGGAAGTGTGTCATGTGCTGTTCAATGATAAATGGACAGAGAGACATATTCTGAAGTGAGCAGTCTCAGTGGCTCATGTACACTTTGGTTTCTTAGGGCCAGATGGAGAGAAATGGTAATGTAATGACCTTCTCCCTACAAATTCAAACACCTGAAATCCAGAAGGCAATGTTGCTAATGTACTGCTGGCCATATAATTGCTGAACAGGTGTCTTCTAGGCAAAGAATGCAACAGGAACAAGCTTCCAGGGCAGCTGCATTATGGACATTTCAGTCTGCTCACTATTAGGTTACAGAAAATGCTAAGTTTATATATATATATATATATGTGTATGTATGTATCTTTTAGTTTTTAGTTTTGTAATGGGAAGTAGTCCAGGGAGGGAAGAATTAATGTGGAAAGAAAGAAATCAAGAAGTCAAAATACAGATCATTATCTGCCCAATCCAAAATACAATGGAATAAAAGCCAGCTATTAAAATAATACAAAGCAGATGGTGAGCTCCCACTCTGCTTTTAACAAAACCACAGATTATGTTTATTTTGAATGTGATCCTTTGTTCTACTGTTTTTTTGAAAATTTCACTGCCAGCCTACATTTCTTCCCCTGTGTTATTTTCTACAGACATTTCATTCTGATTTTTGTTGTTTTGGTTGTCATCAGTTTTTATGTGGAAACTACTTTGGAAACTTGGAATGATGTTACCTTTAAGATAAATTTCTTACACTACTGCATACTTATAGGGATGTTTTTTAACTGTATAAAGATATTTTAGTTCAGCACAGTATAATGCCTTCATATGTACATATGTAGGAATGTGCTTGACCAACAATGTGCACTGCTGAAAGAGCAAGAACTGATGAAATCAAAGCAGTACCACTTAGGAATACTTACAAATACTGGGGACTTCCCAAACTTTTAATAACAAAAAAAAAAGTTTCATTACATTTCCTCTTACCACAAGGCACTCAACTTCTGAAAGACAGATTTATGACAGTGAATTTCAATCTCTTTAGACTTGCTGACTCCTTGACAGTTACCCTTTATAGTTGTAAAACTCCTACATAACAAATGGAAACTTCCCGAAAGTGAAGTCTTTTGCACATTCCACAGATTGCTCAGAAGTTGCTGGACTACATATTTACTTACAGTGCAGAAAGTGTGCCACACATCATCTGTGACTCAGAATGAGCAAAGCTCCTTAGCAGCACACAGTCTCAGAAGTAATTTGTGCACAGGACGGCTATGCCATGATAAAAATTGCCATGCTAGCAGACCTTCAAACCATTCTCAGTCACGTGGCCTTTTACATGTCTTCTAGGGCACAGGGAGGACATTGAACACATAGCTACCACAGGCTTATTTCTCCCAGGAGGGCAATTTTGAATCCTTATCAGGTATGACTTCAGGGTTTGTTATGAGACTGTAGCAAACCTCCGAATTTCTCTCCAGAGTTCAGGAAACTGGAGTTCTGTGACTTATTACTTTAATACTCAACTGCTATTGTATCACTGTCCCCTTTGTACTTCCATTGCTATTATTTTATTTACATTAATTAATAATTACTGCTATTATTCTTATGTACCTATACAGAACCTCATTTGGCTCTTAAAAAAGTAAAACGTATTGCATATTCTCCAAAAATCTAAGAGGGGATTCTATTTGTGAACCTATCAAAATTATTCTACCTAACGCCAAAAAACAATAATAAAAATGCTGTTAGAAGCTTAGGAACAGGTAGCGATAGACATTGTCCTGTTATGTGTCTTAAGTAATGCAGAATGGACTTATCAAAGAATATGCTGTTAAAACAGTAATAGAAACAGTATAACTCCTGTGTGTGATTTATATATATGGTCCAAATGTTTTCTTCACATGGAATTTATCTCTCCCTTTTGAAATCAAAGTCTGTAGGTCCTTACAAGCAATTGTTCTTATGTTGCCATGTTAAGCATTTCTTTCAGAGTTCTTTGTGAACCAAGACAAAAATTTTCCGATGGAAAACCTAAGATCAAATTTTGGAAGCTATATATGCAGCATACTATCATTCGAAGAATACGTTTTGAGCTGAGTTTTTCTTCAAAAGTTTTCCCATTTTGTTGAAATCAAATCTGTTCAGTTTTCCAAACACTGTACCCTACACTTCATAAGACCTCCTAAAAACACCAAAAAAATCTTAATTCCAGGTTTCTGTGTTCTCAAGGACCCACAGAAAGAGAACCCTAATAATGGTAAGAAATGTGACCTGGTAAGATGAACAGTAGTAGCTCCAGAGGCACAGGTATAAAATTAATTATGTACAAATTAAGCAGAGGATATAAGTCCCAAATTTTTATTATCTTAATCAGAATTATTTGGAAATTGTACTGTTACATACACACTGATGGAAAATGAGAGCTTCCCCCAAGTATTCTTTTTGTGGGAATATACTAATTTGAGCATAATTTTAATTGGCAAAAGGATCTCACTTCCAGCAATTTTTCAGTAAAAGCAGTAGTCTAGTACTTAATAAATTCCAGTCAAATCCAGAATCAAACACCTGCCACAGTCAGGAGTGATACTTGAACTTAGCTTTCCTGCTTGTAGTGAGACCTAGTTCTTTTTTGAGGAAGTGATGAACTTTCAGTTCTTTGCATTGGAACTGCTCTACTTTATGTAAATTGTCTCTGGGAGAAGGGGAGCAAAAGGTGTCTCTACAGGCCAAAGCTTCTGACACAAATCTGACAGTGGTCTCACTTTTGAAGTCCCTCATTGCAATCAGAAGAATTTGTCTATGTCATCCTATCTGAATAACATCACCAGTGTGCTACTAGTTATGGCCAGCAAGGTATTTTCTTGTTCTCTTTAGTAACAAAAGAGCACAACTATTTCAAATGTTCTAGAAGAGCTTGAAATTATTTATACTATAAATCTGTTTGATGGCAAGGGAAAATAATTTCCCATATTCACCTTTTGTCAGTATCATCTTTTTCTTGTTTAAATATTTACAGTTAACTGAACAAACAATCTACAACTAGCTGATGTTTTGACCAGCTATTTGATACGGGTACTTGTATGCATACAATGTTATATTTCATAATATTTTTTCATCACTGCTGTAATTTTTTTGATGTAATTTTTATTTCTGTTTCAAACATACGTAGTTACACAGGTAAGTGAAAGTGTCCCCTGTCTTAAAAACCTTGTTATCCTCTGTATCTTCATAAACATTATTTTTTCCACTGAGATTTTAAACAAGTTCAGCATGCCATTTGTACTTTTAACAGATAGAATGAGCAGGAGGAATTTCTCAGGTGAATTTTATTGCAAATTGAAATGCTATTACTTTGTATTCCTTTTTGTTTGTTTGTTTGTTTGTTGTTGGTTTGTTTTGGTTTTTTTTTTATTCTTTTGTTTTACTTTACATTTCCTTTAACTTTATCTTCATGGAAATAAGCCAAAAAAAAAAAAATCCAGTCGTTACCATGTTATCCAAAGAATACTGCTTTTTTTTTTTTAATCTGAAATATAGAGACTAGTATAGAAAATTGTTTTGTTCACTCCCACCAGTTTTCAACTCTGTGATTACGATTCTAGTCCATTCTTGAGATTTGTGCTTAAGGAGAACCTAAACAAGTCGGTAAGAGGAATACACTGCAACCTCTGCCTTAATGTTCTTCAAACTTCCCCAACAAAGCATATTTTAATTATAGATATATGATCTGAAATATTATTTTTTCATTTCAATGTTTTGGGGTTTTTTTTGCTTCTATATACAAGCTCTATTTGCATCTCTTGACACCAGTTAGTAGTCAGCAAATTGAGGATTCCCATCTGCCTGAAACAGGACTAAACTGAGATTATCATCTTAGTTCCGAGATCATCTAAGTAAGTGCTACTAATGTCACTTTCTAGGGCTGCTATTCAGTTTCTCTGCATATGGCACAGTGCTTAATAAACCTGTTCTACTGCTCCTTAGGGTAAGTATATAAAATCCACCTGTTCCTTAGGGTAGTTATATAAAATCCACTACCGAAGTTCAACATACTGATAATCTATTCTATTATATTTGAGAGTTTTACTTACCCGCAGGAATTTCTAACCATGGAGGACTGAAATATAGTGTAACTGAGTGCTCCCATCTATTTTTGTCAGGACTCTTGTCCAAGAACTGAGTTCATTGCAAGGGAGGGGATTGTGCTGTCCCTCTGGCTTAAGCAGTTTTCTTGAGGTAGCTAAGTAAGCAGCTTGCAGAAAGGCAAAGAAACAGTAGAAAGAGACAAGATACGGGGATCATATAAACTGTCAGCAACTGAGTATATAAAGGAGTCAGGAGATAAGATATCAAGCAGTATATCTTGGGAGTTGAAAGCTAGTAATCTAGGAAATTGGAGACCACAGAAATTGGTTTTCCAATGGGACATGAGGTGGAGAAAAAATGTGATAGCATTTGAAAAAATCAATTAAAATATTTTATCAAAATATTTTCAAGTTTAAAAATGTAAACATTCATTTTAAAAATTGTTATTTAACATAAAATCCCTTACAATATGATTTTTTGCCTTTGGAACTCATAGAGTCCCCATGGAATTACAAATATTATTGGCTTAGGAAGAAGTCAGTCATTATTTATTATAATAATGTTTTCCTAGTGGATAATTCCATAGTAAGAGATGAAGCTCCCACTAAGAAAAAGGCAAACAGAAATCTGTGTTTTATAAAAAAAAAACAAACAACCAACCAATCTTAGAAACTAAGTTTGAAACAGAAGACAATATTTCTGTATGAATTCTGCTAACTTCCAAGGAAAAGGAAATTTATTCAGGTTCTAATGAACTGTGAAAAATGGCAATCCACATGAAAACTATGCCATTTCTTAGGAAAAAAAGAAAAAAGGGAAAAAAAATAATAATAAGAAAAGGAATTATGTCCTCCACCCCCAGATAACAACAGAACAAAACTGGGGGGAGGGGAAGTAATCTTTTCAAGTCTAATGAAGGTTTGGAAGAGTTAGTCTTTAAAACATGGCTTATGGAGTTAATTCAAGCAAAGCCATAGCTGTGAATGATGTGCATCAATTAGAAATCAAAGAGCTGTGAATGAGGGGCAGCTCATCAATTACTGAAACGGAAGTCTCAGAAATGTAAATAAAGACAACTAAAAATTAAAGAACCCAAAATAAATCCTCATGATTTAATGAAGACTGACAGGGTTCATCTGCACATGGTTAGCACAAAGCTTTTGAGACTGGAAATGTTCAAGATGGATTTGTGTTTGTTTTCTTTTTCAACACAGTACAATTTCAGGGAAATACATGCAATGCACACTGAAATCTATGTCATTTTGCTGAATAATGCATTGTCAATTGCTTCTGAAATTAATGACAGTACTTTGCAACTGATAGAATTATAGTTGCATATATAAATATGTTTTATTTCAAAACATATATTTATAGAAACAGTAACTTTTTCTCAGAGTCAATGCTTCTTCACTTACATCAATACATTTGTTTCTCAACTCCAGCTTTTTCCAGTCAGAAGTACTTGAACATCCAATGTATATTTCCACTCAACATATATCCATTCAAGCTAACACAATACAGCAACATCTACTATTCTGCTATGAATAAATATAACATACTTCTGTGGGATTGAATGCATATTACTGAAAACATATCTGAAGCTATCACACTTTACATTAAATCAGCATGGCATAACTGCAACCAAGACTTGTCTATTTTTCAGCTTCTGATGAATGCAGAATCCTCTACATATTGAATAGGCAGTGTTTTGCTGGACAAAACTCAGATCTAGTTGAATATATATTCAGGTATTTTTCAAGTGGAACTAAATGTTTTCAGTAGTAATGGGAAAACCAGTTCTCATAACCTAAGCAATTTTGTTTTCCTATAGTCTCTAATTCTTAGGACTGACAGGTGAAGGGCAAAAGATTTCAGAGACCAACTCCTCTAAATCTCATTACAACCTCTTTCTCTTCCTTACTGGCTGACAGGCTCAGTGGTTGTTTTGGGTGCAGATCCAGAAAGTATGACTAGAGATCCCTATTATCTCCATTCACACTATGGATCACCAGAGGGAATCTTTATCCAGTAGAAACTCAGTATTTTTATTTTTTTTAACATTCTCAAAAGAGCTCCTTCAAAGTAAACATGAGGTTGTGAGGTGGTGAGATACCTTGCTGTAGCTGCCCTCATGCATAAGCATGTCTGTTGAGACTCTTTCTTGATTCCTTCACTGATGATCATCATTCTGTGTACCATCAAAGCATTTTCTGTTATTCAGATTTAAAGATGAGAAAAATTTCAGCACTTTTTCAGGTGAAGGTGCTGAGTCACTTATCAGTCATTTTTTTCATACAACTTTCATGTTTGAAGTAGTATTTGACAACGTTATGTATTTTGCCCTTCCCTCTCCCCTGCAGAATACAAAAAGTTGATAAACAAAGAAGTATAACAAGATTGCTTGTCTACCAACTCTGTTTCCAATTAACAAATAATTAGGACTATTTTGAGTATATGTACTATAATTAAAAAGAGGAAATTTTCTAAGTATATTGTTTATCAAAAATATTTTCATGCTACTTGAAATATTTTTATCTGACAACAGTAAACATGTAAAACAAGTATAGTGACAGTTACCAATGGATAAATGGATTTCATGTTAGGTTTGACTCACTATAAACAAATTATTTTTTCTTCCTTAAGCCTTGATCCCACCAAAAGTGACTGACTGAGGGGACTGTTAATAATTCTATGTAATAAGCCAAAAAAAGATTTCAATCATAGGGTTCTTCAAAATGGTTATGTAATAACAGGTTAAAGTATCGATTATATATACATGGAATGAGCTCTATCTCTGCAGCGTTTCTACAGCGGACAGTAATATCCAGGAAAAAAAACAATTACATTTTCAGATAAGGATTTATATTTTCATTATACTGTTTGACCTTAGGCTGAACATATTTATTGAATACAACTTCTTATAACTACCATACCAAATGTAACCTTAATGGTGCGCCACAGTTTTGCAATGCAAATTATAATCTGTTTATGATTCCTGATTGTGCAAATTAAGCCTAATTAAGTCTTTTCTATTCAGGGAAACATTATGCATTGTAAGAGGATTTTTTTATTGGAAAAGCAAGGTCACTATAAACAATTAAAAAGAATTTGTTGCTGAACAGTCTGAAAATGTAATTTCAAATGCTGTTTATCAGATTCAATTTAGGGGTTCCCTACTGGTTAATTTTTGAAGAACATTTATGAGAACTGCAAGCTTTGCACTGTCCTGGAATCTACTTCTTCATTAAATTAAGATAAAATATAGAAGTACACATACCTTAATAAACTATTGCACACAGACTTTCATCCCATAATTTGAAAGTTTTTTGCCAAAACAATCTTTTCTGCATTTACCCCAAATATACTTATTTCTCCATAACAAAAGTGCACTGCGTGGTAAGGATTGGCAAAAAGGAAGTTAAAGGTACTGTCCCATAGCAAAGAGATTTATCACTCTGACTTTGGGCAGACCTTCTGAAGAACATCATCTAATGTGAAAATATTTTCCCAGATCACATTTTAGTAATAATTTTATTTATTTTTTATAATATTTATTTTCTCAGTATCTTATATACATTATTTGGACTTAAGACAAAGCTTGTCTGTTACCCAGATACGGTAACACTACTAACAGAGTAAAACACCCAGTGAAGAAATGGAAGCAAGGAATATCTTTTATTAAACTTCCCTGAATGGGCTCCAACATAACTTGGGCTGTGGAGAACTGCTACGATACAGATACCAAAATATTAACAGTAATGTTTACATTAAACATCACTGTTCTTTTTAAGTTTTTACTTTTTTAAAAAAAGTGTTTGCAAGATATATAACATCATAGCCCTATGCATTCATGCCTGTATATGAAGATTTCAGCAACCGATTTTTGATGAGGATTATAACAACATTGTGGCTTCACTGCTTCTGAATCATACAATTTATCTGAACTCAGAAATCTAACGGTTACAAAGACCTTAAATAGTCTGTAATGATATTTTCTCGCCACTCAGCCTATCCTCCATCCACTGCAAATGCTGCAGTTGTGTCAGAAAACTTCTCACCACTAAGGAAAGGCTGGTGAATATTTTGTTCTAAACTGTCCTCCATACAATCCCATACAGGTAAGACCTTGAAAAAGACTTTCCCTCTCCCTTTCTCCCTTCTTTCTGCCTTCCTGTCCTACAATCTTTCTCTCTTTCTCCCTCTACCCCCCTCACTCCTTGCCCCTCCGCCCTTGCTTCACTCTCTGCCTTTTCCATGTGGTACCATCAGAAAGAAGATTATGTTGATCAGACAGTAACTTATGTTTCCAAAACACAAAATATGTGATATTAAGCAGCTGAGTGTGAGTGTGTGTGCACACATGTGCATGTCCACACTGGATTTATATCAACATTAATTAGTAGAGAGCTTGGTATCATGCATGGAAAAGGGTCCTTAATTCTACTGATAATGCATAAGAAAAAAATTGAAATGCAATTACTTTTTCCAACACTACATTTGCTTTTCAGTGCTAAATATAAAATTTCTCATGTAGATAGCAGTGACTTGTATTTGTTACAGTGCTAAAGAGAAAGAGCATTGGTAAGAAGTTGTAAGTGTATACCCCAGCACTACCATAGAATTCTGTGCCTTGAAAAATTCTAACATTCCTACATTTTTCTGATTCATCTGTGGATTCCTACCAGAAATGCTTGCTCCTGCTGGGCTGCCTGTACTACAGAGATGCTATTATACGAGATGATATTTTAACAACTTTTTTATCCAAAGACTGGGTAATGTATTGAGAGTGAAGGAAAAAAATGTACAATATAAAAAAGTAA
Organism: Falco rusticolus; assembly: GCF_015220075.1. Lineage (NCBI taxonomy): Eukaryota > Metazoa > Chordata > Aves > Falconiformes > Falconidae > Falco > Falco rusticolus. Next base: position 99,419,650 of record NC_051188.1, on the reverse strand, counting down.
ACAGTTTCAATGCTGTTGAGGTGGAACTTCAACTTCTATGTCAGCAATGATTTAGCCCTTTTAATTTCTTCTCATGTGATATGTCATTTTGTACACAATTTTCTCTACTACTTATATAAGCTTTTTTACAAGAAATTGTTTACCTTCAAGCTTGCAACCACACTGTATAAATAAGTATACAAAACAGTAGAGGAAGGATCCCCATAAAAGATTCTATAGGTCAGACAGAGAAGGCTTAGACGTCAGTTTTAGCTATCACAGAATCACAAAACCACAGAATGATTTGATACAGAAGGGACTTTTGAGGATCATCTTCCAGCCCTCTGCCATGAGCAGGAACATTTTTCACTAGACCAAGTTACTCAAAGTCCTGTTCAACCTGACCTTGAACACTTCCAGGGATGGAGCATCCACAGCTTCTCTGGGAAACCTGTGCCAATGTCTCACCATACTCTTCATAAAAACTGTCTTCTTGATGTCCAATCTAAACCTATTACCTTTCAGTTTAAAACCATTCTCCCTTGCCTTGTCAGTACAGGTGTCTCTCTGTCTTTCTTATACACCCACCCATGCCCCACCCCCTTTAAATATTGAAAGGCTGCAACAAGGTCTTCCTGGAACCTTCTCTTCTCCAGGCTGAACAATCCCAACTCTCTCAGCCTTCCTTCAGGGAAGAGGTTTTGCAAGCCTCTGAACTGTGAAGTAAAGCAATCTGAAATTTCCAAATATAAATGATCAAGATTGTAATAAGGCTGATGTGAAGCTAGAGGCATCTTTATGATAAGCAGGAGGTATTTGATAAGATACTAGATCAACCAGCCTGAGAGCTGCTGAAACATATTTTGCATGCATCTCTTCACCACAAGAATGCTTCAGTTTCTCTAAGGAGGTACACAGCTGGTATAAAACACTGTGGCTGTGCTATTTTTTTTCCCCATACTGTGAATTATGTCACTATCAGTTCAGCTTAGTTAGGTTATTTTCTTCCAATCACTGTCAAAAACATGCACTTTATTTAAAGAATTATCTTTCAGGTGACTTTTTTGTTTTTAATTAATATTGAAAGACAGTATCATTTGTCTGAAATACAAAGTTTAAAACAGAAAAGCATTTAGTGCTCATAACTCTGAAATTTCATGACCCATATCACAGAAATATTTGTATCATCTGATAAAAGGCTAAGGCTTGAAAATTCTGCTACCAGATGTGCATACATTTTTTATATATACATTTGCCATATAGGTAGTGATAGCCTGGAGTTAAACTGTAATCTCTGCCAGCTGACTGAACTTCACAAGGCTGAAAATTGAAAAATGAAAACTTCTCTTCTGTGACAACAACAAAAAAAAGCAATTATAATTTCTGCCCACACCATATTTTACATAAATCTCATTATGGCATCTGGACAGCTATTACTCTGGTTATTCAACAACCTTGATGAGCTCTCTTTTTAAAGAGGATCTAGCAGCTATTTTTAGTATAGCACAAAAACACATTTTCAGTACGCAATTTTAATGTGTTGCTGTAATTCCTTTCAAACTTTTAGTACAAATCACTAAAAACATGTGCGCCGTGGGTCTCATCCAAAACCAATTTTAGTTAATGGAAAGAATCTTTCTGACTCTAATGGGCTTGGATCCATCCTTTTGTCATTTGGGTAAGTTGCTAAATTCACCCCTTTTCCAAGAGTTTTGGAAAAAGAAAGTGTTTTCAAGACTGGGTCTGCATTTTATGTTGTTTTGTTTTGGTTTACTTCAAGGATGAATAAAAAAGTATCTTTCTGGGGAAATCTAGTGAGTTTATTTTCAGTTTCATTAGTATTTGTAAAGGTGATGAAGACATTCAATGAGTTTGTGCAGGTTTTTGTTTATACACATATGCACAGAGTAGTACATACAAAACCTCAAGTGCACACATACATATGCTTTGCCTAAATATTATATGAATAAAAACAATCTGTGTTCTGTTTGCCTCTAATGAATGAAAAGTTTTTACATTTATTTTTATAAATATAATTATTTTATAAGTATAATAAGTTTATAAATATATTAAATTTATTTGTATAATATAAAAGAATGCTTAATCTTAATCACATTAGATATCCAGGCTATCAATCTACAGTTAAGATAAAATTGTTTTATAATTATGATCCTATATCTATTACCGTGAACATAATTAACTCAGATCTCATGTACAGAGGAACAGGATACTAAACATTAAAAAATAAAAAAACATAATTCACTGTGGTTCCTGGATAAGAACACCTATTTGAAACTTGGCAGAAACTCATTTGTTTTGCAAGCTTTATCTCAAAATGAGAAAGAAAACAGCACAGTCCCTCCGAGGTAGTTAAAAAGGTGTTTTGACAGTGCAGCATATGCAGCCAAACCCTGCCAATGGCTGTCAAGTCAACATATGCCCAGTGTTTCCTTGGTACAAACTGTTCCTGGCAACTGTAGGGGATGTTATTGCTATCAGAACCATTTCATATTTATGACCTTCCTTATTTTAAAGTGCAAGTAGAACTGGTGAGTGATATTGAAGAATAAATATCAAGATTGTGTTTGCAAGAATCTAGAATTGGTCTCTTCATTTCAATTACTCCTATGAGAAGCATGCACAGTAATGGACTGGTTAGCCCTATTTCAGGGGCTCTTCCACATTAGGCTACTGCCAAGGTTACCACTCCAGACAATGTGCTAGAAAATGAGAAGGGAATAAGGTCTGTCTCTCAGAGAACAGCATAATTAAAGAATGAAAAATTTAACTAGGAGGTAAAAATGTCTGGTCACTGCAAGGGTAGAGCAGCATCTTCTACCTAATGGAAAGGTCTAGATGATACTAGGATAGATTGAAAGGGTGTTAGCTGTCAATATCCCTCCTGCATTCACTGACTTCTGTCGAGAAAAAGTAAGCATTACAGCTGACTTTCAGCATCTACATGGGTTCAGCACCGACAGTCTAAATGTATGCGTGTGAAATATATACATGCTAAGCACATTCATGACCCAAATGGAGGATTGATTTTGCAGTAATAACTACCAGCTAAGAAACTTCACAGTACTTTTTGATAATATTCCTGTACTAAGTGTGCGAAAATTCATAGACTGCTCTTGCAGATTTCTACACCCATGAAGAACATAAGGCTGCCTCATGAACTGACAGGCACCGCAAACTAGAGTCAAACTGACCTTTATGCTCCAGGTATGAGCTTTTTTTCATTTACTGAGTTTGTTATGGATGTAGAACTTGCCACTTCTACTGAAACATGATATCACTTTGTGCAAAAGTACGCTGATATTCATCAGGCAAACAGCAAAGTAAAAAAAAAAAAAAAAAAAAAAATCAATTTATATGTAATCTCTCTCCAGGAAGAAAGTGTCACTGAATTTTGTCTGTTCTGCTGCATATATCTGTGGCTGTTAAGCAATTACCTTATTTACAGTGTTGGAGTTTTCATTGATCTGGTTAATAATTAGTACTTAAGCCAGCTCTTTGATTTGGTGCCAGCTGTCCAAAAAAAAGAAAAAAAAAAAAAAAAAAAGATAACTTACAGCAGAAGTAGAGACTCTTTATTATGCTACCTGGTGATAGGTTATGTACCCCTAAGCAAGCAGGAGACACAAAGAAAAATGACCTCAGTGGGTGATTTGTATTTTTCTTGGAATGTGTTTGCATATTCTGCAGATGGTAGGGGAAAAAAACAGCCAGCACATGCTGATAAGTCTTCTGGAATGATATTACTGTTATTCAGATGGGCAGATAAAATGTTGGCCCTACACACTAAACAGGGATTTTTTCTGTATTGTGATCCTGTGTGTCTTTGTGGCATTCAATTACTTTATTCCATGTTTGACAGATATGTTGTCTTATATGTAGTTAAATTTGTCAGAATGTGCGTGTCTCTTTAAGAAATATTACTTTTCTATTATAAGCTACTTTTCCTTAGTAGCATCTCCTGGACCCTCCAAGATCCATCTTAGAAGTATGGGGGGTGGGGTGGGGTGGGTTTGCGGGGGGCGGAGGGGAAGACACACTTACAGTTTCAATTATGATAAATATTCAGATAAAAAACCCAATGGATTTAGTTTTAATGACACAAGTAGAAGTTCTTCAATGTGAATACAACTGGCAATCAAATGTTCTTAAGACCTGGTGAGATCTCAGGTCTTTTTTTTTTTCATATCTTTTTTTTTAATATCACATCATCAAAGATCAGTAAGTTAGGATAGACTTTGGGAAGTATCTAGAGCAACCTCCTGCTCAAAGGAGGTGTTCCAATGTAGTCCTGCATTCCAGTTATCTGAATTTTAACTGTACCACACAAATGGTTGTGTGGACTACCTCTTGAGAAAACCATTAAATCTTTTGTGTAAAAGTCAAGATTTGAGAAGGTGTCTGTATAGTGCCACAGAAATAACAGGGAGGACTCAGCTTAATTTTTGTGAAAGACACCTAATGGCCCTCCCCTTGAACCATGACTTTTCATCCATCCTCAGCTTTTAGAAGGCAGCTCTTTTTCCCTTATATCACATCACCCTCCACACTATTGCCCAGAAATCAGGTGTAATAGAATGAGTTCATGCTCTAGCAGAAAACTATCCTGTTTATTTCCCCCACATTCTTTATTTTTTCCCAGACATTAATTTATACTAATTAAACTTTGAGGGTTTAAACAATAATTGTAACTTTTCTGTTGCATTTTTTCATTAGTTTGGATTGACATACTTCTACCGCCATATTTTTAAAGGTTTTTGAAAGACCCATACTCTGCTGAACAGCTATTTATATAACAGAACCATTAGAAATTTGACAAACATCTGCTTTGTTTAGTGTCCAAGTCCTTGACTTCAAGCAATTTCTAAATATTTGACTCTGATGAAAGCTTCAAAAGACTGTATTCATCTCCTTACTTCATGGGATGTATGTGTGATATTATTCAATATGTGTGGTAGGACAATGGCATTTTACACTGCATGAAGTAGTGACTGGCCTACCTCATATACCACAGCAGGTCAAGCAGGTCATCAGTTTTGTTTGACACCAATTTACTATGAAGGAAAACAGACTATATGGATCAGATAGAAAAATTAATAAGGATACACTGTTTCTAATGTCTGACAACATTACAAATTCATTATCTTCAGTACCTTTACTGTTTGTGTATTATATACTCTACACTGTAAAGACTACAGCTTAAAACAGTGAAAATAACTTTTATAAATAAAAGTTTGGTAAAGGAAGAGTAATATTTAAGTTGGATCACAAAAAGCAAGTGCTCTGTGTTATATGATTAAAAAAGTTAGGTATGTATATCCTGTATTTTTATAGCAATACAACACCAGAAATGAAATATATATGTACAGCTAGAAATAGAATCCTTGTCTTTTAGAAGTGCTCAGATATTGCTGGAACTACAATTGGTTTTGGGGAAATGTAATTATGTAACATAAATAATTAAATACTATAAAATGCCTAAATAGCACATTTATTATTCTAAATTTATGTAAATTCATACATTATTGTTATACAAAATAAGAGACATTTTTCTCATTCTCTTTTTTTAAAAAAAAGATATATATGATACTGTGAATTAAAAAGTACCAAAAGAAGCATTTAGTTATCCTTCTGTAAGGACTTAGGGGTTGAAGCAGTAATTTTTTACCCTATAGATGAAACAATTCTTTTTAAAAGTACAGATTTAATAAATCTTATTAGAGATCTGCTGAAAACTTAAAGGGGATTTAACAAGCACTGCACATAAAAGTGAGTCTTTATTTGTTGTAGTTAAAAATAAAGCATCTGCCATTGGTTTTCTAGCAAGAAGATCTTCCAAATAACCATTGGAGACAATTTAAGAAAAATCCAGTCTGTCATTCATTGCTGTTTAAATCGATTTATAGATGCTATTATCATGAGAACTAATTAATGAGTACATTTTCTTAAAATCGGCATCAGTGGCAGGCATCCAAGAATATGTTTAAAATGTGATTGCTGAGGGTACACCTTTGCTATTTTGAACATTTTATATACAACTAAGGTAAAAGGTTTCTCATCCAAAAAAATACTGCGAATGATTCATGTGTTTTATGGCTGTTTATTTTGGGAAATATTGCCTGCAAATCTTCAATGAATCATGCACTGGTTAACAATGTACTCTTTTTAGAATACAAAAGGTCTGCTACACAACTCCATAAATAAAACAGCTGCCTACAATCTGGAATGAATGATGACATGGCAGCCCCACAATGCTGAATAGAGTTATTAACTCCCAACCACTTAACAGCAGTAGTATTCACAGAAACAAAAATCAAACAAAAACAAAAGTTAAAGCCTCTGAGGAGATCCTGTAAGTTATTCTCTAGTTAAAACAAACTCAAAAAAATCTGCTAATAAGATATACTCCCTGGAGCTTACTTTGCATCTCTCTTTTGCTAATGCATGATGCTCCTCATCTGAAGTTGCAGCACTCCATGATGTTGAAAACCTGGATAAACAACCCAAAAATTCCCTTAATCTCATTTATTCCTTAATGTCTGTAGCAACACTGCTAGGATTTTCAGACTATGCTCTGAAATTTAAGAATCCATTTCCTCCTCAATCCCACTTTTTATGTTTTTGTGGATATGGTACCCAGGTTTTTTTCCTGTTATTTTTTTTTTCTGTCTCTTTATAAAACACCTCTTCATCAACAGTCAGAGAAGCAAATAATCTTCAGTACTGTTATAATGTTCTAATTCAATGAGTTCTTACCTTCACCTGCATACTCTCAAAGTGCCTTTCAGCAGACTGTTAAGCAATATGACAAGACAGGATTCCTGTGCTCAGAGAAACTGTTTCTTACATCAACATCATCATCATCATCATCATTTATAGGTAGTACAATTTTACCACCTGCTCACCCTGTTCTGAGAAAGTTCAGAATGGAAAGACATTTTTCCAAATTTAGCTGAATAAGGTGTGAACGACACCAGTGAAAGCCAATTATTAGGCTATAGTCCATCCCACTTAATTTACATGATCAAGTGAAATATCAACAGTAGACTTCCTTGGGTGAGACCGTCGAACAAGTAAAGTTAATTTTGCAGCAAGTACACAAACATCAGCTGCAAGTAAAGAAAGATGAATTTACATTTACATTTAAATGTCAAAAGTGTTGAGCAGATTACTTTGCAGTTTCTAATACTTAATTTAAATCTATACAGTAGTAATTCCTCTTAAATTTCTGGGAGGAAAAGGATTACCTTGGACACTGGAAATTCTCAAGGTTGGGTGAGGGAACCTGGAGGCTGGTAGGAAATTAAAAGGGTAATAGGGAAGAATGATTTAAGGTTAAGTAATCCAAAACTGGATATATTTTTCTAAGGGGGCGTGGGGTGGGGAGGAAAGTAACATAGTGTCAAACTGATTTCAGTTAAGATAGTCTGAAAGACTTCATTGCATGTAGAAGTGACTTGTGTTAAATCAAGACTAATATATCACTCATTAATTCCTTAATTGTGGAAGTTTTTGGAAGAGTAAGGCTATTAGTTATGCAAGTAGGAATGTCAAGTGAGTTCTGAATATATTTGTTTAGGAAGATAAATCTTTTTTTCTCCTAATGTTTCCTTTGTGGGATCTTTAAAGGATACTGTACCCCGTTAGAAAGTAAGACTCATTTCAGTAATATAATTCTTACATGGATTCTGGTAACTCAAGGTTAATATTGACAGACCCAAGAGAGATTTACTATTCATTTCAGAAAGGACAGCATGTTATTCTTGGGTTTTAGGTGTAAATTTTAAATATTTCATGAGTATTTGAGCTCATGAAGAGCCTGACACACATAATTCTTTGAGTTCTCTCAGTGTAAAGAAAAAATTAAATTAATCACGTTGTTTGATGTTCAAAGCTATAGAATAAAGCAGAATACTGTAAAAGTTGTCTAAACTGCATTACACAATGAGAATTCAAATTTAATTTTAAGAAAAAGAAGAAACTATTAAAGAAGTTGTACCAAGATTTAAAAAAAAAAAAAAAAAAGTCAAATAGCAGAAAAGAGAGACAAAAAAAGCAAAAGACAGTTTAGCACTGTTTCAAATAGCTGCAATGCTTGCACAAGAAGATGATTCATACTTTGGTCAGGACCCCAAAATTAATTTAACACATAATGACACAGCATTGTCATTCTAAATGTTTAAGCACCTGCATCTGAAAGTACAGGAAATGAACACTTACGTATGTACCTGGGTTTCAAGTGTATTCCCAAGAAAATATATTAGATGCAAGGAAAAAGACTCATAGAAACATGATTCCAGTCTGCTAGAAAATCTGGGGTAAGGAGACCCACTGTCACCCCTGTTATGTACACCACTGAGCAGTGATGGCAGCATGTTACTTTTCTGGTGAAGTGTTGGGAGATAGAGTGGTTGCCCCATGACCAGTTAGGCATGAATGGGAGACAGAGAGGCAGTTGACCTAATAATATTCATGTTAGGTGACCTTAGTTATTGCAATGTCACATTTCTGTTTTGATTTCATCATCATACCTATTGTCTTGCTGGTCATGTCTATCTTACGTAAACTTTGCACCAGATTCTAAGTATTTTTTTTTTTTTTCCTTGTAAGTGATTATTTGAAAATAGCTGCTCAAATTCTCTTCTGGCTGGTATTTCCAGCTGGAAGGTGTGAACAGTTTTAGCAAATCTTTTCAATTTATTAATAAACCCTGTCTTTATTGCTTATTTTCATTTTTGTTTTATTATTTATTCTATGCCAGTATTCCCTCAGCCTAGCTTACAAACTGTATAACAGCCAGAGAAATGCTGAACTCAAAACACATAAATGTGAAGGATTAAAGGTTTGTGTCCCCACAGATCATGAACTCATTTTAGAAAATGTTAGAGTAAGCTCGTGTTTGCAGATTTTGGCTGCTTGAAGAAGCTTAACAGGGACAGCAAGGGCAAGAGCCAGAAAGAAGCTGGAGACCAGTTTAGAAGTGCTCCTAGAAATGTCTTTACTGGTTACAACTCTCCATCAGGGTCTCACAGGACAAATTTATGAATAAATTATTGTAATGAACTGGCAAAAATCTGTAGTGTTGGATTAGTTTCATTAATACTGAAAATGTCTTTATTAGCCCAAGAGTGGATCGCATTCAAAATCAAATGAGTGACATCAGAGCCTTACTTTTTGTGGAGATTCAAGAATAGTCACCTTATTTTCTGACAATGGGTTCTGTAATACTGATACTTTCTTTATATGGGTGTTATTTAAACGGTATCTGTTGAGTGTAAAACGGTGATGTATGTATATTGTAAGACTTGGCTTTACTGTACTGTGGGTCTTATTGTGAGGATGTTTGTTACCCTGTTTAGCTGAGGGAAGCAATTATTCCTGATAATATCTACCTCTCTAGTAAAATGAAAAATAACTTTTAGGCATATATGTAAGACTGGAGAAATAAATACTTCCATTTTGTACTTGTCAAAGCCCTGAGGGCACCAACAGCTCTGAGTGTCCCTGCTTAGCCCCCAGTGGGGCTCCCCCCCACTGCCCAGGGCCCTGTTTTAGCCAGCATGGGGCTGTCAGTCCCCGCCCCAGCCATTCTGCAGGAATGTGGGTCTCCCAGCCCGTCTAAAGTGCCAGCAAAGGCATTGCTCTCTGTGCTGGTTTCTGCAGCCTTCTCTGTATATTGTGTGTGTATGTGTCTAGTGGCAATACACATTCAGCCTTGCTGCTGTAGGACCTAGGGAAAGGAAACTGCAGCAGCATGGCTGGATGGGACTGGAGCCGAAGAAACCCCCTTGGCTTGAGGAATGACCAACCCTGGCTCCAGTGGGGCTGGAAGGAATAATCCCGTGTCCCTAAAGACCACTGCATCCAGCTTCACTTGACAGAGCTGATGCCTTACCTTCACCCATATCATGTTGCTCTCCTGACTTCACATATGCATTTTAATTTCTGATTTGTTGCACTATTTGCATGGTTGGTACAAATGGCTGGAAATTCAATATTTTGTTGACAAAAGTGCTCAGTGGTGGAAGGTCTTTTACCATGACCTGTTTCACCTGTGCTTCCTGCTTTGTTGCTTCTAGCCATTTGCAGGCTTCCCTGCAGCCCTGAGACTTTACACACTCCTCCAAGATATTACATGTTTTAATGTTGAAATTTTTCTTTGTACTGTAAAAGGCAATATCTAGGAAATCAAGAAAAATATCTTCATTTCAGAGAACTCATCTTCCAAGCTTTCAAAATGCAAACTTATTTGGTATCTTGTGAACACTTGCAAGTCCAAGACCTGGTTTCACATTTCTATTGATGAAATATTATTTTTTTTTCTTTAGCAGTATGCTGCCATCAGGCAGGAGATATTCCAGTCTGTCTTCAGCTTCACGGGGGCCAATGCTGTTGAATTTTAAAAAGCTGAATGTGCTGAGTTTTTTTCTTACTGCATCGAGTTCATAAAAGAGACCTAAAAATCTTTCCTCATTGCAAAAGTCAACATGGTATCTTTGTAGGAAACCACTACTGCCTCTGGCTGATAGCAGCCTTGAAATAGCATCTGCCAGAGCCATTAAGGTTGAGAGAGACCCTCACTGACCAATCCATGTCTAGCCCTAAGTCATCCTCAGGCTCAGGGGAGCAAGATGGGGGCTGACTGTGGCAGGAAAGGCATTCTGACCCATCATCTAAATGGCTTTTGAAGACTTTTATTGAAGTTTCTTTATGTAACATGTACCAAACATGGGCCAACACAGAGAGCACTGAACAATTTTCTCACGCAGCACTATGCCATGACAGTTTCAGGTAGATATCCAAATACATACCCAGAAATATTGACCTCAACTGCCAATTATCTCAGTAGCATCCAGCTAACTTCCCTATATTCCACATGCACAGTATTACTTCCTCTTGGTAGCTTTCCAGTTGCTTTACGTGTTACTCAGACTCATCCAAGGGTGAATGAGATATGAGGTATTCCTGGTATCCCTGCCAAGGGCTTACTTTCCTTGCAGAAAATTCAGATAGTCCTGAGATATACCTCTTCCTGATCACAAGTTTTCTCAAATGTGTCCTTACATAAATTCAGACCAAACATTGGAAGTCAGTGTAGGAGTTGCATGACCACTACCCATTGCCTGCTGGATGTGCAGAAGGCAAGTGGGAGTATCTTATTGGAAAGCACTGACAGGAATGGGATTACTGGAGCACAGTGTTGACACAGTTGTCTGACTCTAAACAGACTTTGAGGCCTTCACAAGAAAAAAATGTGGTGGGCTTGACTTCAGCAGGCATTTGTACTCTGCTATGGCAAACAGTATAGGCAGTAACAAACATGGTCACACTCACTTATATCAGGCATTGAATAAAGTGATTTTCAGCAAGAGTACAGCCAGCAACTTGCAGTGACTGTAACTTATAACTGTTTCTTTGAAACTAATTTTTGCTAGGCTTACATGTAAACAGAAAAACATTTGCCTGATACAAATCTTGCAAAACACAAATGAAAAAGAAATAAAGAGGCTTTTTACTGGTTTCCAGATGACTTTTCATTTCATTCTGTCTGAAAGGAATACAGTTTCCAGGAATACTTAGTTGTTAAATGTATTGGAGCTTTTGTGAGATGCCTTTCCTTCAAAGACAGGTAGGGAATCTTCTACATTAAGTTATCAGCTCTTTTTGTGCTGTTGTTGTTGTTGGGTTTTTTAATATGTTTTTCATTCCAGCCTAAATTCTGCAATATTCTGCATTAGTATTTTGCTGGTTTTGAAGATATTATAAATAATAAAAACTAGAATTGCAGTATGAAAAAGTTGAGCAGGAGTGTTTATGCAATATAGTTATGATATTGTATTTTTTCCCTTTCCTTTTTCTTTATTTCAGTGCTGATGATAGCTTTGCATGTCTAGTGTGGTTCATTTGCAGTTAGATGAAGCACTGCCAAATGATCCTGCTGCAGTCATATAAAACTTATGCAATAAACATTTGAGCATCTTTATCCCTTTTCTTTTTTCACATTAGCCTATTGCTTAGCTTTTTAAATACCCAGAAACACTTTCATCTGATGACATTGCACAGTTAGTGTCACAAAAGAAAACAGAAATATATTAGAATCTTTGCCTGCAAAACCCAACATATTGGCAAATAGTCAGTGTTCATTTTATATATTAATTTTTCTTTGATGCCATGAATTTCACTGTTTCCTGACTTCTATTAAAAATGCATAAACTTTCTGATTAGTTTATCACAATGTGGAACCAAACAACTGGGTATGACAAAATGTAATTTTGCTGCAGAAGAGCCATTCCCTTGATACAGTGGCTGGGATCACCCAGTCAAAGCCAGAGTAAAGGTTAGGAAATACATCACAGTCAGTATGGCAGGAAGCATTTGATAAAACCACAAATAACCTTATCCTTCCAATGATTTCAAAATGGGAGGGAGGGAAAGAAAGAAATTGAAACAGAAAGCTTGTTCAGAGCATGAAAGCTACTTTCAAGAAGCATTTTTTTTTTTCACTTTTCTGCATCAATGCTTCTCAGTTATTAATTTTTTCTGCTTAATGAATGCAGACTTTCTGTAGGAAAAGAGAAACAAATAAGACTTTCCAAGATGAAAATTCCTTGATGCTTTGAGTTAAAAATAATTAAACTCTAAACCACAGATTTCCTATGCGTATACAGATAGTGACATATATGAATTGATTTTGATTGCACTAGCAGTGAGGTAAACCAAATAACCATAATGGTAAAAAATACTTTCCTTGGTTAAATAAAATGCTGCCAATAATAACACTACAGATCTTAAATACTATATTTGCAGTCCCACTGAGAAAGAAAATGAGTTTTCACACTTACATGTAAGAAATATGATCTTGTGTAGGACAAAGCTTGAGTTATGGGACATAGCAAGAGACAGTGTGGTTCTGCTGGCCAGAGGAATGTAGGAATAACACTATAGGTTTAGGTAGAAATTACTGATGGTCAGCTGAGTGGCACAAGACTATTTGGACTGAAGAGTCAAAGATCAGATGTCATGCTAGCCATGTTGCTCCCTTCTCTGTTGTTGACTGCAGATTTTTAGTCACAATAGCCAAGTAACTAACCCTGAATCAGATGGCATTCTTATTGCTTAAAATCTATGTTTTTAAAAATATATACTGCAAAATATATTTGTTTCATGGTATACATTGGTTAACATTGCTTTATGGATCAGGGGCCTTAAAGGGGAGATCTTAAAGAAGAGATCTTGTACTTTTTTGGTCATTTTAATTAGTTTCTCAACCTTAAATTTAGCATCACCATTGCAGTAACACAGAGCTTTGCTTTTAATTATATCAAAACTTAGAAATTTCATCAGATGGCCATAAAACACAAATACTGTTGCATGTGACTTATTTCCCAAAGTAGTAATAGTGTTTGTTTTTCTCTGAGTCGCAAAAATAATATTACAGAGGACATAATGAATAATTCAAGAAGTCTGATTTAACACCAGGATTATTTCTGGCATCCAGTATCTGTGAATAGCATATTAATAGCATATACCAATTTTTATGATTGAATGATAGAAATAATGAACTGGCAATGAGCCTTTGTAATTCCTGGCCAAAAATGTGTTCTGTTCTCTAAGTCTAATAAATTTTATGTGTAAGATTAAGCAATTCAGTGACTTGGATTGCAGGTTAAAACACTGGCTTTTGCTTTATTTTCAACTGCTGTGTGAATTTACATGAGACTCATGACTGGTTATCATGATGGCCATAAGGAAGTAAAACATTCCTTATTTTATAATTATACACCATGTAAATGTAAAGTATATATATGTCATAAAAATGTTATGTGACATTCAGAAACATGGTATGAATCCTGTAGCAGAAATAAAGCAATATTCTGGCCTTTGTCTTCCCCAGGTTTGACAGGTAGGACTCAAGACTTTCAGAGCTGGTTCAAGTTTATCAGCAGTATGAATAACAGAAGAGACTACCAGTAGAGGACCCCTGGAAAACAAGATTTGCTGTTGCTATTTTTCCTTCATTCCACACCATAACATCCTTCCTTGGCAGTAGCCAGCCTGGCTTTTCCTCCTGTACAGCAGGAGGAGAAACCATCTCTGTTCTGCTGGTGAGTGCCAGCATGGTGCCCGGAGTAACTCTTTTCGTGTGTCCAGATCTGAAGACAGTTTGAGAAGAAAGCCGACATTCCTTAAACCCATTAACTGCACCATATGCATTTCTTTTTAAAATCATCTCTCAGCCTTATGTACTACAGTCCCGAAATAGGGTTACAAATGCAGAGCTAAATCTTTTCAAAATGTTATAAATATTCCTACTAAACTCTACAGCAAATACAAACATGAACGCAGCAGAAGAGATCAGTAGATGCAAATAGCTGCTCCTAATCAGTAAGCTGTTCTTGCATTTAATTGTATATCCAAGTAAGGACCAAACCAGGACCAGGACAAATTTAGGACCCCCTGTATGGTTAGCATTTTTTGATGTCAGATTATATCTGGATCTGTACTAGGGTGAATTTCTGCAGTAATTTTTGCCTGTTAAAGAAAGAAACAAAGACTGCAGGATAGTCAAACAGACCTGCCTCTGAAGAATTAAGAAAGCCAGAAAGAAAATTTTAAAACTTTCAGCCTATGTATACAGTTTATTTTTTACTTCATGTAACTAACAGAAAGCCATTTCTGTGCTAATCTGTTCGTCAGGTGCAGTTTGTTTAGACCAGAACAGAAGCCTGTTCAGTTAGTTATCCTCACCATTACTGTAATTATCATTAGAAATAATAAGATTCTATCCCTATGCTGAGACCATACTTACATGTGCACACAGTGCCCTCAAGAAAGAAATAATAAGTTAACAGGAAATAATTATTTAATATTATAATTTGTATAGGGACATAGCAGTTAATGCTTAAATGTGTGAAGATGATGAGTCTCAACTACGTGTCATATCAAATCTATAAATTAATTATTACTTGTTATGCTGCTCTACTCCTCCATCAAGCCTAGTATAATTTAGGGAATATGCATGACTATTTTCCATTAAAGCAGTAATTCATGAGGTAGATCTGAGGCATTCAGCAGTGTAGCCAATTCATTTACCCCAGTCCTTAAATACAGGCCATGTCTCATACCTCTCAGGTCTCTCATTGATCTCACCCCCAGCCACTACGCTCCCAGGAAACAATTCTAAAAAGCATGAAGTGAAATGTACAGCATTACTGCTGTTTGCCATAGTTCACTGAAAAGGAACAAATAATAACAGAGAATTTCTTTAGAGGTGTTATGTAGTTCCCATGCTAAACAATATTGTTTTTAAGATGTATGTACAACTGGGCAAAGTGTGACATATGTTTTATAATCACTGCAAAACAGAAAATTCCTTTATGTGAAGGTAAACTGGTTTCTTTCTCATCTTTCCTATCCATGGCTGATATGAAAGGTTGCTTCTTGGCAATGCTGTGAATCCAGAGTACGTGAAAATAGAAATTGTCCACATGTCCATTAGCCGATATCTAAAAGAGTTTTATATTTTTTTTATTATTTTGATAGTTCTCCAAATAAGAAACTAAACACATGTGGTAGAGATCAAGTGTAACTATACCTAAAAGAGTTTACTATCTTTAATCCCCAAATGCCCAAATATTTGAATGTTGGGAAAATTTAAATACACGGCAGAAATCTAGTCTGAAGTTGGGCTTAGCATTGATTCCCACCTCTGTGAAACCTTTTTCTAGGCCATTTTCCTCTGAACTTGATTTCTGTTCCACCATACACAGATAAATAACTGCTTTCATCCACAGCAAACTAGTCTTGCTGAGCACAACTATGGATGAAATTATTCTATATTTTCTCTCAACTATGCAAGGAAATCATGACTCTAATTAGAAAATATCTCTCATTTTCAGATTTGTCCATTTGATTGATGCTTTTATGTTACTTTTTGCTGTTTATCATGTTCTGTCATGGTTACTCTAAACATTAGAAATTTGTCTTCTAAAAGCTGTTTGGAAATCAGAAGGCATTATGTGCTTAAGTATATTTTTACTTATGGGGAAAAGCCACGGAAGAACAACAGAAGAAAAAAAAAAAAAAAAACCACCACCAGCATATCTGAACTTGAAGAATCTACTGCTGTGGACAATTTCTTATTGTTGAAAGCACAAAGCAGTAGATTTTTTTTTTTTTTTTTTTTTTTTTTTTTGGTTATGCAACTGAAATTTTACCTGTCTTGTTTTAGCAAATAGGGTGGAAATTGTTATTCTACCCTGGCCAGTCCATGGACTTTCCAGTGGACATTCATATTGCAAGCTAAATTTAATTTGCCTATGACAGACTGGATCCCCATTCCTCCTTGTGAGAAATCTCCTATAAAAATAACAGCTGTAAGTGTAAGTGCAGTACCTTAAAACTTATACCTGTAAAGTCCAGCAATGTGCACAACAATACACATATAAAATCTTCAGAACTCAGCTTTAATTTCCCTGGTTTTCTCAAAGATTGCAAGGGCCACTCTTCTTTAATATGAGATCCTTTTTTATTTTCTTCTAAATCACAGCTCTCTTCACTTTCTCAAATTGCTAATTGATTCTTACATTTCTTTTACAGCTGCAATTGCTTTTTGCCACTTTACACAACTCCATCCAAGCCAAGAATCCAGCCAATCTATCCTCCCACTTGGAAGTAAGAATCCAAAAGGGATGAGAATAGCAAGCCTTTGCTACAAGATATGTTCAGTTTGTATTGAAAATACTTCCCAAACGGAGACATAGACGTCACTGTGCTACT
Organism: Falco rusticolus; assembly: GCF_015220075.1. NCBI lineage: Eukaryota > Metazoa > Chordata > Aves > Falconiformes > Falconidae > Falco > Falco rusticolus. The sequence continues at coordinate 99,402,874 of NC_051188.1, read as the reverse complement.
TCTACTAGTATGTAGCCTGATTCTTACCTTCGTACATTTCTGCACACTCAAAAAGCTGAAGACTGATTTTTGGCACTTAGTACTGGACTGCAAAAAGTTCAGGAATACAACCATATATTATACAATATTATACATATTATAAAATGCGTCATTAGTCTTCATTGTTATTATTACTATTTTAATACTATGAGAGAAATATCTATGTTACACAGACATTCTATGCCACTATATCATTACTAAGAATATTAAGGTACCTCTAAAGTAAACTGTAAAAGGTCATTTTTCACATCACATTCATTTCTCAATATTTTAGCAAGTGCGTTTTGAGCTCATGTTGCCATTCCCCAAAACATCCACACAGGAGATGTAAAACATTCCAGTATATCTGGTTGTTGCTACCAGATGCTCTGTGTGGGAAACGTAGAATGTTATTTAATACTTCCTCAGAGATGGCAAACAGATGGTTTAATGCACTCTTGAAATGTTTGTGCTTGAGATCCAATTATTTTTGTTCAGTTAACTGTCAGCTTTCAGGGTAGAATGATGTAACATTCCTCATCTTAGGGCCATAGACTGTAGCAGTCTAACATATAAACACTGTTATACAGCTTGTTTAAGATTTTAACTTTCCCTACCCAGCAACTCTTTCTTACAGAACTCTTGAAGTTTTCTTTTTTAATTGTATGCTAAACAGTTATAGTTGCTGATACTTCCAACTTGATGCCTTTGGATGATGCTTACATTAAGAGCAACTTGATAAACCTACCATTTTATCAAACTGCCCCTGAACACAGCTCCTGACAGGGCTGAAGGCTTTCCCTGAGCATTTTGTGTGGCATGTCCTATGGTATTTCCCCTTCAGTTCATCAGTGTGAGTTTGGTCTTGCACCTGAAACATCGTTCAGATGCTTGGTCTCCACTCACTGCTTTACCAAGTGCTCTGACAAGCCATTTCTGGTGAGTGGTCTGCTGCCTGCATTGTTTGTGAGACCCAGCCGGTGACATCCAGCCAGCTGACTGAGCTGTCAGCCTGTGTGACACCCACTGGTACCGCAAATCGTGGTGACACAGGCAGTGACATGTATGAGCTTGCAGTAAGGAAGCATGCAGGGTTTTGAATCTGACAGCTTCTTTGAACAATGATTTTAATAGTAACCAGTTTCTGGTTTTATAAAGTCAATAGTCAATAACAACATATTTCTGAGTATGAGTTTTCTTTGCCAATAACACGAGGAATTTTCCTCATGCCATCACTTTGTCCTTTGTACAGCCACCTTATTGATTTTATGACATTTCATTTAGATGAGAATTTTTGTGTTTCTTTTCATAAAATACAACAGTATATGCATAGATGCATAGAATTAAAAATTCAGAATTATATGTATAATATTATTGATATGTTAATTGCATGCCAAGACTATGCAAATAGCAAAGTTCATAGGCTATATTTGATCACTTTTAAGATTTCTTCACCCACTTGTCAATGCAGAAAATACCTTCTTCTTTCAGTCATGACTTCAGTAAGGTCACATTTAGTACGACTTGTGGCAACAAGGTTTTTATCAATTGTTGTGTACTTTTGAGACTCAGGTTACTCCAGGCAGTTATTCCAACTCTCCTTATCACCACCCTCACATTACAGCAGAATTTAGAATAACCAAAGAAGATAGATGAAGCACCATCCTGATAAAGAAAGTACACAGTTTGTACATTAGGATGTGAAATGTTTGATTGGCATTAGACCCACGGTCTTGTATCAGTATAGTGATGTACAGTAAAGGAATAACAGTGTAGGATGCAGATCGTGAACCAAGCTGTTATGAAGGTGTGTGAACTGCCTTCTTTACTGTTGGAGGTTTTGATGAGGAAAACTTGGTTTTAGAGGGACACTGCAATAACAGTGAACAAACTCAAGTTGTAGCAAGCTAGATTTTTTAATTTTTTTTTTGTTAGTTGACCTGAAGAGTTAGAAACAAAAGATAACCTGTTCAAGGTAAGTTTTTGAGAGACTCAAAAGAGGAACTTAGACATGTCATCTTCTTCACTTCACTTCACTTCACTTGCCAAAGACAAGATAAGCTGTCCCAAATTATTCTTGACAGATGTCTGCCAGTCTCTTAAAACCTTCTAACGCTGGAGACAGCATTTTCCTAGGCAGTCTATTCTACTGCCTGGCCATCCTTCCAGTTAGAAAGGTTTTATTCTCTAAGTTCTAAGATAAATACATTTTGTATGTTCAAATGCCTTCCTCCCACATTTACCTGACTGCATGTATAGATGTACATACAGTAATTATATTCCTATACAGTCCCTTTTTTTGCTCTCTGAGAAAGCGGGTCATTTAGATCTGTAGCCTGCATTCACTTTCTTGATTTTTATTAACTATGAATGATAAAACGGTAGAAAATATTACAGATGACATACTACTAATGCCTTGCACTCAATACTGAAAGTACTATGCCTGATATGTCATCTATTCACTCTTTTCTTGGCTGCAGAAGAATCACATTGGTTTTAGATAACATAGATAACATTAAAAAATATACTTACAAATTTATTTTCTGTTTTTTTCTAAATTAAGAATTCATGGGTTTAGCACCATTTTCTTTCATAGTTTGCTTTTTCTGCTGTTGAAAGTATTCTCATTTATATGATCAATCCTCAAGGCAATCATAGTATTTTCAGTTTTTTGCAATCTGTTATCAGTCTGTAGTGGCAGTACTTCCTTTAAATTTGTGACAGCAACAAATAGAGTAATATAATGTTGCTTTTCAGTGTTGTGGTCGTTAAGAATTGTTTTCAAGTTTTTTCAAGGTTTAATTTTTTTTTAGGAACTTTACTAGCAACCTCTCTCCAGCCTTATCTTTCCTTTTTTAAAAAAAAAAAAAATCTTATTAATTTTATACATTACAAATCTTATGCAAATGCTAAAGCTTTCTAGTCTAATATTTAGTACTAAATCCAATGGTTTAGTAAAATCTAGATAGTACTACTGGCATTCCCTTGTTTAGAAAATCAGTTGTTTTATCAAAGTGACATATCAGTTTAATGTGACACAATCTTCCTTTGTTAGCATGTTGCTTATGGAGGAAGGGTGAAATCAAGTGATTGTCCCAAAACAATGATGAACATGACAGTATTTTACATAAGTCTTTAACACTCAGAACAAAACCCTAATAAAACATCCATTAAAGCAAGCATGAAAATTCAGATTTGTTAGGAGAGAACACACAGCACTCAACACAGTTTAAGCTACTTATTACAAGCCATTTATTAGAAACTATGTAATTCTGTACATGACATCTATGTATAACTAGCTCAGTGTGAGAATCTTCAGATTTCTGAAATAGCTATAAAACACAGGGCACATTCAAAGGCTGATACAGCAACATTAACATAAATATTCTTTTACTATATTCTATTGTTTCATTCAGTGATCTACTTGTTCATTAGAAACATGATTATTTGGCTTCAATGATGGGGTGGGGAGTGTTTCTCCCAAGTTATGCACACAGTATGTCTTTTTTGCGTCCATGCTCAGAATATCAACACTGACTGAAATTCTATACCGAATTTGGGTTGAAACAAGTTGAGCTACAACTTGAACAGCTAAAGACAATATGATGCCTTTTTCTAGAAAAAAGAACAGAACAAAATCCCTCATACTGATGGGCAACATTTTCATAGCAAATCTAAAGACAGGGAATATATTTTGAGAATGTAGAGAATGGAACCTTGCACAAAATTTTACTGTTTGTTTCTTATCAAATGAGAGAACCAGGGAGATTGAAAAGAAGTGAAAAATTTCATGGCACTTTATCATACCTCCTTTAACTCTGATATAAAACATTGTTCATCGTTCTGTGATCTCTTTTTTACAGGTTTAATGAAAATAAACTAAAATAAAAAGCAATTTTAAAAGAAGAAAAAATAATTTTAAAAATACCCCACACTTACTCTTTTCACTGAAAATTTAGTTAAATTCCATCAGCTGGATCTGAGAGTGGTACATTATTTCATCTCTATGCAGGTGGGTTTTGATTATTCTTTTTCCCAATGGAATTTAGCTTTGTTCTTGGTGACTTGAAATTTGTATGGAGAATGAGATTAAGAATCAAAATAAGAACAAGAATGAAAAGAATGAAAAGAAAAGGAAAATAAAAATCTGATTTGCTATTGGAAATCTTCAGTTACAGTCTATTGGAAGAGTATAGTGATTAACAAGAATTATTCTCCATACAAGTAAACAAAGAGGAGTTTTTGTTATTGTTTACAATAGCATCCTCATTAGATAACATAAACCAAATGCTTTATAAGCCTCTTCAAATCAAACATTTTTACCAGGTACTTTAATTGCTGATAGTTAGGAAACCATGAAATAAATTACAAGTTGCCCTAGCATGATTTAAACTTGTTATGAGATTTGCCACAAACAAAAGAAATATTTCTCTGCTGGATTTCTTTCTGCATCATTTACTCCCTGCAGTTTAGTGCAGATTAATGTGTTCAAAGACTGATTGCCGTAATTACTCTGCCCTGCTGCTCTTCTGTATTATGCAAACAAATGCACATGATGAAAGAGAGAAAATGGACAAGAATAGAGAATTTTAGGCTCTCTTAATTTCCAACTTAAAATATCAGATCATGAATAAAAGTTTAAACTTTCAATCAAACTTGAGTGTAGTTCACAAAGATGATTATACATCTCATTAGTTCTTTTTTCATGTTTTTTTCAATGACATTTTATGTAATTATTTTCCATTAAAATTACTTTTTTTGCAATTCATTCTCTTAATTTAGAAAACTTGGAACTCTAATGGACTTTCAGTGTTGGAAATTTTTAAGTTATTTTGAAAAACTACCTCCAAATATTTGCTTGCTGTTAGCAATAATCAATGGAAATTGTTCATTTACATTTCAGTTACAGGAAATTACCATAATAGTTTATTGTTGCTTTTTTATTCCAAGAGATAGCAAAATAAGAAAATGTTTAAAATCTGAAATAAGGCTGTAAAATGCATCAGGAAATTTGGAATGATAATCCCATAATTCCTACTAGGAGTATGCTGGCATTTTGTATATTGCATGTGTGTTTATAATCTTTATGTCCATACACCCTAATGAAATCACTGATACCTTTTTCTGACTACATCTCTCTAGCACACTGTAAGAAATCTGATCTAACATTCCCGTTTCAGGCAAAAGGCTGCCGTTGCTGACCTCCAGACATCTCTAACAATGTTTCTGTGGCCCTATGAATCCTTGCTTTGTGGAAATCAGCTGAAACTCTCCCACTGACCTCTTTTTCATTTTTTCATATGGGTTACAATCTATTGTTGTTTATGGTTTACATAAATCTGATAGTTATGGCAAGGAAGCAGCTGACAAGATGTATGCTTATTACTGTTTCCCCCTACCTTGTAACTTTTCTGAGTCTGAATGAAGATAGGAACATGAAGTGGGGATTTTTGTACTTTCCATTTCTTCTTGTTTGTATGTTCTTCCTTGGGTAATTATCAAAGAACAAGGTTTAGTGAATTTTTGTAGTAGGCATTAGGTATCCTGTAATTATAAATTCTCCCGTTTCCATGATACAAAAGACATCCTTTTTGGGAGGACATAAAAAGATCTTACAGTTGAAAGCATATTTGGGATTAAATTTCAAGTTACACATGGTAGAAAAATATCTTTTCTTCATTTCTTTTGTAAATATTTTTCACTATGTTTGTGCACTATGTCATTGAAATTTCTACTAAATACTGTTTTCTACTGAGCTTTTAAATATTTTTGTAATTCAGTTACAGTACTGATCTTTAAAAAAAATAATACAGCACAAACTAGAAGTTAATATATCATTCAAGAAAGAAAGAAAGAAAGAATAACAAATCAGTAAAATTTATTCTTGGAGCAAAGTACTGAGAAATCGCAAACTTGTTTTTCTGCCAGAGGGAGCTGTGTGTTAAAATCATTGCCAGTCAGTGTGGACTCAGATAAGGGCACATATTGTCCCTTATAGGATTAGGAGAACACTATGTCTGCTTTATCGAATTGCTTCCTTTGGGACATATATCTGACTTACATTTGTCTCCCCTTTCCCATGCATTAAACTGCAAGACCAGATTATCTTCTTGTGTGTCTCAAGTAATTTATGGAAAATGTGACAAATTCAGTTAAAGCTTTCTACTTTTTTTTTTTTTTTAAATTGTACAATGATGTTTGTTTCATTTTTGTACTAAGGAAACAAAAAACCACCACAAACCAAAACAACCCAAACCCAACCCAAAACACTACAAAACAAAAAACAAAACCAAACATAAGTACAGAATTTCTATGAAGCTGTCAGTCTGATGAATGTACCTCACTCTGTAAATGCAAAATGAATATTTGGGGTGCAAGTCTCAGCAAAACAGTTTGTTTTCAGAAATCCCTAGATACTACAGGCCCTGAATGCTTCTAGCAGACATTTTCAAACACAGGTGAAAGCCATATATCAGTGGCCAAGAAAGGCATTGAATAAATCAACTGGACTTATTTTGCCTGTTCTGTCTTGCCTGCTTTGTAGCCCAAAGTCTATCTGCACATAAAAATAACCCTTTTTATATTTTTTTCAATAACGAGGGGGCTTACCACTGAAAATTCACCTGTTGGGAAACTTGCATCTCAACCAGAATACCAATATGTTCGGAGTCAGCCTGCAACAGGTTCATGTGAGTTCAGTTAATTTGCAAACAATTGTTAGAATGAAAATTTTCAGTGTCTTTATCTGATTTTGGATATGGTTAATATGTTGTTAAAACCATAGCATGTTTTTTATGGTTATGAAAATCCAAATTTTATTGCACTGTTTCCATTTAAGGCAAGCCCTTTGCTGTGAATCAGGATGCAGCAGTCAGTACCTTGTTTTTACCCCTGATGCCACCCCCCTTTCCCCCTACCCCAGTCTCAGGCCAGGTACCAGCTATCCTGCCATTCTTGCTGTCATACCTGCACCTCGTCTATGTTAATCATTTGTTTCTGTTTGCCTCGGAAAAATTTATCTATTCTCTGTCTTGTACCAAAACTTTTCACCCTTGATTGTGTTATCACTTAGTAAAGGTGAATCAGTTCAGGAGGGAGATGTTAAGATATTTCTTACTTGCCTTCATCTATTAATTACAGCCTGCCATCTCAGACTTTTTAAATAACAGTATGAAAGATCCTAATCTGTCCTAGTGTATCTTCAAACAGTTTTTATTTCAGCTTTTTTTTTTTTTTTTTTTAATTTGAGCTGAAAAGCTCAAACAGGATGCTGAGGTATCAGAAAATAATTTCTGTTGAGTCCAATTTATGAGGGCTTAAGCCATCACAGTTCAGTTGCATACTATAACAAAACTGACATTCACATTCTCACTTTGACTTCTCAGAAGACAACTAACAAGAAAAAAATCTCAAAATACTTTTCATTTTTAATGGACTATATGTGCACATCTGACCCATTACACTATAATGAAGCCCTATTCTTTAGTGAAGACTAGTAACAACAATGGAAAACTAGATTACCTGACCTCATAGTGAAACCAGAATTCCAGAAAGAAGTTTTTCTCTTTCACTTTAACAAGCCTCATTATGCAGTTTGTTGTGAAACCTTGTTTTCTTGGGTATAATCAGTAGGGAAAGGATAGAAGTCTTATGCAATTCTACGCCTAAACTAAAATATTAATGGCAGAAATTGCAGAACCAAATATCACAACACCTACAGTTCTTTCTTGGATGCTTGCTCATCTCTGTTTTCTCTAAGGAAATAATAAGTACAATTATTGTTTACCTTTTAACAAGGTTGACTAAAATGGTAGAAGCCAAGCCCAAATACAGAGACTCAGAAGCTCAGATCAATGGATATTGATAATCACTACATGACCTTACAGATTTACCTTAGATTTACCATGGCATAGTAGATCACATATTTATACCTTAACCAGGGGAACAACTCTGCTGTTCCTTGGTACCATTGTTTCTTCTAGTCATGCTATTAGTGACATTATACACAATCTTTTGACTCCGAAAACTATATGCAGTTATTACATCAGAGACAAAACCCCTATATTAAGTGCAAGAATATACAGAACCAAAAATAATAGAAATAATTCTGTAAAGCACTTTGAAATAAACCAAACCAAGCCAAAACAAACAAAAAAAACCCAATAAAATATCAAATGCAGATTATAACCAATGGCACAGTTTTCAAAAGGAACATCTAGTTTTGTCTTTTTTTTTTTTCTAAAGGTATGGATGGCAAATTTCTTATCAAAATAAATCTGTGCTCTAAGGAACAGACTTAACATTGTGGTCTTCAAAAGCAAATTGGAACCCGCCCTACTGACCGCTTTAATTTGCATTTGCATGTTGTGCTGGGAGTCAGTGACTGATTACTTTGTTAAGAGCACATCAGTGAAATCAGGTAAAAATATTGAAAAGCTTAAAAAAAAAAAAGGAAAAAAAAATAGCCATTTGCTCTGCTACTAAGTGTGCCATAAATTACAAATAACCCTTAGACAGAACTCACATCTAATCAATATCACCTTGTTTCCCATCACTTAAACAATAAAACCATTAGATCTAGTTCACTGTTTGATTGATTTTCTCTTTGTATAACTATATCAGTCTTTTGAATGGTTTGAATTTTACCTGGTCTCATTTACAAAATCCCCCCAAAATAAGACTACTTAAAGTTAACAGTGTTTTGGTTCAGTTTTGAGTTTGTTATTCAGTGCAAGAAGGACTGAGGGCAGAATTCAACCTTGGATTTTGCAAGAAGCTTTTGTACTTTTTCTCAATTTCTTTATGAGCAGTCTCAAATTACTTTTTTTTTTTTTTTCCTGTCCCTAATAACAGGAATTTCCTCTGAGTTGGTCATCAGTTTTATTGCCTTATCTTTAGTTACTGTCCCTGTATCATTTTTATATTATGATATATAAAACAGAACAGAAATATTATGGTCAGTGACACAATATTAATAATTATCATAGAATATTATCTACTTGTTCAGGCAAAAGGCAATCAGGATCAGGACTTAATCTGATTCCAGAGAGGTTAAACAAAGCATCATGACAAACGATGAAGAAATAAAATCTCAGCCACAGTTTTGAGGGAGAAATCACAAGTATCTGTTTATTTCATCGCCTTTTTGTCCCCCTTGACACTGATGCCCAGATCCAGCATAAATACCTTCTGTATCTTGGTAGAAAAGGATGATGTTGCATAGTCTTGTTGCTCCTGATTTTCTGGATTAACTCTTAGCAATATTGTGATGCAGTTCCGAGAGCCTACAAGATTTGGCTTGTGAGAGTTGAACTGCCATTTTGTTACGAAAAATGTTTGCTGCTAATCCAAGTAATGTCAGTGATGAGTGCATGTACACCTGGAAGACTGCAAAGAAACAACAAACACATTATTATGAGAGGTGAACTGTTCTGTCCTTGAAATGCCTTATATAAAAGAATCAATATCTTGTTAAATTAATGTATTTATCTCAGTTTTCTTCTCTCATTTATGTGTATATCCAGAGAGAGATTAATTTATATAAACACCGTCTAATGTAAATTGTTTTCTTTCTTTTCTATTCTTTTCTAACCCAAATTAAAATCAGTTTTACAGACTTTGGAAAGGAATTTTGATTTATGATACAATAAGTTATCCATATGTTTTTTGTTTTTATTGCTTTCACATAATTTTTTAACCTGAGGCAGAAATGTTCTTCAGCATATTTTAAAGGGTTTGTGTTTTTAAAAGTATTCACTATTTACTTATGGGACGGGGTTTTTTTCTTTTTGCTGTTGTTGTTGTTGTTGTTGTTGTGTTGTTGTTATATAAGTTTTCTTAAGATGAAAAAGATGCTATTTTGATTTCCCATTAAATGATTTCTATTTATTCTGACAGTTTTACTTCTATAATAACAGATCCATGAGTTAATAGATATGACTTAACAGTGCTTCAGCCTCCTGTCAATGTTAAAGAGGGTTAATATACTTCTGACAAAGATGCATCAGCTTGAGGTAAATCATACTTTATCAAGTCAAATTTTTCCCTCACTGGCTTCTTAAGGAGGTAACAGACACTGAGGAATTGTTTTTCAGTGCTTTTCAGTAAATCCTCTCTAGGCAATGTAGGATAAAAATCAAAATACTCATTTATAAAACTTCTGAACATGCTGTTTCATTTGAATATATACAACAAGGGTCTTTCAGGGCAACAGAAAAAAAATATTGTTTTGTCATACGATCATATTATCTAATTCTGTGTACATACTTTAAACTATTTAAAATTTGTAACTACCCAACACTTAGTAGAAGCTGCTTCAAACTTAGAACTCCAGCTTTCTGATGCTAAGTTTCTGTTTTATTCCTGTAGTAATCTACAATTATTCCTTGTTAGTTTAATATCCCTTGTTAGTTAGACATTTATTGATGTATTGACAGTTTCTTTTAATATAAATATTTTGTGTCTTTTTTAGATGCCTAAAATAGTTACCAAGTATTTAGAAAACTGTGTTTCCTCCAAGTTTTAATTATTATGTCAAACTATTCTCATTTGAGTTTGACAATAGTTGACAAACTATTGTGTCTACTCACAAAACAAGGTCTTTTCACAGGCCTTTTTTCAACCAGTTCAGTTTGAGCAAACCTTTCCTGAATATAAAGATCAGCATTTATCACAATGAGTATTCCATACAAAATTTTATCATTGAAGTCCACATGATTTCATTAATATTTTCATATCTCTTTTCAAAATACTTCAAATTAAAATTTATTTTGCTATCCTGTAACTTATGCCAGGAATAAACTAAATCTTATTTATGACCCACAGCTGTCCTGTGATTAACTAATGCATGTAGGTCTATCTGCTCTTCTCTTCTGCTTTAACATAAGGAATGCATAGGTCTGCTAGAAAATCTTTCAGCTAGCTGCCAGGTGTTTGATCTTTCAAAATTTCATGGGTTTTTTTTCTTCTTTTTTTTCTCCTTATATTCAATATAATATACAATTTTATTAACATTTTATTGCTGCTTCTCATGTATAGCTTCATGTTGTCTGAAACTGCATCTCCTAGAACATTATTCAATAAGGAGACTAAATATTCCAGACTTGATTATGAAGGTAGCCACTCAAAAGATGGTACTGTGCTGTGATTGTATCCTATTTTACAAGGGAGCAAGGTGGATGTCACAGAGTGTTGTACTGAAATTGTGGAGTTCTGAATTAGTTCAGTAACACAGAGGAACATTTTTAGACACATACTCACATCTAAATATATAGATATATCCTGACTAGCAGCCAGGAGCCACTTGGTACAAAATTTTTCTGAAGAATATTTGAAGTGTGAAGTCACCAGCAGCTCTCAGTTGCTGGTCCGATCTTATACTGTGTAAAAGACTGACACTACCATAGCCCAGGTTCAGCTCTGTGACCCAACGCTTAGTTTGGTGTAGCTGTGCTATCAGGAGATCAAAATTATTCCTCTCACAAAAAAAGTAAAAAGGTGCCTTTACATTAGATCATAATTATTCTTATTTTCTGAAGTTCTGTGAGCATCAAGCAGCTTTACACTTATAGTAATATTTTGGCAGAGCCCAAATAGTTACCTGTTTTCATCTTTCTGTTTTCAAATGCTTTGTTCTATTCCTTCCTGGAATATTTGGGGTTTTATTATTTTAACTGGTGAGCTTCACAGCATATCTAAAAACACTAAACAAGCTAGTCTATATGGAATTTTGCGACACAAGAAAATGGGATGAGTCCAAAAACTTCCCAGCAAATGCCAAAAAATATAGCTCTCCCAGTGTATCAGGAATGAGACAACTCAAATATTTTTCACTGTCAGTGGCAATATAGCAAAGCTTAACAACAGTGTTTCAGAAAAGCTATGAAGTGTTCTATAGCTGAAAACCGCTGTCTTAAATATTACCTAAACTTCTCATGCTGCACAGTTTATACGCTGCTAGTATACTCTGCATTTGAGAACTTACAGGGCTTTATATTAAATTTGATTTTAAAATCTACTTGCTTTTACCCATCTGGCAGAAAACTTTTTTTTAATATACTCTGAATCTATATATATTCAATTTCAGAACATTTTATATATAACACTTCCTCCAAATAGAAGATTTTTGTAACACTGCCCTTTGCTGAGTACAGAATGATCTCTTTAGGGGTTTAAAATCCAACAAAAGTCACCGACTGTTTAGAAGGAATCCAGTGCTTGTGACAGCAAATACATGCAGACTGGCAAAGCAGGAACAGAATGTCCCGTGATAGCTGCTCCACGGTGATTGATTCTTTATAGTCTCTTTTCCCATTAAACTTGAAGTTAAAATAAAACCTTGACTTTAATATGAACCTTTCTTGCTTATTTTTTACAGTGTTGCCTATTCTTTTTTTTTAAAACTACTGGTGTCTAACTCACTATAGCTTTTCTAATTATATTTCCAGATCAAAATACATGTTAAGCAAATTTTAGTGAAAAACCAAGGTGGAAAACGTATAAAGTGACATCTAAAAGATCACTATATGAATCTGTTGTTTTGACGTAGACAAAAAGTGTTACAGCGTCAAAATTTACACATAACTGGAAAAATGATCAGGTACAGACTCAGACATTTTATATGAAAACCAAAGAGTAATATCTTTGTTTCACAGTCCGTGTGTCTAAGACCCTAATGAGGAGAAACAACTAAATAGATATTTTTGAAAAAAGACTGAGGATAAAGTGTATTAGATATATATTTAGGAAATGCAGAGAAAAAAAATACAGATAAGTATCAGGCCCATCAGTGATTCTCAAGGTGCTTGACAATAGAAGAAGTATTATTATTCCCATTTCAAACATGTAGAAATGGAGATACAGAAGGTGGTAAGGCTGGGAAAAAGGCCAGATGCAAACCAGCTAGGAACAGCTTACAACTTTGAGAAGTATTGTATAATTTCCTGTTCAGCATTACTGTCTTTTGCAGCAAAAAAGTTAAGAAGCGAATGAAAGAAGAGGGGTTAATCAGCAGGCAATAATTTTTAAAGTGCAAGTGGAGGGAAAAGTATAATCATAAGAATTCTTGAAGATACAGAAATTTTGCATTTAAATTTAGCTACTTGTCAGAAATCTTTTAAGAGAGAAGACATTGACTCTTCAAACCAATATCAACACTATATTCTGTAACTTCTTCCCTAAGGACTATGTGCTGTCAAGTTAACATTTGAATTGGACTGATAAGACATTCCAATGTTTCTTTTTAATATTTGGTTCATATATTCAGGTAGAACACATAGCAGTAAGAAAGTACAATGCACCAAAAGCTACACAATGGCAGATAGTTGATTTTGGTGCAGTGTCTACCTGGGTTTCCACTGCTGTTGCACATTATAATGATACTATGTGAGGTCATTACTCAGCATATGAGAGGTGAGAGCAAGCCTCCTACATTCAGAAACAATTGCTTTTATTACTTTCACAAAATTTCTGTTGAATAAATGTTTTACAATTAAATATCAAAATACTTCTAAAATGATGCAGAATAAAGCAAAGAGACAAGACCTTACCCACACTCACACTTTATGTAAAAATAAGTAATTTTTTGTGGTTGAAATCTGCAGAAAGCAAGAATTATCAACTTATCAAGGGAAGAGAGAAACTGGTAACTGAATTTTATGTGCTTGTTTGTTACAGTTGTGACAAGATCCTTATAAAATAGTAACAATTGTCATGCTGGAAACTAGAATGGGATTTCTGAAGTTTTTCTACTTCTTGTAATTTTGGGTCCAAGGTGTCTCACAGAAATAAATAAGTGTAAAGGAGTATCATGGCTTCTTTGCATTTTCCATTTTTATATACCTTCAGATAAAGATACATCCTGTTGGGCTCCAAGTAGGACATCTGGCATGTGCACAGATGTGAATATGTAAGTTTTAGTGCATTGGTATTCTTCAAAATAGGCATGCCTTCAGTAGATCTTCATAATTCCCTTTTCTGTTAGCTGCTGTTCTATCTCTTCAGGAAAAGCTGTGGAAATGTGAAATGATCTATGACTACTCAAGTTAAATTACAACTTAATTTTTGAACAAGGCTTTTGTTTGTTTTCCAGGGGAATAGAAAGTAAGTTTTGTTTTGCTTATTTTCTTTTGGTGTGTACTGGGTTTGGCTGGGATAAGGCTAAATTTCTTCACAGCAGCCAGTATGGTTCTGTGTTTTAAATCTCTTACCAAATCAGAGTTGATAGCACAGGGATGTTGCGGAGCAGTGTTTGCACAGCATCAAGGCCTTCAATCCTCATGCTGCTCCCACAGCAAGTAGGCTGAGGATGAGATAAAGGTTAGAAGGAGGTGAGATAAAAGTTAGGAGGGGATACAGCTGGGACAGTTGGCTGAAACTGACCAAAAACTATTGCTGAAAAGTGACGCTAAGCAATAAATGTTGGTAGGGGAGGGAGGGGGAAGTTCTTCCAAGGCAGCCGTTTCTTGTGGAATGGCTGGGCATCTGTCTGCTGGTGGCAAGTGATTGCTTTTGGAATCACTTTTTTTCCTTTTCCTTCCTTCCCACCCCCACCCCCCCACCCCCCACCCCGCCCCCTTTTCACTTACTAATCTGCCATTATTGTGACCCATGAATCTCTTGAGGGTGTGTGTTTGTTTGCTTGTTTGCTTTTCCCCTCACTTTGCTCTTCTGATTCTCTCCCACATTCTGCCAAGGACAAGTGACCAAGTGGCTGGGTGAAAGCTGACCTGCCAGCCAGGGTCAGCCCACCACAGGATGATAGAATAGGTCCTCCAGAAAAGGTTTTCCACCTTTGGAATATAGCTATTTTAAAAGAAACACAAAACTAATCAAGGACTGCATTTTCAGGGAATGCCACAGCAAGTAAAAGAGCTGTTATTCACAGGTATGGACTGTTATTTGTATGAAGTTATTCATTTGTATAGACTGAAATGATACAAAAAAACCCAAAGGTATCACCTTAACAGATTTAAGGCAGTGAAACTGACTTTGCAATATCTGCCCTTAGCTGTGATACTTATAAAGTTTACATCTTTATATTGTTTAATCTAACCTAGTGGAAATTAATAATATAGTACCGTAAAAAAATACCGTGAGGGAAAACTTTCCAAAGATACAGGGAAAGTAAAAAGATGATGCAGCCCATGTTTCCTCATCTTATTCTATTTTATAGGCTAGGGAGCTTGATTAAATCTCCATTAAAACAACTGAAATTTGCCATAGAGGTCTTCATTTACTTATTTATTAATAATATAGCACTGTCAGTGAGCATAAGGTGACCTAATTGTTCTGAACAATTCATAGTCACTTTCCCAAAGAGATTATGTTCTCAACTTGTACTGTATCGAAATAAAAACCTGTATAATGTGTATGTTCTTACAGAGAAGTTCTTTATATAAGATTGTCTGAAAACAAGGCCCAGTGGTGGATGGACAGTTTTGGGTGTGGATTAATGCACTAGTTTTCCTTTCAGAAACGTGATGGGCCACAGTTTTGGCCACAGCTGAAAATGTGTCTGATGTCCTCAGCTTTATTCTTGGTGTAGATATGCATATGGCTGAAGGCAATCTATAGTTACCTCTTTGGGCCTGATGTGTGCCATGGGAATTCTACAGTTCTGTAGAAGAGATTGCAGTGACTATGAAAGACAGAATCCTGCAGTATGTTGTTTGGGAATGTTTTTTTCATTTAGAAAAGTTTGCAAAGTATCTTCTTTTCCACCGGTTCTGAGTGTCTCAAGAGCTAAATACACATAATTCCTTTTTCAATGTTTTTGTCAGACTGTCAGATTACATTACCAAATGAAAAATTGACTCCTGTGTAAAACCAGTGACAGCATAATTTCAGCTTTGTGTTTTAGGGTGAGAACTCTACAGAACAGGGCAGAAACGTAGTTACAGAAATAATTTCATGGTACAATACTGGTGGGCTTTCAAATGAAGCTTTTTGAATGTCATAATCTAGTGTAGATTTGTAAAAATAGATTTAATACAGATGAGAATATGTTTACGTTAGCTCAGCTCTCTTGGCTGAACAATATATGTTGATGTATGGTTTGTTTTTTAACTTGTCATAGTTCTGAAATTATAGATGTGCAATGTTATGCTGAGTTGCACTGATAGCTACGTTTATGCTCAGTGCCACATTCAGAGACACCTGAGAGCATTGCAGGAGACGACGTCATAGGTTTTAACAATGGCAAGAATGTGCAGATCAGGAACATCTGAGCTGAAAAGGGGCTGCTTTCATCTTTGTGGTTCAGGTGCATATCTTCATCACAGTTGTTAACGGTGCCTCAGATATGACACCAATCTGAGAGGCTGGTTGTCTCTTGAGCATTCAGCACAGCGTGCTTAGCTATATCCGCTCACACTTGATTTTGTCTTTCTGTCCAACTAGAAAAATTCTAGTTGGCTGGTTCAGCAGAGCGAATGCTCGGTGCAGAGGTTTGTTTTTCAATAGCTTCTTTTTCCTAAGAAAAGCCAAAACGATATTGGCTTCATCTGTTTTCCCATTTAAGTTAAATGTCTGGTTGTTCTACCGTTTCAGGCCTCAATGTCTTTTCAGTAAGGTTGATTGTTCTTTCAGACAGCTCTAGGTATGACAGGTGTCTTTTAGTAATGGATAAAAATGTGTGAACTACTTCCAGCAATGGGAACCAGACAGATACGGTAACTTCTGACAAGATATGACAACGTACAACGTATCATCTGTCCCTTGTGCTCAAGGTACTGTAAAAATCTGTATACAGACAGATAGAAAAGTCAACTACTTTGCAATATCTGCCTGTGTGCAGACAGTTGGTAAATACAGTGTGATTTGAAATACATTAGTGGTCAAAGAAGGCTGGCCTATCATATATTTATTGTAGGTTAGAATGTGTAGAGAGATAGCTGGGAGTTTGATAGTGGATAGCCATGATAGCTTGCATCATTATGCAAACTTGTTTGTATATCAGTGAAGACTAGTAATTTTTTTATGTATGAGCTTTGCTGTGTGAATCTAATGTGATCGCTGCATTATAATTCCACAAAGACTGGAAAAAAATCTCATGTTGTTGAATAGTTTATAAAAAATATTGTAAACTGAATTGCATGTCAGGTTTGTATATGAATGAATGAATCCTAAAAGCCACAGTGATGATTTATTTTACTTTTTCCAGTGCTGATTGTTTATCAACTTTTGTTATTTTTTCAACACTAATTAGTATTTGTAAAGTAGTGCTATATATGAACTTGCAAAACATATTGCTTCCTGTACAAAATCAGAATATACATACGTGTATAAATAAAAATTATTAGAATATTTTCAGAACTAAAATATATTAATGCTGTCCATGAATTTTAACAATTTTTGTGTTCTGCATTCACTGTAAAACTATTCAGAAGAGCGAGCTGAAAAACTATTCATATGAATACACTTTCATGAAAACTTCTCCTTAAATTGCAACTGAACAGATATGAAATTAAGACACACTTGATTTTATGTTTAGAGGAAAATAAAACAAAAATCCCTCTTCAAAGTCTTCAGAACCGGCATTTCACACCCTTTCCCTAAGAACTGGTTTACTCATCTGATTTATTTCATATTAGTTGGCAAATTATTCTCAAATTGCAGTGTTTGATGCAGTTGACTTGCTATAGTAAGTAAATAAATAAAGCTCCCTACTTTGTTACTAGAGCTATTTAAAATATAATAATGCAGGCAATGATTCTCAGGATTTAGCCTGACTAGGAAATCATTTGGAAACAGTGGTATTTTTTTTCTCTGATGGTCTATTTACTATTATGTAGGGTGGAGAATGAGGTCTTCATTTGGATAGTTCAGTGTTCAGTGTTCTGATCCAAAAAGGCATAGTTAGTTTGAACTGTTTATTCAATTTATATTGAAGTGCTTTCTTTACTACAAAGGGCTAAACCACTTATGACTCAGGAGATAATTAAAAATATTTGGGGTATTTCGGTACACCATGTTTGCATTGGCTGATGAGTCTCAAAAAAATTAAAACAGTTTATATAGAAGTAGCTCATTTTAACTCACTGAAGAAAGATTTATTTTGCTTTTCCTCTTCTTTTCTAAACAAACATACAAATACAAGCCAGACCTTGAAGATCAGACAAAAGTCTAAAAAATAATCACATTTCCCTAAAGAATATTTGTTTACTAATTTTTATTTTTAAATATGGAGTTCGCTTCTTAAAAAGTAGGCATAGAAAGTAAAAGTTTGTTTGGAGATACTTCAGAAAGATGTGCAAAGGAGCCTTTTAAATGTAATCTGTGTTGAAAAGATACTCTATCCTACTTTTGTCTATCATGCTATCTAACTGCATTCAGTTCATTCAGTCTTCGTATCTGTTATAATAGTATGTCTCAGAAGAAATCCAAGCCATCTACTCTTTTTTTCATGTATTCTTAATGGAATGAAAAAGAGGAACAAAAACTACAATGAAAAGTAGTTTGAAATTGTGTTTTGGAATACGGGTTTTCCTAGAACATGTTAAGACGTAGGATTCCACCACATCTAATTAATTCAACTTTGCTTTGTATGCAGCATATCCATGCTCTGCCTTTTATGCTTTTTAAATCTCATGAAGTATCTACAACAAAATATTTGCAGATGATCTTATGGGCTGTGTTTTACTCTGCTTTCAGTGTGGATCCTATTAAATCCTCAGATCAGATACTAGCAGTTGCACTTGAACAAAAGCATTTCCCATTTATTTTTCTGCTTCTGTGCATAACACCAACTCTTCACTTACTATATTAAGTCTGTTTAGCTTTTAACTCAAAGTCTGTCATTCTGTTCTAGTTAATGAAAAGGCTTATTGATGTGTTAATCGTGTAGGCTATAAAATGTTTGCCTCCTTTTTAAAAGTGTAGTTGCACAGATGTGTTAGGTTGGTGGCTCTTCAAGACATAAAGAGTAGTCTGTGGTTCAAGGAGGAATGGTGTGTCGTAAGCAGGAAAGTATGGTTTTAATTAGTGTAACCATAACTCCAACCACAGGACCAATAATTAAATCAGTATGGTCCAATTGCTATTTCAATCAGATTCAGATTTTATAGTCTGCTGTCTAATACTGTAGCAGTCTTACTTCTTTTAATCATTTAAATTGCATCTTATAAGCAAAATCCTATTTTCACCATTTATGACAGCACTGCAGAAAGGTTTGGTGTTGTAAAGCAGGATACAAAGGGCTGTGTCTTACACAATCTTTAAGTCTGTAATGCAGCACTACTTGCCAAGGCAGACTTTAGGTGGGGCAGCAACAAGACCAACAGGACACTGGCCAGTGATGCAGAAACTGGAATTACTCAGCAGGATGTATTTTTCCAGCTGTTCAGTAATTTCTGTTTAAAATCACATATGCGTGCATGCATGTGGGCACACACACACACATACAGCCCATTGATGCCGCCTGCCCGTGCAGCACCACGTGGACACCCATGAACTGGGCACTTGCTCTGACCACTCAATCTGTTGGCCCTGACTGGGAGCCCAGCCCCTACAGATGTAACCACTCCAGCACGGGCCCAGCCTGCTGCACCATGCCTGACATCCAGGGATATCTCCTGTCCCACACTGAGAGGCTATTGTTTAGGTGAACTTTGGAAAAGATCTGCTTATATTCTGTCCAAAAATTATAACTGGGTTATTCTGCAAATGAAACTGGCTTGGTTTACCTTTGAACAGTCTCCTTATATTTGTGTGGAATCCAAGAGTTACTTTGCTATGGTTGAGACTATAGTCTTAGTAGTGACTTAGGATAATATTTCATTCCTAAGGTTCTGATGTTGTTCCTGATATGTATACTTCCCTTATTCCATATACAAATCACCACCTCAACATTTTTATGTGACCTTTTGAGAGCTATTTGAGTTTCATTGTGTTGAAATCCACCACATTTCTGATAGGAAAAAAACAAACCAAAACAAAAAAACTCCAAAAGAAACGCTAAATGGAAAGCTGGAGAGAGAAAATTCTGTGGCAGCATATTTTTCCTTCCTGAAAATTGGGCACACACAACAATGAAAAAAAAATTAACGAAATCTTTATTTCCCTCTTAGTGTAATTACTTCCTCTATAACCATCATGACAGTATTAAACCTATTAAATGTAATGCTGATAGCTGGAAAATAGATGATTCAAGGCACTATGCAGCAAATACCATACAGCTTTAATTTTTGCATAATGCTTCATTTATCAACAGTGCCTTGAGGACTTTTCCTGTGCTGAACTCAATTTTTCTGTTGCATAAGATGAATTAGTTTTCCTACTGGTCAAAACTGTAATATTTTGAAGAAAGAGGTTAGTAGTATAGGATCAGCATGTTTTCTCAATAATACCTCTTGCTTGAATGAGTTACAGGTATTTCCCATTTACATATTAATTTCTAAATAAATAATTAGAATATGAGTGCCAATATGAGACCAAATGTGTTGACAATGAGAGACATTAAAAATGGGGGATTTCAGCTGTTGATTTTATCACATAGAGATTATATTCCCTAAGGTACAGGTAAACCTCCGTGCAATTTCAGGAATATTGTTGGACTAATGTATTACAATAACTTGAAAAAAAAGTAAATAAATACAGTGCTCTTAACATCAAAAGACTACATTTTTAATGAGGATTAAGATATATTTTTGTTTACATTTTATGTAGGTAAAGGAAACCTTAATTAAAAAGTAAGTGCTAATTATTTTTTTTAAAGGCAAACCAGAAACTCCATGGAAAATAATGAAGATGGAATTACCTATTTCAAATTGGACAAGTTATTTTTAGGCAGAATGGACTTCCCATCTTTGAGCCTAGGCTAGAAGTGTATTTGTGAAAGAACAGATAGATGTGTCCTTCATTACTATTATAACAGAATAAATAAGTGGTTGCTACTGTCAAATTATAAGTTTTAATTATTAGGCTGGACCTTAATAATGGTAAGTCAATGTTTAAGTCTTTGTTGTGCACAAAAGCAGCTTCACTAATGAAACACAAACAAATCACCCATGTATTCCAAATGTTTTTAAAATAAAGATTGAAGTGAGAATAAAGACAGCCTATAAAAAAAAGCCTTGAAAATGTGGAAAGCATAGATAGAGCTTATCAAGGTAAAACCAATCATATTAAAAGTTTCACTTCATCTGGCCAATAGAAATTGTAAAAAAAAAAATAAATGCATTTTTCTCTTTGTGATGCACCTGTCATGTTGATAATCAGAGCTGTGTAACTCTTTTGCAGGTAAGACAGACCATTGTCATGTCCAAGTGCACAAAGTACGTGAAACAGTTCCTGAGACATAGATACTGCTGTCCCGTTTTGGATTTAATATCAGTGCAGTATTAAATTGTCTTCAGTTCCCTACACTTCTTATTTTCATATAGGCACACAGCATTTCTCAAACACAGAAACTCAGAATTCCATCTCTCTGGGGCCACCTTTAGACACAGGTAAAGTAGCTGTTATGGATGTCTGGACCTGCTAAATTAAAACCATAACCTTCCTATTTCCCTCCCAGCCAAAGACAAAGAATTGGGCTGGTGAGGGCAACATCAGAAGTGTGCTGGGAACCAATACAGACCAGAGCAATATCAGGTGCCCAGGGCAGCCCAGGAGACATTGCTGCCACTGCTGTCCTACTGCCTGTTCTCCAAAGTCGAGTAGTGCCTTTTGCTGTATTTCTCCAAGCTATATGGCTAGTGCTTGCTAGTATGTAGCAGTCCTTAAATGAATTATGAATAAAATGGAAACGATTTTACTAATCTTTTGGATTTTGAGACTGTAGGTTGAAACTAGGTTGCATTTTCAGACTGTTCCATGCAGTTATGAAAGCTAAGGCTAATACATGTGTCTATGTACTTCTGTGTCTTTATAAGTATGTACGTTTGTGCACAAATTGGTGACCCCGACATGATCCGTTTAAGGATCTGACGTGATGGGTTTATGAACCACCAGGCTGAGTGGCAGGCTGCGAGTCCCACAAAACATTGAATGAGCTGCTGAAAGGAAGCAGGAATTGAAAAAAAAGTCCCTCTGGAATTAAGAGGTGAGCTGTGGGAAACTTGGGAATCAGGTGTTCTTCCCCTATGAGAGACGTATATGGACTCATGAAGGGTCTTCTAGTCAGATCCGGGAGTCCGTGCCTCAGTCTTCTCAAATGGTGACCCCTATGGTGGTGTTCCAAAGCCTTGGAAGAATAAGGACAGAACTGATCGATAAAAAAGACAGCTCGTGGAAGAGGGCTGCATTCCAGAGGAGACGTCTTGGCTGAACTATCGTCTTGCTGGCTGGACCAGGCGGACAACCTGCATCAAGACAGGTGAGCAGCCAAGAAACTTTAGAGACTTTGAAAGAAATGAAAGTGTGTTCATACAGCAGCCAATTGTATGATGCTGTCGCGGAGGGGAACTCCATGTCGGGAATGCATTTAGCACCTTGGTGGCAAATTCTGACTATTCTTTGCCAAGTGTGGACTAATTATACTAACGGTGCTAAACCAGAGGAAGCTGTAAATTCCACCGACAGCGTGACTCTTCTCAACACACCGTCAGCAGTGACGATTCCGTCCACACCTCCTCTGCCCCCAAAGCTTCTGTCACTGATTGCAGTGACCCTCACAACACAGGACCAAGCATGGGAACAGGACAACTCGGACAATGATTCCATTGACACTGATAAACCTTTTGATCCAGGTCCTATAGATCTGGAAAAGGAGCTAAGACCTTTCCCCCACCCCCTTGTCTCTCCTGATGCATTGATTGTATTTTTGGGGAGGGTGAAAGGGGGTCTGAGGGATTGGTGGCAGGAATGCAAGTGGGAAACGCTTAAGGGAGGGGTTTTGGGAGTCGCTATGGCATAATAGGTTAGTGATAAATAGCTATGTAATTACATGAATGATTTTTGCCCTGAGCCTGGTGGTGCATACAGCTGTGGTTTGTGTCCAGGCTCAGAGATGTAAATATGGGCTTCTCTGTTATGACTTTTTGACTGAACCAGTTCTTGTTTGGTGTGCCCTTCCACCTATGTATAATGTTAATCCAAAAGAAGTTGATATTGTTTATTGTCTTTCTGTAGATGCTAGTGTAGTAGGAGGCTATGATGGGAACGTATTGCAGCGGTTCTTCTCTTATAAATCATCTTGTTTGGTAGGCAGTTCAGAATGTGAGTCAAAATTGCCACTGCTTTTTGTTGTTGGTTCAAGGACACGGCTGTGAGGATTTTGATGGTATGTGCTGCGTGGATTTTAGGTGCCCCATTGCAGCAACATGTTACCAAAATCTGAGAAAATGTCAGCCTTTTTGGCATCCATTCACTCAATTGACAGTATTGTTTGTTTGCTGTTACCTTGGTTGCTGTCATGTTTGCAAGGGCCCTGCAGAACACGGCAAACCTGGTACTAGCTGTTCAAAAACAAAAAGGGGAAATTGTAAAAATGTACAGAACAGAGACAGTGGGTTGTTTTGACATTGATAATATGTCTTAGTTGCTTTTTTTATTTGTTCTATTGCAAAAACTAATGACTCGTTCGGTTTCAAAGGTTCTTTGCGTGCAACAGGAAGGGGGAGATGCAGGAGCGGGCTGGAAACTAGGACCATGCGTGGCAATCAGTTAGCTGAGGGGAATGTGCTCCAGTGTGTATAGGCACATCAATTAACATGATGAGTCATGCTGAGAGAGCATAGGGGAGTGGGGGACGGATGGCGCCAAGTATGGCACCAAGTAAAGATAACACCTTGCTGCTGATTGATGGTAGTTAACCACCAATCGGGGACTGCCTAGTATGCAATGCTTAGCTCAAAAGAACTAATCTGTTTAGAATGCGCAACTTCTGAAAGTATATATATCCATGTTTTTATACAATAAATTGACATTTGCTTGCATCAAGCTGCGTCCTGTCTCTCCATCGCAGCACTTTTGCTTGGCATTCTCAGATAATTACTGGTTACCAGGAGCTGTCCTTTTAATTAGGCATGTAGCACTACAAGATTCATAACAAAATTATATGCTTTAGCATTTTCAAGCATCATAGGGAAATAGTCCATAAATAAGAGCTTGCTGCCACATACTGTAGACATTGCATTACAGGGATTTTCACTAGGTATTTACTAGAGGTCTTTTAAGATTCATCTTAATAGCAAGGTGTAACATTGATCCAACAGAGACATCCTGAGAGCTAATAGACTCTTTATAGGCAGACTGTACCTATTAATTTATAGTGAAGGTAATTTCTATCCTCACATTGAATAGAAAGCAGCTGGGACAAAGGAGAAGAAAAGCTTTTGATAGCCACTGCCCGCCTTCCTGCCAAAATTATCTCATGCTTTGTAGATCCTCTCTCTAAAACAGATCATTGAGCAATTACCTGGTTCTGCTTACACTTTCAACACCTTCTAAAGGCACTACAATCTTCTCAGAATGAGACCCCATGCACAAAGGTGAGCAGTGTTCTTGTGCATTCAGGGCTAATCAGAGAGTAAAGAAAAAGTCAAATTCCTGTGCATCAATTAATACCACTTCAAGTTAAAGGTGATTTTCTTTCAGTATTTCCACTTTATGGTATGCACACTGGCTCCCATTCAGCTAAACATTTATGCTAGACCAGGTTATTACTTTGAACAGAGAAAAAAGATTTGAAATCAGAAGCTCCTGCAGATTAGGAAGCAGCTGTGTTCCTTCAGTGGCCATCAGGCCTTTTTTGCTTCAGCAGTACTATGTTGATCTCTTTTTTTTCCCTCTTTCTGTTGAAGATTTATCCCACTTAATGTTAGATGTTGAAAAGAAACACCTTTATCAGGAGAGAAATTAGCCTAGGCTCTTGAATGCAAATAATGAAAAATAAGTACATCCTTGCTTTGACTGTAAAGGGAACCCAAGGCTGCTTTTCTCCCAAGTTAGATAACTCCTTCAATAAAGCTTCCCATCCTACACACACACACACACACACGCCCACGCCCGCGCACGCACGCACACACACACACAAACACACTCTCTCTCTCTCAGGGAACTTCTGCCCTTGAAAACACTTATCTCCAAAATCAATAATAATTGCTAATAACAGATTGGAAGGAATTATTACAACAAAAGGAAATTTACTCATATTCAGACAAACTACTACAGAAAAAACATAATATCCAAGTGTTCTTATGTTACTGTGCCTGTGAGGCTATTGTACCTGTTATGCTCTTTACTTAATCACCTTTCTCTTTGCCTTCTGCTCAATACATTTCCCAATACTGTTAGTTTCTTCTTTCTTCATTCCATCACTAAATCATATCCAGTTTATTGGGGAAAAAAGGAAAGGAAAAAAAAAAAAAAAGATTAATTGTGTGCTCCTAATATTTACCAACCATTTTTGCATGACTTCAGAAGGAAAATCTGGGACTTACTATCTCAAGGAAGCAAGTTTCTGATATTTCCTCCTGCCAAAGCTTATAGATGCGGTTAATTATTTGCTCAGAGACATATTTAAAAGAATGGAGCTACTACCACAAAGTTAGAAGCATGCATAAGACTTAGCAGGCTCAGGGCCTAATTAAATATGTATATTTTCTCTCTTCTCATTTAGTTGCAATAAAGAAAACTGGAGAATTTTAAAATATTGTACATGGCTTGTCTTATTGCATTTCTACTGTGATGGTGCAATTTTAATCAACCTAGCGATGTATATTAATAATGTTAATGGAACATGTTATTATATTACTATCTTTTACAATTAACCTAATTTTTAGGATTCTGGTATTGCATAAGTATGAGAAAATATAAACTTAAACACCTCAATTAATAAAACAATATCAGATAACATTTAAATATTACTAGTATGGAAATAAGCAAAGACTGTTGCCATAAAAGTAGTGAAATACATTACTATTTCACTCTTTCATTTTTTTTAAAAAAATAATAGAAAATGATCAGGGAATGATGAGGATTTCTGAGTGAGCCCTGTTACTAGGACAATATTTTTTTCAGAGGTATTTGACTAGAAATGTTAGGGTGTTATATGAGTAGGTTACTAGTAAGTAACTGAGGTAAGAATGGTCATTTATTTTCAATAGCATCTTTCACATGAAAGCTAACTTAGAGGTTTTAGAATGATTTACCTTTAACTGAAGGTAAATTCTGTGTGAGTGCCATCCTGAAGTTATTTGCCTTGTCTTTTCCCCATAGCAAAAGCTATTAGCTCTGATAGGATAGGTATTATGGAAAAGAAAATTTAAGTCAGCAGAGCAGTAGTTGTTGGAACATTGTGAAGAAAAAAGTATAATATTCTCTTGTGAAAACAAAACAAGTCCTCCATTTCTAGAATTTACCACTTGTCATTATTCTGTGAGTTCAAACTCTCACTAGATACCTTTACAATACTTCAAAAATATTAATATCTTTTGTACTTGTTGACAGATTAGTTTCTTATCTGTTTTAAAAGCTAAAATGGCAGAATATTTGTGAATGCTATTATTCATCTCTTGATGATGACAGGTTTCTTACAAATCAAAAGAAAGTCAACAGGAGACAGAGAAGCTCACTAAAAGGTTTGTTTGGCGCTTTTTTTTTTTTTTTTTTTTTTTTTTTTAAGGGGGGGAGGGGTGTCCTGGAGAAATAAGATAATATATCGTATTTAGCTGGTTCTAATTTGAGAGATCGTTCTAGGAGCAACTCAGTAAAACCCAAAATTATATTGAAGGGTGGAAAACATTATTTAGATTAATATCTTTCTTTCCATTTTTGCTTGCTGTAGAATCATATTAGATGTTTATACAATATTCACAGAAATATAAAGAAAAATATTGGAAATAACAATAAATTCATCACTAAGAAGACTAGGAATATAACATTTCTCAAAACATAAATTACTGGGCTTTAATAGGCTACCTTCAGAAGGCTGTATTGGAGATAAGCAATCTGAAGTGAGAAATGTGTTGAGTAGGAATGTTTATGAAATTTCTTGAGGAAATAAATGATAATCCATTTGTTTCATGTAGTGTTCAAGAACTGAACCACACAAATTTTTCATAATGTCTCGAGTCTCAAGAGGATTTCTAAACTAAATCCCGTAGAGGAACAGTATACTCAGGATGACTCATGCTGTCAATATGAGTTCATATAACGGCAAGCAGAATCGGGGAAATGCACAATGGCTTGCACAGAAAGAGGGAAGTTTTTATTTTGTTCACTTTCCCTGACACATTAGAAAATAAAACGACCACCATCACCACCACCACCCCTTCATCTTTCATTGATAAAGGGAATTTCTGGCTTAAATTCAAAAATTAAGAAAGATGAATTAAAGTGGATCTTAGGTCAGCTGTTCAATCAACCCAACAGGCTATTTCCAGCATGATCAGAAGACAATGTGTTTTTCTCTACAAAAGCTGTGTTTGAGGTATGAGAGTGTCTCACCTAATTTTACAAATACACTGTGCAAATATCTGCCTCTGAAACCATCATCCTAGTCTCATTTTATAAACAGTAGATAAACCAATATATATTCTAGGAGTGAGCTCTCAATCATTAGGATAGGAAAAAATATTTCTGCTCCTCATAATTTGTATGGTTACACTACAGTATAATATGCCAATTAATGGTAGATGATTCACTTTTGCAGGGTCTGCTTGAAAGCCAGCGGAAGCCTGAAAAACTGTCTTGTTATAGGGCAGGTGAAATCCCCTCAGTAAGTTGTTGGTTAAGTGTTTAGAAAGAAAACTAGAGGAGAAGGAGACAAATGCAGAAAGGCAACCAAGTTGGAGGGAATAATTTAGTGAAGATGAAGCCATAGAAATTGTGAGTTCTCAAGACACAACAAAAGGCTCCTGAAAAGATAAAAAATATGGTCAGAAACAGATGAGAGTATATTCAATGGTTCAAATCTTGCATGAGATTTTCTAATTTTTTCTTTCATGAGAAAGCAATGCATGGGAAAGCAATTTGTGGTATATTCCATAAATACACATATGACATGATATACACTATAGGAAAGGCAAAGTAGATGCCCTACTGAAGAAGTGGAATTATATGATAAATTAAATGCTGAGCTCAATAAAATATCAATAAATAGTAGAGTACCTGTTTACTTAAACTGCAA
This sequence comes from Falco rusticolus, assembly GCF_015220075.1. NCBI lineage: Eukaryota > Metazoa > Chordata > Aves > Falconiformes > Falconidae > Falco > Falco rusticolus. The sequence continues at coordinate 99,374,784 of NC_051188.1, read as the reverse complement.
TGTGGATTGTATCAAGCATTAAAAAGAAAAACTTAGAATATGGATCGTATCAACATCATGCTGTCCATCCAAGGTGGAATTGGCACTGTGACCAGCTAAGGGCTATGGTAGATTCAGTGTAATGAGGGCAGAAATCACTGCCTTTCTGAAACCTACTGGTAGCCTAGAACAACACTGTAATGAAAAAGCAGATTATTTAGTCACAGTGCCTTCTGGAGAAACTATCCAGAAAACACACAAACAAAAGGAAAATAAAATATTTATTTCTTAGGCATGCACAGGACATGGTTCAAAAGTGACTGTTGCAGTCACTAATAACAATAATCTAATCATATTTACAGGAAAAACTACCCTAAAAAAAAGTTTCTCCCAGTAACTCTCCCAGTGATTTCACTTCAAAATCAGTATAATACCAAAAGAAAACCCAGGCAACCTTTTTTGTTTGGTTGGATGTTTTTTCATTTGTTTCTTTCTTTCTTTTAGAGGGATGATAAAAGAAATTGTCAGAAGGACATAGCGTACTTTCACATAGTACAAAGCTGTTTAAGGACACTATGTTAAAAGGTTGTATTTAATGTCTGTAACCTATCAGAACATATCCTTGACAAGGCAGAAATTAGGAAACTGTGGCAAGATAATGGATAGCCACAACAAGATGGCCAAAAAATTTAGAAAAACAACTTATTAAATATATTTAAACAAGTAATATAACACAACAGAAACATGAATGTGACAAAACACCCCTGAAGAACCAATGATCAATGTGCAAAAGGATCTTTCAGGATGATAAAGCCATAGCCATCAAGCTACATCAATTCTGTGTGCAAGTGTTCAGGTGCTAAGAAAGTTTCCACAGTGGTGCCATTTTTCATGGAAGAAAAATCACAGTTAGTGACTCAGACTGAAGTGTCAACTGAGAAGTTTTGAGAATAACCTTATAAACTGAAAAAAAGAAGTTTCTTCCTCTGCCTTTTATTCATTAAAAAGTTCTAAAGGAATTAAAGGGGTGAAATACTCCCATTACTAATTCTAAGAATGTATGGTTTAAATACTGTCAATACTAAAGTAAACAACTTCAGTAGAAGAAGCTATCATGAAAAGAAGAATGAGTAGGAATGTGGGTAGATATCTACATAAATCTGGTACAATGGTGAAAAGTAAGTGAAAAAATAGTAAATTGCAAGGAAAAAGTTTTAGAACAAAGAAAAGGCAACTGCTTTTCAGACAACACATCATTAAACTGTAATTCAGCACCAAAATAGATTTCTAATGCCAACTTTGTGCATAACTGCAGGAAAAAAAGTTAGACAATGCACTGGTGAAAAACTCCAAGAGCTAATTAAAAACACCTCTGGAGAGATCCTTAAACTGCAAGTTTCTGAAAGCTAAGAGGGTATAATGGGGGAAGTTTCACTGTACCTTTCCCCACTCTTGTATTCTTTTAAATATCCATTTCAAGCCAGTGTCAGCAAAGTACTGGAACAAACAGACACTTTGTCTGACTTAGTAACAGACATGTTAATGTATATCATGGTGTTCATGTATAAATATAATACATAATAGATACACATTTGAGATATGAATTATACATTATTACCAAAGAATAAACCATATAAGAAGAAACCATCATAAGAAACCTTTATAATGGCGTTTCCTATTTCATTTTCATTTTATACTTGTGCTATTTTTAAAGAAAATGGATTTTGTAGGTATGTCTTTGTGATTTTTCTAAAGAAAAACTTATGTAATACTTGGTTTATAGTAGCTTTTAATTACTTTTCAGCATCTGGTAAAACTGTTCTAGGAAAACACTAATTTCCATATTCACATTTTCCTTTTCTGTAATTGTGCTTCAGTGTCAGTCAAACAAGACTTCAGCAAAATTAAAACCAAAATGAAGCAAAACTCTGAATTCAAGCACAATAATTTAGATCAATTAAATAATATGCATGTAATGAAATTTAACAGTCTGAAGACAGAAGCTGATAATTAAAGTACATTTTTACTATACCTACAATGGCACAAACAGCATAAAGAAAAAATGACACTGATAATATATTTGTTTCTAACTGTTAATGTAAGAAGAATTATACTAATCAAGGAAAATTAATATATGTTAACTCAATTTTTATATATAAACATAAAATATGGTATCAAATCTGCATATGAATAAGAATTAGATTGTTGAGAAATTAATCCATATTTGCATAAGTTAAATAGCTGTTTAGATTCATTACAAACTTATACATATTTCTACATAAAGACATTTTAAAGACTGGAGCTAACATTAATTGGCTAATCATCTTCAAATAATATTCTGAAATGTGTGAACACTCCATTTCAAAATTACAGTCAACATTTAATTTCAAAGTCATGGTAGCAGCATTTTATTATTCATTTCATGCTAGTAATCATCATGGGAAAGGCTTTAAGACACCAGACAAGACTGGGGCACCTCCCACATATCAACTTCCAGCAGAAGTTGCAAACATTAAAATGTCCTCTGTGCCTTTGTTTCAAACCAGAAGGCCAAAATTATAGTCAGCTGTTGTAGCATCAGCTGATATCTGTAGAAGACAGATTCTTTTTGTTTCCTTCGTTTCTTTTTTTTTCTTTTTCTTTTTCTTTTTCTTTTTCTTTTTCTTTTTCTTTTTCTTTTTCTTTTTCTTTTTCTTTTTCTTTTTCTTTTTCTTTTTCTTTTTCTTTTTCTTTTTCTTTTTCTTTTTCTTTTTCTTTTTCTTTTTCTTTTTCTTTTTCTTTTTCTTTTTCTTTTTCTTTTTCTTTTTCTTTTTCTTTTTTTTTTTTGTGACTGGAACTCAAACACCTTAGATCCTGATATTACTTCTGTTCTTGTCCTCAGCTTAATATCAATAATTTTACCTGAAACAATTAATGGCCATATAATTACTGAAAAGCCCTTCAGCTTTAAAGTTTTCTCAAACTATTATCTTTATTTTATAGGATATTAGGTGAAAAAATAAAACCTCTTTATTTTCTGTATTATTGAGGACAGTCAGCAGTGGAGCATATTGCCCTGAGAGGCTATGCCATCCCCATCCTTTGAGGGATTCAGTTCTCAGCTGGACCAAGACCTGAGCAGCCTGGTCTGACCTCAGAGGTGGCCCTGCTTCTGGCAGGGGGTGGGCTAGAGACCTCCCAGGGTCCCTTCCATGATCTGCACAACTTCTCTATGTCATGTCAGCAAAGAGAATAAATAATATCCTCTAAATAATTTTAGTCATTTTACCTCAGTAGCAAAGATCTGTTGGAGTTAGCGAAGTCCCTTCAGGTCACACTAGGTGAATAAATAAGAATGGGGATGTTTTGGACAGTTGGATTGTTGCCATCTGCTGTGGTATCTGGAATTGATTACTCAAGTTCTTCATGGAATGAAAAAAAATTTTAAAAGACTATTAACCTTGTAATTCTGTTTCTGTTTTCTGAGGAGAGTATAGTGTGCCTGAACATAGTCCTACAAGATGCTACAGGAAGATTAAAACGGGCAAGAATTCCATATGAAACTAAGATTAGATTTTCCTTGCTTCAGAAAGCACTTGTTGTAAAAGTATGTTCAGAAAGAAAGTTTTCTTGGAATCAGGGGAGGATCTTAGAATCGCAATGCATCAAGATTTAATGCATTGGTTCATTGAGATTGTTACCCTGGGACTGAGCTAGTCAAGTAAAGGAGCAACTAGGACCTTGAACTCAATGCATAAGGAACAGGGTAAAGAATATTTGGGGTTAGAAAGCTGAACAAGAAAACTCTGACGTTTGAGGCTGCTGTGGTCTCATTTTTCTGTGCCCACAAACACACTGAGTACTGAACTTTGTTAGACTGAGGTAGCTGAAGACGAGAGATTTGTGATTATTTCAATATATCTATAACTTCTAAGAAAAAAATAAAACAAAACAAAACTTCAACTGCCATTTAATCAAAGGAATTTCACTGATTCATTCTTGATGTCCTGCCTCTACTCCTTTACCGCCCTGTGCCTTGGCACATGTACGCAGTCATTTTAATTCCTGGACTCCATAATCTTAAAAGTCTTTTCTAGCCTAAATGGTTGTATGTTTCTGCACCACAGACTGCACAGATGGATTTTCTCCAGTGGAATTTCTCAGCTATCTGAGAGGAAACAAGCTTCAGCAGCCTGGGTGGCCTAAGGAAGTGACGACTTCACTAGCTTTTGCTGTAGAAGATAGGGATGTCCAACAGAGGTCTCCCAAGCCATACAAACGGGTACTGCCCTTCTGAAATACTACATATTCTTCTGCCTCTAGCGGAGTGCACAGATTTAACGTCTGTTTTACTCTTAAAATTGCTGTCAATATATACAACATGGTTTAAATGGAACTTGAGAAATAGTTTATGGCTTTTTTCTGTGCAGCATCTTGTAATCATGAAAACAACATCAGGAAAAGTGTAGGTAGCTGGTCTAATTTGCAGTGTTTGTGTCACGTGTTAGACGTGAGTGGTATCGTTTGACCTGTTGCAGCTGCTTTCTGTGGTTTGTTGTTTTCAGTCACCTAACACCAGGAAGGCTCCTAGTCCTTGCCTTTCTTTCACATATGTGCAGCATTTCTTTCTAGTTTCTCGCATGCTTTGTTGAAAGAAGTCCTTGTACAGACTAATTGTGATATAATTCGTAGAATGCCGCTGGAAAGTGGAAGGATCCCATTTAATCTCTGAGAAATGTAATCATAGAGCCATAGAATAACTCAAGGTGGAAGGGACCTATAAGAGTCAAGTCCACCTCCCTGCTCCTTGCAGGACTACCTAAAATTAAACCATGTAACTAAGAGCATCATCCAGATACTCCTTGAACTCTGACAGGCTGATAAACTAAAAAACCTCCAGATTTTATTTTAGGCAAAATATACTAAGCTGAAGGTTCTGATGGGTTAGTGGGAAGCCTGAAATAAAATTTGATACAAGCAGTCCCACATTTTTTTCTTGGCAGTACCCACACTCTTTTCATCTATGGATATATTTTGACAGTACATTGCATGAAAAGCTAAGTTATGTTTGCTTTCATTTAAAAGGTGCAAGAAAAATTGCATAATACTTAAAAGGTATTTGCTGCCACTGATAAAAATGTATTCTAAGTTGCCCAACCTGTTCCTATTTTCTGTTCTTTTCTTGTCCCCTTTTTCCATCTTGTAATTAAAAATCTGTACTTAGCTTGCTTAATAAATCTTCTGTCTAGGAGATAAATCTTTTTGTGTCATTAATGCAGTTCAGACATTAGCTGAAGAGACAGAAGGAGAGGATATGAAGCTCTCCTTCTGTGTAATGTTTTTTTTTTTTTTTGAAGAGGTGTAGAAAGCCAATCATAGAGGTCTGGGTAATGGATTTGCACCAGAGAGATGTTTAAGGGTGCTGCAGACTGAGAATTAGTTTCTGACAAACAGCTAAAAGGCACTGTGGGTATTAGTGTGTTGTGAAGCTGTTTAGTTGGGTTTGTTGGGGGTTTTTTGTGGTTTTGGATTTTTTCATTTCTGCATGATTAAATGAACATTTTTTATTTTTGCATACGAAATTGAGAGAGAAATACTGGCCTATTGACATAGGAGAGATGGTTACTCTGAGTGAAATTCATCTCCCCTAACTCTAGCTGCCTGAAAAATGGGCACCTAGTCAGAACTATTTGTCTAGGCCTTTTCTCCCTCCCCTTTTAGTCAATGGAAAGGAACAGATAACTGCCACAGGCAATTCATCCCCCCTATCTCAGACACACAACCAAGATGGGATGAATTACCTTCCGGGAGTTGCTTCTTTCTCTTGAGTAACTACATACTACATGGCTACATTTCTAGCTCTGAGCAGCCATTTAACTTTTAGACGGCTGGCTGAGATGAAACACCCTCTCAATGTACATTTGTAGTGCAGATTTCTGTTTGCAAACAAGGAAATTAAAAACTTGGCAAAGCTATTCCATATGCTGGAAGCAAATACTCAGTGTATGTTACCAAGAAAACAGTATTTGCATGGAATGCACTTCGTGTCTTTCATCTACTTCTGTGCCAGTGAACTGATGGGTCCAAACAGATATTTTCAGGCCAGAAAGATGAAGGGGCTGAGGAGCAGCAGGACAGAATAGGCATCTAAAAATGTTTTTGGATAACTTTTCTGAGAAATCAGTAATTATAGGTGCTTTGCATAGCTATAGATAAGCAAATTGTCACTGACTTTCAGCTTTCTAATAACACATCATTCAAAACTCTTCAGGGGGTTACTTTTAGTGTTTGAATAGTGAATTCAGAGCTTATGAACTGATCAACCAATACAGGAGCTGAGAACTGTGTTGTCCCAGGTCAGCTGCAGCAGAATCAGTGAAAGATGTAACCTACCACAAGGGACTGTGCAAGGGTAGTACTATGCTAGCCCACATAAATTGTGCAAAGGGATGAACAGAAGTTGTATCTTATCACAGAATCATATAGCATCATAGAATCATTTGGGTTATAAAAGACCTTTAAGATCATCAAATCCAACTGTTAACCCAGGACTGCCAAGTCCATCACTAAACCGTGTCCATAAGCACCACATCTAAACATATTTTAAACACCTCCAGGGGTGGTGATCCCAACACCTCCCTGGGCAGTCTGTTCCAATGCCTCACACCATCTCAGTGAAGAAACTATTCCTAATTTCCAGTCTAAACATCCCCTGGCACAGCTTGAGGCTGTTTCATCCTGTCACTTGCTGTCCGGAGAAGACACCGATACCCACCTGTCTACAGCCTCCATTCAGGTATCTGTAGAGAGCAAGAAGGTTCCCCCCTTGAGTGCAGGAGCAGGCTGGAAACTAGGACCATGCGTGGCAATCAGTTAGCTGAGGGGAATGTGCTCCAGCTTGTCTAGACAACAATTAACATGATACAGAGCATAGGGGAGTGGGGGATGACGGATGACGCCAAGGATGGCACCAAGGAAGGTAACCCCTTGCTGTTAATTGCTGGTAGTTAACCACCAATCAGGGATTGCCTAGTATGCAATGCTTAGCTTCAAGAACCAATCTGTTTAAAACGCGCAGCTTCTGAAAGTGTATAAAAACGCGTGCTTCTGTACAATAAATTGACATCTTGCTTGCATCAAGCTACGTCCTGTCTCCTCATTCGCAGCACTTGAGCCTCCTCCTCTCCAGACCAAACAACCCCAATTCCCTCAGCCATTCTTCTTAAAACTTGTGCTCTTGCATGCTTATTTATAAGCCTCTACATTTTGAAACATCAGGCCAGGGAAAAGAGGGTTCAGATCTCAGGCTTTAGCAATTTAAAAACCAACTGAAGTAAAAGTTAAACTCAAAGTTTTGACCTGAGCACGATGTATGCACCTTGCCAATATATTAATAAAAACATAATATAAGCTCCTTCTCTACCTTCCAGATATTTTTTATTATTATTATTTGTAATTTTTTTTCTGGTCAACATGAGATTTCTGTGTATATGAGTTATCAACCATATTACCTATAATTTTTAAAAAACTTCAGTTACACCTCCAGTGAAATTACAGAAATGTCAGGCTTTCTTTTAAGCTCTACTTTGAAGTCATCTTTCCAATTGTATGTGAATACAAATGCTACTTTGATTATTGTCTTCTAAGCAAGGAAGCAGTGGGTATGTCATGGTAACTTTCATGTCATCTGTCAAGTGGTGAATCTGACATCTAACATTACACCAACGCAGCTACATTTTTCTATCAACCAGCAGATCTTTTGTGTGTACCCAGTGTCGCAAACACTCGGATTGTCCTTGAATCGGTCACTGTGAATCAGTTTCTCATAAGAGCTGAGTTGTATAATACAGATGTATGAAATGTAAGGAGAGGATATACAAAAGCTATATGAGTTTTCTGCAATTTCCCTTCTAGCCCAGGTAGATACTGAGACAAGACTGAGCTCAAGGGCTAGAGGCAAGTGGCAATAATAAATGACAATATTATTTTGTGGTTTTGTACAGAGAAAGTATATTATCCTTCTAGTTTCTTTACAAATACTATAACATTGATATAACGTGCTGTATTGAGTTTGTGCGGTTTTGCCAGGTTCTGGTATTAAGAGTCTGTATGGTGAACTCTGAGAAGAGGCCAGGGGCTATCCTGTGTCTGGCACAGTCAGTTCCACTGGCTACACAATGCACTCAAAATGTATTTCACAGAAGGACAAAACACTTCATTGCAGAAAGAACAGTGAGAATAAGAATTGTGAGATAAACCCCTGCAAACACCAAGGTCAGAAATGGAAGGAGGGAAGGAGGTTCTCCAAGCGCCAGAGCAGAGGTTCCCCTGCAGCCTGTGGAGAGGACTACAGTGGGGCAGATATCCATACTGCAGCTCATGGAGGACCGCACTCCAGACCAGCTGGGTGTTTGCTGAAGGAACTGCAGCCTGGAGAGATGGCCCATGCTAGAGCAGGTGAAAAGTGTGAGAAGAAAAGTGTGAGCAGCAAAAAGGAGCTGTAATGAACTGACCTCAACCTCCATTCCCCATCCACCTGCACCACGGGTCAGGGAAGGAAACAGAGAGGTCGGGAACGAAGGAATGAGGCTGAGTCTGGGAAAGGGTGGGGAAAAAAATATTATTTTAATATTTTTGTCTTTGCTTCATAGTACCCAGCTCTCTTTTAATTGGCAATAAATTAGAATAATCTTCCCCAAGTAAAATCTGTTTTGCCTGTGACAGTAACTGGTATGGGATCTCCCTGTCTTATCTCAAACCATGAGCCTTTTAAGCTTATTTATCTACCTGCCTTGTTGTGGAGGAGCGAGAGGGCAGCTGGGTGGGCATGGGGCTGCTGGTCACGGTTAACTCACTACGCTTGCATGTCTTAATCATATTTTTCCATTGAAAGAAAATTTCTTATGATGAAGTCAATTTAAATAAATAACTGGGTTTAGATTGTTACAGTTTGTATAAATTCTACCTTGACAAGTTCTTTAAACTTTCCCTAAACTGAAAATGCTCTTTTTCTTTAATGCAACCAAATATTTAAGACTACTTTTCCTTCTGTGGAAGTAGAAGAATTCATAGCTGTGAATTTTGTCACATTTATGTAGTGTGGTCCTGGTAGACAAGTTTAATGTCAGTCGGTGGTATGCCCTTGTGAGGAAGGTAGACTGCATGCTGCATGAATAAAAGCAAAGGCAATATATCAAAGGAAGAAGTTATTCCCCTTTACTGAGGATACAGAGGTCACAACTAGAGTACTGTGTCCACTTCTTCACCCCTGCCCCTCTACTTCTCCCAAGCAATTTTGAAGAACTGAAGAGATTTCTGTGAAGGACCAAAAAGATATCCGACTGCTAGAATATATGACTTACAAGGGGATACTGAGATACAACTGAAGTTTGTTTAGCCTGGAGAAGAGAAAATAAAGTTTGGATCTAATTGAAATGTTGCACTAAATAACAGTGGTTGGTTGAGATCTAAACTCTTCTTAGAGGTGTATGACAGAAGTACAAGAGCCAAAGATTACAATAATGTTGCAAGAAAAAAGATGCTGATTGTCAAAAAAAATTTCCTCGTAATAAGAATTGTTGAACTGTGAACCCAACTGCCCAAAAAGGCTGTGAAAACTCCATCTTTATATGTTTTAAAACTGGTGTGGAAAAGTCTTTACGCAACCAGTTCTAACTTGGAGGTTAGCTTTGCTTTGAGCGGAAGACTAGACACAATAGTTTTCAGAGGTCAAAATCAACTTAATTATTTATGTAATTCCAGGACTGAAGTACTGTATTTATCTTCAAAAAACCCAACAAACAGATTAAAACATTAATAGTTAATGAGACGTTTGACTTTTGAACACATTTTCATTAAGTTTCCACATATATAAATACACACAGGCACACACAAATGCACATACACATGACTTACTGTGAAGCCTGTTAGATATTTGTTTCTCCCTGTATATATATCATTAGATGATAGAAACCTAAAATAATTTAGATTGCAAAGGAACTCTAGAGAGCAAGTTCTTCATTCCCCTCATTAGAAGCAGGGCTAAAGCAGATCTATGTGAACCATATATAAAATCCCTTCTTTAGAATGAGAGGAATGTTCATTGCTGTAAAAATTATGATTACATCCCTGATATTGTATACATATATTGTACTAATTTAATGACAAGGCATGTATCCATACATAAAGGGTTAGGCTTTATTATTTAGGAAAACTAAAAATATTTGGGACAAATATCTGCAAATACAATAATTTTACTGAGGAATTTGCTTGTCTGAACAGCATCATGACTACAGAAAAACACAACACGAGTCAGTTGACATTAAAAATGCATTATAGCTGAAGTGTATGAAAAGTCAGTATGTTGGCTGGCTTAGCTTTTGCTTTGTTTTAGTATTATAAATTGAATTATCTTGGGGAAATATTGTTGAGCTTTTCCTTGGAGGGAAAGATGGTTCAAGCAGTGCTAGAGAAAAGTTTCCTTTCCATCTAAATCAGATAGAAATTTGCATTTGCCCCATAGTTCTAATGCGAAAATAACCATGTCATTATTACTTTGTACTGTACGGTATATGATCTTTCACTGATGATTTCTATATGTTGTTCTGGTATCTTACAAGAACTGGTTTCAGCAAACAAATCTGCACTGTTCTGATATAAATTTTTAATGTATCTTCATAATACTGAAATATTCTAATTCTAGTGTATTTATAGCTCTAGTGATTATGATTAGACTGCTACTCTTCTACTAATACATGTATATTTTTCCTTAGTATGTGTATCCAGAACATCAGTTTTGTGCTTAAGAGTAAAGATATCCAATATTTGAATAGAACTTACTCCACAGATTTCCTGGAATGACTATATTACAGATATTGTTAATAACTCTCAGTGAATGTATCACAGTGGTAATCTGTTTCTTAAAGCCTTGAACACTAGAAGGATCTTATATATACTCAGTGGTAAAGCTTATGACAGTGTGTATTTGAACTCTAACAATTTATGACAGATAAAACTTAACAAAGACTTTTTTTTATCTCTGGAAATCAGGTAAGTGAAAAACAGTATCTTCCTATAGTTGAACCCACAAAAAAATATGGAAAATTGATTTTCATCTTAAAATGTATCTTAAAATATGTAGGTAAATCTGTTCTAGCAAATCATCAATAGAAGGACAAGCATTCCTCTTAATAAGTGACCCACTTCCCTGAGATCTTTAATAATTTTCTAAAATTAATTTGCATTTTTGGGTTTACACAAATCTTGGTGTACAACACAGTAAGATGAAATAAGCAGAAGCTTTTTTCTGGATAACAGACATTCATTTCTGCTGAAATAATGAAAAATGTGTATTCCTTATGCCTGCGTCTCAGAAGATTTCATCTGTGAAATAGTTTGGTACTCTTCCAGTAGTTATATCTGTCTTTGATATGAACTATGATATTCTAAGGTGGTAGTCTGATTTACCTTTCTAGTTTTGTTAGTTTTGAAATTTATATATGGAAATTATTTAACATATGTGAAAACAAATCAGACAGCAATATTGTGTACTGTATCATCAGTTCCTCATAGACACTGAATAGAAAAATTTCAATCAATAGTTTGATTACTTACACATGGGTAGTTCTAGAACTTATGTATGTATTTATGTATCAAAAAGTATCTCACAAATTAGAGTATGGAGAGAATTGAAGATAAACCATAATTTTTGGATTACATGATTCTGTTGAAATACAGATGTCTGACAGCTCTTAGGCTTACTAGAAGAAAAAATTAGCTTTAGAACTATAAATATTGGTTTAGTGTTGATTGTA